>NC_081413.1:527597963-527911088 GCF_030272615.1 Cryptomeria japonica
TTCATCATGAACTGCTTTCCTCCTAACATTACACCTTGGCCTCCTTTGGTTTGGTTTCCTTTTAATTCTCCATCAAAGGTAACAACTCAATCACTTTACCATCTTTGGTGATGGAATATGTGTTCCTAGCACCATCATGTTGTGCCTTTAAATCAAATTTCCATGGTCTCCCAAATAGAAGATGGTAAGAATCCATCTTTGCAATGTCAAACAACAATCTATCCTTATAGGTTCCAATCTGGAATTCTACCAAGCCTGCTCTTCCACAACAACTTGTTGACCTTCGGTTTGAGACCTTGTAGGGGCAAGGGTGAGGTAGTCTCCTCATCTTTAGCTTCTCCACCATTTCTAGAGACACAAATTTTTTAGTTGAACCAGAGTCTATTAGAACCTTGCATACCTTTCCACCCGCTTTACAAGTGGTCTTGAATAGGGACTTTCTCTATGGGGGCTCTTTGTCAACCATCTTCATGGTAGTTACTGCTCTTCTAATAATCAAAGCTTCACCTCTTTCAGGGTAGCCATAACTATCAGGGGTATTGACACTTTGGTATGTATTTGCACTTGCCACACTTTGGCAATCAACTTCTAGAACCAAGTTACTTCTCCTTCCCCCCATGGAACTAGTAGGTTTGTCAGGACATCCGTTGGCCATGTGCCCTTCTTGATTGCAGTTATAACATCTGATTGGACCTCTACCTTGAGATCTTCCCTTGAATGGTGGTCATCTTCCTCTGAAGTTACCTCTTTGATTGTATCCTCCATTGTTATTGGAACTACTCTCTCCTTTAGTGCCTTCTTGATTGGTTTCACCTTAGTTTCCAAAACCATTTCCTTTACCTCTAAAAAAACTTCTTCCCCCTTTCTGCTGCCATCCTCTTCCTCAATTGTTTTGCTCTTGTCTCCTCTTGATCTTCTCTTCCACCTTGATGGAAAGTTGATGGCATCTACCAATGGTATTCAGGCTAAGGAGGTTTATCTCTTCTTGAATGTTATACCTTAATCCATTTAGGTACCGGGCAACTTTTTCACTCTCTTCCTCCTTTGTCTTATATTTCATACACAACCTTTGGAACTCCTTAGTGTAAGAGTTCACTTCCATCTCCTTCTGCTTGAGATTTTGTCTCCTCTTATGAAGTTGAATTTCATAGTCTTTGGGTACATAGGCCTCCTTTACTAAGGCAACCATCCTCTTCCAAGAAACAATCTTGGGTTTATTGTCCTTCTCTCTTTCCTCTTGGACAAAGTTCCACCAAGTTAGGGCAGCTCCCTTCAACTTGGACTTAGCAATCTTCACCTTATGGTGTCCTAGAATGTCTTCACATTCAAAGAAACTAGACAGGGAGTCTATCCAATCTACCACTACATCTAGTTCCATGTTCCCAGTGAAAGTTGGCAAATCAATCTTTTTCTCCATGGTTCTCCTCTCCATGGATTTGAGGGCATTAAGGAAGTGCCTCTAGTCAGGAGGAATCGCCTCTTCCTCCGGCATAGGGATATCATCTTCATCCCCTTCTTCACCACTACCAGTGCCTGCATCTTCCTTCCCATCTACTCTGCCTCTCAACTTCTCTAACTCCCTCTGCATTTCCTTGCAAGCACTGGCCTACTCTCTCTCAAATCTCTATCTCCTTACCAAAGCCGTTACTAGCTCTGATACCACTTGATGCAGAGCCCTCCTTGTACCCTGCCAAACACTCCAAGATGTATGACACTGACCCCTTAAAGCAACAATAGGATCCTATCAAGGCAAGGCTCTACAACATTAGTTCAACACCTCTCAATCTCCAAGACTCATACTTACTCAAATTGGGTAATTTGCTCCAACATACACTTTGAAGCCTCTAAAGGTTATTGACCATTACCACAGCTGTTTTGGGTCAAACATGACTCACCTGGACCAGATCAAACACTAGTTGTAAGGATTCAACACCATTCCCTATAGCACCTTCACAATTAGGCCTATTTGCTAGTAGCCCTTTGAAATGGGTAAAGGGACCTTAAGTCCAAAAATTTCCAAACACCCTAACAAACAAGTCACAAATTCAAATACCCTTTTGGGCCTTACATAATTCCCCAAAAGGAAGGGTCAAGGTCTGACAAACAAAAGTCTGAAACCAGTGAAGGTCAACTGTCCTAAAGGGCTAATTAAGTCTCCATTTGTGAAGTAACTATGTCCAAATGAAAAAACCATACAATCAAAACCCCATGAGCATGTGGGGAACCATAAAACATTATGGATTCCAGGGTTACATGCCTGGAATCATCACCATTAGCATTCTAGGGTAGCTTTGTTGTTTAAGGACTAGGTAGCCACATAGGGATGTCTACCTAGGGTCGGTTCAAACACACACATCCCTTGCTCCCCCTACAAAATGCTTTTGTAATCTTTTAATACACTGGCCATACTTTCATTTCACCCAATCCCATGAGTCTCAGATTGATAAATTGCAAGTTATGGCCATGGAGAAGCAAACCCTAGGTAAACCCTGGTTTTTCGGGTACCTACAAAAAAATTGGAATAACAGGAGAAAAACACAATATTTGAACCTCAAACCAAAGCCAAATCAAAGGTGACTCTCTATTCTAACAAAGTCACATCATTGGGAATTGATCCCAATCCGTACAATGCTGTACCCCGTACCAAAACTCCAGAATTGCAGGAAAAACTCAGAATTTCATTAGTTTGTAGTCATCAAAACTTTCCTCCGTACAGTATAACCTTGGGAATTAGATCCAAAATGTGTGTATACCACTCCACAAATTTTCTCAACCTAAAATAAGAGGTTAGAGCCATTGGAGGAGTTGAAACAAACAAAAATGCAAAAATTGCATAAAAAGTTGCTTATGACAACTTTTGACAAAGTTGTCAAAATGTCATTTCTCGCCTCCTAATGCCTTGGGTTAAGACTAACCCCTCCTAAAATACCCTAGAAGCACTAAAACTACTAGGATAACTATGTCCTACACACAATTGATCCCCTTTTGTCCAAAAGTCCTAATTGGCTTACCAAGATGCCAAAATACGAGTTTGGCTCACAAGATGGGGTCTTCTATTACAAACACACAATGCATGATTGAAACACATGTAAAGTATCCTAAATACATGTTTTATGCCTTATCCTTCCTCCTCTGAGCCTGATTTTTCAACTTGAAGGGGTGCTCCTGCACCAAATGGCAAAGAGAACCTTGGTTTGCAACTGATAGGACACATTCTCCTCCTGTGTCCATGCATCATGATTCAAGGGTCATAGGATAATGACAATTGTTTACTCCCCCTGAACCATATGTCTCTCTGCTCATTTAAGTGTTGTATGATGGTGGGACAACTCCCATTTTTTGTCTCAAGTACTCAAATGTGCTCAAATGAATTGGCCTTGTGAATATATCAGCAATATGCTCACCGGTGGGAACATACTCTACCATTACCTCCTTGTCAGCTACCTTGTCCCTCAAGAAGTTATACTTGATTGCAATGTGTTTTGTTCTTGAGTGCATTACCAGATTCTTGGAAATGTTGATTGCACTGGAGTTATCACACCGGATTGGTATAGGATCCGATATCTCCACTTGTATGTCCTTTAATGTCTGCTTCATCCATAGCACTTGTGAACAACATGTAGTAGCAACTATATATTCGGCCTCAGCAGTGGATAATGACACTGAATCTTGCTTCTTGTTGTGCCATGATACTAACCGGTCTCCTAAGTAGAAAGCACCTCCACTTGTACTTTTTTGGTCATCAATACTTCTCGCCCAATCTGCACCAGTATAAGCCAGCAAAGAGAAGTCTCCTTTCTTGGGATACCACAGGCCATAACTAATAGTTCATTGTAGATACCTAAAGATCTTCTAACTATATTTAAGTGAGACTATTTAGGAGCAACTTGGAATCTTGCTACCATACAAACAACTTGTACAATATCTGGTCTAGAAGCTGTTAGATATAACAGACTACCAATCATAGACCTATACAGTGTTTGCTCAACTTCTGGTGACTCATCTAGTTTTCTCAACTTGCAACCGGTAACCATGAGAGTACTTACCGGTTTGTTGTCCTCCATTTGAAATTTCTTCAACATGTCTTTAACATACTTGGTTTGTGAGATGAAAATTCCTTTCTCCTACTGTGAGATCTGCAAACCCAGAAAATAGGACAACTCACATAGCATGGACATCTCAAATTTTGTCCATCTGATCTGCAAATTCTTTGCACATGATGTCCTTGTCTCCACCAAATATAATGTCATCCACATACACAATAACTATGATCGTATGGTCTCCATTTACCTTGATGTACAAGTTGTTGTCTGCATTCCCTTTCTGGAATCCTTTCTCCTTCAAGTACTTGTCTAATCAAGAATACCATGCTCTGGGGGCCTGTTTCAAACCATATAGGGATTTCTTCAACTGACATACAAAAATCTCATCATCATGTAATAGATATCCTTCTGGTTGTTCCATATACACTTCTTCTTCAATGTTACCATTCAGGAATGTAGATTTGATATCCATTTGATAAACCTTGTATCCTTTATAGCCAAAGAAAGCTAAAAAAAATCTTATTGCCTCTAACCTAGCAACCTGTGTAAAGGTTTCTTCAAAGTCAATACCTTCCACTTGAGAATACCCTTTTCAAACTAACCTTGCTTTATGCTGGATTATCTTGCCTTCTTCAATCATCTTATTCCAGTAGACCCACTTGGTACCTATGACATTCTTGTCTGTCGATCTAGGAACAAGTTCCCATGTTTAATTTTTCTCAATTTGTTTCAACTCTTCATCCATGACATCTACCCATTTCTCACTTTTGCTAGCTTCATCAAAAGTTTTGGGTTCTAATTCTGTCATGAGGCAGAAATTTACCTGCTCATCATTCTGGGCTAGTCTCCTTCTGGTCTGTACACCTTCATTTTTAATTCCTATGTTCTATTCTTCTGGATGGTTCTTCTGCACATACCTATTGGATTTCTTGCTTGGTGCTTCTTCTACTAGTCCATTGTTAAATTAATCTTCATGCTCATCATCTAAAACATCAATATAGGGTGTCGATGTAGATTCTTTCTTATGTAGGTTTTCATTTATTCTCACATTTATACTATCAACCATTTTTCTCAATTTCTTGTTGTATCATTTGTAGGCTTTTCTATTGGTTGAGTAACCCAAGAATATTCCTTCATCACTTCTGGAATCAAAACTTCCTAATCCATCAACATCTCTCTTGATGAAGCACTTACTTCCAAACACTCTAAAATTCTTGAGTGATGGTTTTTGGTCGTACCATAACTCATAAGGAGTCATTCTACTATTCACTCTTAGCTGTACCAAATTTAATGTATAGACATCAATATGAACTGCTTCCTTCCAGTATGTATCTGGTATGCTAGCTTCATTCAACATTGTTCTAGCCATTTCCTTTACTATCCTATTCTTTCTTTCTGCCACACCATTCTGGTGTGGTGTTCTTGTTGTTGAGTATTGTCTCTGGATTCCATGTTTCTCACAGTAGTAAATAAAATCATTTGAAGAATATTCTCCAACCCGGACAGATCTTAGGCACTTTAACCGGTGTCCACTATCATTTTCAACCATCCTTTTGAAGATCTTGAATCTTTCAAATGCCTATGATTTTTCATTTAAAAATGTCACCCAAGTCATCCTTGAGTAGTCATGAATGAATAGCATGAAGTATCTCTCACCAGACAGAGCCCTTGTCCTTATTGGTCCACACAAATTTGTATGTACTAACTCCAGAGGTCTTGAGGTATTGAACTCTTTTGTTTTGCAACTCACTTTCATTTTCTTGCCTCTGATGCATTCATCATAAAAAGTACTTGTTGGTTTAGTTATTTGTGGAATATTTATCACATACCAATTTTTACTTATCTTCACCGGATTATCAAAATTCACATGACCTAATCTCTGGTGCCACAAATAGCTTTCATCAACCTGTCCCATCATGCATTGGGACTCATAGCATTCCTTCAGATTGTAGACATTACCGTCTATTCTCTTTCCTTCTACAACAACCTGACTGGTACTTTGCTTTCTTATCTGACAATCAGTAGAGTCAAATGTGAACTTGTACCCTTTGTCACACATCTGAATTACACTTAGCAGATTGTCCTTTATTCCTTCCACGTAGTACACATCATGAGCCTTAAGCTTGCCATCTATATTCAATGTACCACTACCTTACTTTTGATAGAGGAGTTGTCACCAAACCGAACAGAGCCACCATTCCAATCATCAAGCTTGATGAACTTTTTCTTGTCTCCGGTCATGTGATTTGAGCAACCACTATCTACTACCCATAGATTCCTCCTTTTAGTATGTAGAGTCATCTACACAATCAAGCTTGACTATGTCTTGTTCTTCTCCTTCTCTATCCAAACCTATTTTTCTTCTTTCTTCTCTTCTTTTGTCACCTTATGTTCCAATTTTGCCTCTATCATTTGATACTGTACTGTTTCCTTTTGCTTGTCAGTTCTCAGCTTACAATACCTTGCTATGTGACCAAAATTTTGACACTTATAACATTTCACATTAGCATTGAAAGATGTATCCAAATCATTCTTGTAGGAGATCTCCACATTTCTCCTACACTCATACCTCTTTTGACCAAACTCATTGCAATTATAACATGTGACATTTGTACTTTGTAATGTAGAAAATGAGTTTCTACTTTCAAAGTTGGGGTTTACATTCATTTTCCTACAATCTGCCATTCTATGACTGAACTTATTACATCAGTGACAATAACCATGAAAGTTTGGAACATATCGGTTAGATTTCCTTGGTCTTGCAAATGACTGCCTCACCAAGGTGTTAGTTAGATGAGAGGGGGGGTGAATTAGATAACCTCAATAATAATTACTCTAATCAGATTCAACCTCGGTAGTACTTTCTTCATATGCAACTATGACTGTAAATCATTTAAACTCATAAACAGATAAACATGAAACATTAAATCACATTTGACACCAGATTTAACGTGGAAACCATAATAGGGAAAAACCACTGTGGGATTTCAGACCCACAAGAAAATATACTCTTCTAGAGTATGCTCGGTTAAAAGCAAATCCTGTTAAAGATTACATACACATTGCTAGATGTGACCCGGTCAAGGGATTTCCCTCAGATCTGTTAGAATCTTCACTTTGTTAGAAGTGACCTTGTCAAAGGATTTCAAACACTCATTCAGAATGTTACCTTCCAAGAGGATTTACAAATAAGACTGTTAAGTCCACTCGGTTAAGAGATTTCCTGTCACTTACAAACATAAATAACAGTAATAAAATATATCTGCAACTTCACATCTAAAATGTTAAAGTAGATTCTATGTGCTCAATATGCTCAAGCTAATCTTGTCATAAGATTTATCTTTCTCCTTGTTGAGCTTCTCAATCTGTTCTTCAATCAGATCTTCAATCTTTTGTACTCGGTAATCACCTTTGTAGCATCACTATGCTTCAGTTTGCCCACATTCTTGTTCAACAACATTACTTTATTTATAAGCAATTCCCAACCGCTTAATCTCCTTAGTCACATTTCCCATGATTAATCTTAGCCATCAGATCTTCAAACTTGACTAGGTTCATTGTATCCTTCGATCTAAAAAATGTTTTATCTTGCCTTGAAACTTGTATCATTCCTTCGTAATTGTGCTCAGTTAGGACCGTTCAATCTGTGCTGTAGATCTTACTCTTGAATTTTAATTGTCGTTGATCCTTAACAAACTTCTTGCATGACATTCCTATCTTCAATAAACCTCCAACTCATTGGCATCCTTCATTAAATAATGTATACACTTTATTTAATGCATTTTGTTACTGCTCGGTTGATACTCGGTTAATAGTAAACTTTACTCGATAGTCATTCTCTTCTCGGTGACTTTTTCCTTCTTTAACCAACATCGATAACCTTGGAGTTTACCGACTAGCTCCTTGCTCGGTAAAATAGAATTGTATCAAACCTTTACTCATTCTATTACATGAAATATTTTCCCCTTCTTGTTTAGTCTTTGAATACATATATATAGGATATCAAAACAATCAAAACATCATAATCTCATCACTATCAAACTCGGTAATAGTTGCCCATTGAATAACTTATTACTCCCCTTCATTTTCACATTCTTTCTGTGTCACTTACTGACATCTTTGTACTCATCAAAACATATTTTTTAAGATATGGCAACATCATACTGAATCTTAAAATCAATTGTTTGACATCAATGACAAAATAATAATATTAAGACAGTAATCATCCTTTATCAATTATATCATTCATCTCCAGCAACCTTCTCAATATCATCAACCATCAAACTTATTGTAATGCCAACAATCTCCCCCTTTGGCATTGATGGCAATATCAACTTGATTTATTCCAATTGATTCAAACTTCTATTCTTCTCCTATTATCCTTGAGCTCTAAAAAATTATCTCCCTATTGTAACCTTTTCCTATTTGATAATCTTCTCCCCCTTTGACAACAATGCCTAAAGGAAGACTGATCCATAATTACTCCCCCTGTGAAATAATTTCCTTGCAGTTCATACATATACAAATGTATCTTAGTCAGAGCAACTTGTCTTTATTCACTATATCCTGCACAATAGTAAACATCCTTCTAAAGTGTGTAAATCAACATCAACTTACAAATAGTATTCTTTGGAGTCATAGAATTGATGTTGTCACCAAACTTTGTCAGTGAGTACTAGATAGGGGTAGGACCCCTAACTTACTTCTGAGATACTCAAAGGTGTCCCTTGGCAGTGGCTTTGTGAAGATGTCTACGATTTGTTCCTTTGTGCTAACATATTCCAGCGCAACATTCTTTTCTTGAAATTCTTCTCTAAGATAATGATACTTTATAGAGATATGTTTTGTCTTAGAGTGCATTACCGGATTCTTTGAAATGTTAATAGCACTTGTATTATCACAAAATATAGTTACTGGCCCGGTAACTATCTCATTCATTCCTTCCAACAGTTGTTTGATCTATGCTATATTGGTACAATTCAATGCTGCAATGACATATTCAGCTTTAGCTGTTAACTGTGAAATGCATCATTGTTTCTTGCTAAGCCAACTTACTAGTCTTTCTCCCAAAAAGAAAGCTCCACCGCTTGTGCTTTTCCTATCATCAATATTTCCTGCCCAATCAGCATCAGTATAGACTTTTAAGTCAAAATCATTCCTATTTTCATATAGTAGACCATAATCTTCAGTGCCTCTCAAGTATCTGAAAATTATTTTGACTGTTGTCATATGAGTTTCTTTGGGATTTGCAGAGAATCTTGTAGCTATACCTACTGCATGTGCTATATCAGACCTGCAGTGAACTATATATTGCAACTTTCCAATCATAGATTGGTAAAGTGTCTCATCAACAGATGCAGATTCATCATTCTTTGATAGTTTACAATTAGTAGTCATAGATGTGCTTACAAGTTTAGAATCCTCCATTCCAAATTTCTTCAAGATTTCCTTTATATACTTGGATTGAGTAATAAAAATCCCATTTTTCATTTGCAGTATTTGTAAACCTATAAAATACTTTATCTCACCAATTAATGACATCTCAAATTCTTTGCACATTTCATTTCCAAAGTTCTTACATAAAGAATCATTTCCACAAAAAATAATATCATCAACAAATATGGCTGACATCAGTATGTTGTTCTCACTAGTCCTTATAAATCCAATCTTTAATAAGTAAGAGTGCAACCTTTCATACCATGCTCTAGGTGCTTGCTTTAGACCATATAAAGCTTTATTCAACTTACATACCTGATCTCTATTCTTCTCTTCAATAAATCCTTCAGGTTGTTCAATATAGACTTCTTCTTCTAGTATACCATTCAAAAATGCAGATTTAACATCCATTTGATATACCTTGAAATTTTTGTAAGTAGCGTATACCAACAATGTTCTTACTCCTTCAAGTCTTGCTATAGGTGCAAAAGTTTCTCCATAGTCTATTCCTTCTTCTTGAGCATAACCTTTGCAAACTAGCCTTGCTTTATTCCAAATGACCTCACCTTTTTCATTTAGCTTATTTCTGAAAATCCACTTTGTACCGATTACATTTTTCTCTTTTGGTCTTGGGGCCAGTGTCCATGTTTCATTTTTATTGATTTGATCAATCTCTTTTGTCATAGCATTCACCCAATCTTCATTGTTTAATGCTTCTCTTACTATCCTCGGTTCAATTTCGGATATCAGACATGTGTTATGTCTCAGTTTGTTCCTTGTCATCACTGGAGCATCCTTATCTCCTATAATCTGACTTGATGCATGATTTCTTCTGACATATTTTGCTAATATAGGCTCGGTAGACTCTGTATGATCTTCTTCATCACTCATTAACTAAGTATTTTCTTCATTGGCTTTCTCAGTAAAACTGGTCGGTTGGACATATACAAACTTTTCATAATCTTCTGGTTCTTTGGAGTTTCCTTCATCATTTCTTTCTGCAGATTCATCAATTTTCACATTTGCACTTTCCACAATTTTGTTAGATGATTTGATCAGACATTTAAATGCTTTATTCCTAGAGGAATAACCAAGAAATGCTCCTTCCTTGCTTTTCTGATCAAATTTTTCATTCCTATCATCTTTGTGAACATAACATCTACTTCCAAATATTTCAAAATAACTTACATTTGGTTTCTTGTCATACCAGTTTTCATAAGGTGTCTTCATAGTTCCTTTCTTCAGTTGTACTCAGTTCAAGGTGTAAACTACAGTGCTTATTGCTTCTCTCCAAAATATTTGAGGTACACTCTTTTCAATCATCAAAGTTCTAGCACAATCTACAATTGATTTGTTCCTTCTTTCAGCTATTCCATTTTGTTGTGGTGTCCTTGGTGCTGACACTTGTCTCTTTATACCATGATCGTTGCAAAATAAGTTAAATTCATTAAAAATGAATTCTCCTCCTCTATTAGATCTAATAAATTTCAACTATCTTCCTGTTTCTTTTTCAACTCTTGCCTTATACCATTTGAACATTTGAAAAGCTTCTAATTCCTCTTTTAGAAACATAACTGACATCATCCTTGAGTAATCATCCACAAATAATATGAAGTATTTATCACCATAGTAACTTTGAACTTTCATAGGACCACAAAGATTAGTGAGTACAAGATCTAAAATTCCTTTAGAAGTGTAAGACTTACTTGTAAAGCTTGATTTTGTCATCTTACCCATCTGGCATCCTCGGCATATTGCATTCACAAGTTTTTCCAAGCTCGGTAGACCTCTTACACGATGCTTCTTACTTATTTTGTTCAGATTATCAAATTTTACATGACAAAACCTTTTATGCCATAACCAGGTATCTTCTATTTTTGCATACAGACAATTGTTCCTAGCTGAGTCAAGGTGAAATTTATTAGCTCTTGTTTGAGTCCCGGTAGCAGCCAACTTTCCATGTTTGTCATGAACTTTGACAATTCCTTTCTGAAATTCTATTCGGTATCCTGTATTATTTAGTTGTGTTACACTCAACAAATTGTACTTCAGACCTTCAACCCAATATACATCATCACATTTAGCATGATCAAGAAGTGTAATAGAAGCTTTACCTTTCACAGGACATGGTGCATCATTACCAAATCTTACATAACCACCATCATAATCTTCTAATTTAACAAACTTGTGTTTATCACCTGTCATGTGATGTGAGCATCCACTATCTATTATCCAAGAATCATTTTTATTAATGTGTGATATTAAGGCTTTTTCTTCATACCTTTCTTCATCTAATCCATCTTTGATAGCCACATATACAACTTCCTATGTCTCAGTCTCATCAAATTTATCATCATTGGATTCATCGTCAGCTAGTAGGCATGTCTTTCTTTCTCTCCTTCTGAAGTCTCGGTGTCTTCTGTATTGGTTGTCTTTTTGTCTGTCATCTCGGTAATCTTTCTTTTCATCATCTTTGTCAAGACAGTTAGAAGCCATATGTCCAATTTTATCACAGTTAAAACATTTTAAAGGTAACTTCCCTTTATACTTACCTTTGCCTCTCGGTAACCTTCTGGCCAATAATGCTTCAAACTCTTCTTTCTTTCTGATTTCCTCATATAGTTTGTGTACTTTTTCCATGTTTTTGCAAAATCTCTCACTTGCTCCACTTTGATTTCCTTCAGCATACTTAGACATTCTATCATTGTAATCTTCAGATTCACTGAGATGAAAAGAACTGAATGCAGATTCAACTTTGTTTACCGAAGAGCCACTGTTATCAAAATTACTTAACTCAAAAGCATGTAGCTTACTGATAGTAGCATCCAAAGAGACTAGAATGTTTGGTATAGACCTTAATTCATTTATTGTAGAGACTCTAATGGCATAAGCAGGTAGAAGTGTTCTCAGCAACTTGTTACATCCTTTTCTTCAATAGTTCCTCTTGCTCCTTTGATTTGATTGACGGTTTCCTTTAACCTTGTACTGTATTGGATTGTGTTCTCACCTTCATTCATTCTCATGGATTCAAGTTGTCCTCTTAGATTGTCTGCTTTTGCTCTTTGAACATGTTCATCTCCACCATACACAGATGTGAGCTTATTCCACATTGCTTTGGCATCATTACAACCTTCTAGATCATTAAACTCTGAGTTGGTCAAAGCTGATGTTATCTCTATCATTGCTTGAATATGTTCTTATTTTGCCTTTAATTTTTCCATTATCATAGGGTAGGTGCTAGGTGCAATGTAATCATTCTCTAGATAATATGTTGCATATTCTCCAATTCTTGTTAATGGCAGCTTCATCCTTTTCTGCCATGTGGTGAAACTTGACTTGTTCAACTTTGGTGCATCCCTTTTATACATCTTCGGATCTTGCCTCAAGTACCTTTAAACTTTTTCTTCTGGAGTCCTAGCTTTGATACCAATTGTTAGTTAGATGAGAGGGGGGTGAATCAAATAACCTCAATAATAATTACTCTAATCAGATTCAACCTCGGTAGCGCTTTCTTCATATGCAACTATGACTATAAATCATTCAAACTCATAAACAGATAAACATGAAACATTAAATCACATTTGACACCAGATTTAATGTGGAAACCCTAATAGGGAAAAACCACTGTGGGATTTTGGACCCACAAGAAAATATACTCTTCTAGAGTATGTTCGGTTAAAAGCAAATCCTGTTAAAGATTATATACACATTGCTAGATGTGACCCGGTCAAGGGATTTCCCTCAGATATGTTAGAAGCTTCACTTTGTTAGAAGTGACCTTGTTAAAAGATTTCAAACACTCATTCAGAATGTTACCTTCCAAGGGGATTTACAAATAAGACTGTTAAGTCCATTCGGTTAAGAGATTTCCTGTCACTTACAAACATAAATAACAATAATAAAATATATCTGCAACTTCACATCTAAAATGTTAAAGCAAATTCTATGTGCTCAATATGCTCAAGATAATCTTTTCATAAGACTTATCTTTCTCCTTGCTGGGCTTCTCAATTTGTTCTTCAATCAGATCTTCAATCTTCTATACTCGGTAATCATCTCTGTAGCATCACTGTGCTTCAATTTTCCCACATTCTTGTTCAACAACATTACTTTATTTATAAGCAATTCCCAACTGCTTAATCTCCTTAATCACATTTCCCATGATTAATCTTAGCCATCAAATCTTCAAACTTGACTAGGTTCATTGTATCCTTCGATCTGAAAAATGTTTTATCTTGCCTTGAAACTTGTATCCTTCCTTGGTAATTGTGGTCGGTTAGGACCGTTCAATCTGTGTTGTAGATCTTACTGTTGAATTTTAATTGTTGTTGATCCTTAACAAACTTCTTGCACGACATTCCTATCTTCAATAAACCTCCAACTCATTGGCATCCTTCATTAAATAATGTATACACTTTATTTAATACATTTTGTTACTGCTCGGTTGATACTCGGTTAATATTGAACTTTACTTGGTAGTTATTCTCTTCTTGGTGACTTTTTCCTTCTTTAACCGACATCGATAACCTTGGACTTTACTGACTAGCTCCTTGCTCGGTAAAATAGAATAGTATCAAACCTTTACTCATTCTATTACATGAAATCTTTTCCCCTTATTGTTTAGTCTTTGAATACATATATATAGGATATCAAAACAATCAAAACATCATAATTTTGTCACTGTTAAACTCGGTAATAGTTGCCCATTGAATAACTTATTACACCCCTTCATTTTCACAATCTTTCTGTGTCACTTACTGACATCTTTCTACTCATCAAAACATACTTTTTAAGATATGGCAACATCATACTGAATCAGAAAATCAATTGCTTGACATCAATGACAAAATAATAATATTAAGAAAGTAATCATCCTTTATCAATTATATCATTCATCTCCAACAACCTTCTCAATATCATCAACCATCAAACTCATTGTAATGCCAACACGGGGATCTTCCTTTCATGCTGCTGACTCTGGTGAATCCTTCATGATCAACTCTTGCATTTCTCCTTGAATCTGCATGTCAATGCATTGAGTATGGCCTCTGGTTCATTAATTGTGTATATACCAATTTGTGTGGCAGTTTCTAATAGCATCTGCATAAGTCTTCTTACCGGTATCCTTTCTTACTGTGAATGTCTTCTTCTCTTCACTTTCACTTGAAGAAGTAAACTGTATCTCCTTAGTAGATGTACCTTTGCTATTTGAACTTTGACCCTCTTCAAATCCCAAGCCACTTGTATCTTTAGATTGCTTCTGTTTACTCAACATCTTGTCTAAAGCTTTGGTGTTGCCTTCATATTTGCTTCTCACTTTCATCTCTTCCTTACTTCTATCTAATTTCTTCCAGAGCTTGACAATTTATTCTTCCTGGTTCTGGTGCTCCTCCTTATTACTCAAACCGATACTAGTATCTTCACAAATCCTCTTGGCCTCTTCCAATTGAAGTTTTAGATCTACAATTATTTTCTTGGATTCTTCCAACATCTCTTGTTCTTCAGTTGCAGCCTTTTTCACCTTCTTCAGGTGTCTTCTTGTTTTCTTTAGCTCTTCCAAGGTTTTGATGTGCTCTTCTTCAAGATCTACTTATCCTTCTTTCTCTTCCTCCTCTCCTTCTTTAGGTATCGGAACCTCTTGGGCCATGAAAAGTTTTTCTTTGACTTCATCTTCACTACAACAGTCATCTGAGGCACTTTCCTCATCCATGGTATCATTTTAATGTGTGTAAAGACTGCTCTACTTCCGATAGCCTCTTCTACCATGTCGGTAGACATTCTTCTTCATGTCCTTACCATATGATCTGCTACCACTTGATTGATCATCTTTATTCTTATCACCATAGGGACATTTGGCAGCAAAATGTCCAATCTTTCCACAATTGAAACATTTCAGGGGTAGCTTGCCTTTGTATTTTCCTGAACCCGTCTTGAGTCTTCTAACAAAGTTTTCCATGATATCATCAAAATTTTCTCCAGTTCCATCTTGAGAAAACTCTTCTTTTCCTTTCCTTGATGTTTGGAATTCAACTTCTTTCTTCATAGCCTCAGTACCGATAGTCCTCATCTCATAAGCAGTTAGGGAACCATACAACTCATCCATAGTAATGACTTTCAGATTTTTTGCTTCTTCTATTGCTGAAACCTTTGTATCATACTTACATGTGAGAGATCTAAGTACTTTCTTCATTACCACCTCATCTTTTATTTCTTCTCCAAGCCCTCTAATGATGTTTGTTGTTTCATCAATCCTTTGGAGATAGTCAGCAATCTTCTCTTCATCTCTCTTCTTCAAACCCTCAAGTTGTTCTCTTAATGTTTTTAACTTGGCTTCCTTGACTTTATCATCGCCTTCAAATATCTTCTGCAACTTATCCCAAGTGTCTTTGGAAGATGAGCAGTGCATGACCTTAACAAACTCATTATCAGATAACCCACTAAGAATGACATTTCAAGCTTTAGCATTGTTCTCATATTCCTTCTTAGCATCTAGATCGGTAGAGGGATTATTAGGGACTGTATACCCATTCACAATTGACATCCATACATCACAACCTAGAGAGGACAAATAGGTTTCCATTCTTCTACTCCAAAAGGCATAGTTGACACCATCAAATATAGGGGCTTTTGAGGAGGCGGATTCATTTCTTGCCATTGTGAACACTTGACAAGATCTACCCAAGCTAGAGAATGCTTTGACAAAATAGGGAACCTAGCTCTGATACCAAATGTTGGACACAATGGATCACTGAGAGGGGGGTAAATTAGTGATATAAACTCTTCTTCTAATCTGAGAAATACTGGTACAATATAAAACTAACAAAAGGGCAGACTGGTTAATTAAACAATACAAACTAAGTGTGTAGCAACAATAGCAGTTGAATCAATATGACACACACACACAAAAGCATCACATAAAACTAGATGTACGAGGAAAACCCAATATGGGAAAAACCTCGGTGAGAATAGATGTTGGAGATCTCTACACCAATCCAGCCTCACCATGAAAAGATCTGATTACAAATTTTAGGGAACCAACCCAAGGAGCACCAACCCCTACATAATTTATAGGCTACAACCTAAAGGAGCTACAAACCCTGCACTACGAAACTACTCAGTGAAAACAATATGAAAATTTAGATACACAAATGAGATCCCTGTTGCAAATGAAGTTTTGCAACCCTTCAAAGCTTTGCACTACCAGTTTCTATCTTACCGGTTTGTGTTAACTCAACACACACTGCAACTTAGCCTTTCTGCTAGTTCTAACTCTACTAAATCTTTTCTCCCTCTGTTCTATTGAATTCAACTCACACGTGGTCACTCTCTATCAGGTACTGCTTCTTCTAGTTTGTCACCTCTGCATTCTATTCTCACTCTGTTGGTTTGTTCCTTACACCAGTTTACCCTACTTCTCCTTACCGGTACAATATTCACTCACAAACACTTCAAATGTTTATCTCTTCGGCTCTCAGATAGAAATTTCACTCCATCCTTCACACTTCAACAACAATCACTATCTATCTTAGGTTGCCATATTTAAACTGAAGCTTTCTCACCAAAAACCAATTCAAACAAAGGGCGGCAAGGGTTTCCCTCCATAGATGAAATCTTCATCAAATCTGATCCGATCTGCCTTGGTTTGCTCACTTGCTTTGGAAGGATAAATCATCACGCGTTTTTTTATCTGTCCAATGCATGTTTGCTAAAAATAGCAAACCTAACCCTGATTTTTGGCCTTGAAACCAATCAACACATTTATGATCTAGTTGTTTTATGTTCAAGGTCATCCTACAATCTGATTTCATGCTTTGATCACACTGCCAGCAATCTTCTGATCTTCCTCTATCGTCCATCCTTCATCGAGTCACGGACACCTGCAATCAATCCGTGATTATTTTATTTTAACCTGTCACACCTACCACGCCTTAATGATGCACACACTGACCTTTGCCTTTTTCCCAACTGGCATCCACTTGTCAAACATGTCGGCAATCAACCCACCGACATTGAGCCGGTTCATGCTCATTCATTCGACAAAACTCCATACTGGTTCAAGCCCTTACCGGTAAAACCTTCTCCTATTGCTATCCGACAACATACACTACACCAGTAGCTCAACTTCACCTCCAATGGTTTGTGATCTCTTTGACACTCTGCCTCTTCATCACAAACATTATCACAAACAAACAACCAACCTACATATCGGTTACAACTTGTCATGCCAACACACAACTTCATATCACCTCTTACCGGTGATGTCACTGACAATCTCAATACATACTTGTCTTCCACGCCTTCATATCGGTTTTGTCTTCATGTTCATCTTACTTATGTCAGGTACATCCTTCTGCATACCAGTAGACATTTAGTTGAAATCAGTTGACCATATCAACAAACTGCTACTAACCAGTTGACATCAATGACAACTCAATGCCAACAGAATCACCATCTCCTCCTGAAGATTCTTCTTCATCTAAAGAGGTACTCTTAGATGATGATTGGGGTATCTATATTTTAAACCTTCTTTTATTAGAGAATATTAAATCCCCCCAATAGAGCTTGAGACTAAAAAGAAGGATGATATGGTTGAACCTGAAAAGCAACCCACTTTGTATAAACTGATGATATGATGAATAAATAAGGATCTAGACATCTACTGAGAGGGGGGGTGAATCAGTAGATAGATTAACATACCAAACTTTCACCAAAATCAAAACCCAACTCATAAATCAATCTCTGAACTAACTGGTTCAAACATTGAACTACAAGCTGCAACTGCACTGTCAAGTTAACTAGTTGACTGGCATAACAAAATAACATTATAACAGATCTGAAACTCTCAAACCATTAAACCAAAATATCAAACCACTTTACTAATGTTAGTAAAAGCACATTTCAGATTACTATCATTCATCTTAATGATAAATCAATGATGAATGAATAGTACCAAACCGTTACTGAGAGGGAGGGGTGAATCAGTACAGACAAAATACAGTCTTAAACCAGTTCAACAACAATTTCTCCAAATGACTGGCAAATAGTGACACCAGTTTGAAACAGAGTGGAACCGGTAAAACCCAGAATAACTAAAACAATCATAAACTGGTTACTCACTTAGCTTTCCACTCAACTCAAAACTACACTACCATTTCACCTTTATGCATGAATAGGTAATCTATCATCATATCTTCACTACAGTTAGTTCAACATGTTTTATTGACAGGCATAAAACAGAGAACCATCATATTCTTAACAGGCAATAACAGAGTATCACAAAATAAAAGCATCACACATGACACACATATTTTTCTCGTGGAAACCCAACTGGGAAAAACCACGGTGGGGATGAATACCCACAAGCTATTTTGAACTCTTTGGAAGTCCGCTCTGTTAGGAGCCTTGTCTGGTTAAAGACATTACAAAAGGTTCTGCTAGGAACCGATCCTATTAGAGATCACCTGGTTAAGGGTTAAACCTTGTTAAGGGTACCTTGTTAGAGGATTTCAAGAACTCAATAGCTAAAGGATTTCCAAAGCTCTCTCGCTTTCCAGATCTCAATAACTTTGAGTTACCCTATTAAGGTATTTATAGCAAGCCAGTTAAGGCTACCCTGTTAGGGGATTTCACAACTATTGAAGTGGTTAAAGATCAACAGATATATCAATGACCTGATAATAGCACTCAATGCCAATGCAGATCCACTTAAGCTCCACTTTTCCTTCTGCACTTACTCTCTCTAGATATAACTTCTCTCTTCTAGTCTGGCAAGAATCACGTATCTCTTCTCATAGATACACACACACAACTTTTGCCAACAACCTTAGAAAGAGTCATAACATCGACCTTATAGACAACAGTTATGTCAGAAGAATAAACCCTAAACCCTAAACCTAATGGTTTAAGGAATTCAAACGGTTCAATCCTGACCATTGAGCATACTGCATTAATCTCCATCGTTCATTTTTCATTGTTTTACAATCTTCTTATATTCCCGAGGTAGATAGACAAGATCTTCATTCCACTGTTTCCATGGTGGTTGATAACCCATTCAAACGTTATCACCATTTTCTTGTCTTCTCATATTCCCGAGGTAGATAGGCAAGATCTTCTTTCTTGTTGTCATGCTAACTCATTGCACAAAGTCACCGGTTGAGCCACACAGGCTTGAAGCACTTCAACCAGAAACCCTAAGGCTGAGACTACAAACCGGTATTCATTCAACGCTTCCATGTGTCGGTTCCATAACCATATGCCGGTTCACCTTTAAACAAGAACACTACTTCACTTTAGCACAAGTATCGGTTCACAGTGTTATACCAATTCTCTCATATGTCAGTTTACACCTTTGCAATATATTGACATCAATGACAATATACAATGTCATTATATCCGCATACCGGTTCTCATAATGCCAACAATCTCCCCCTTTGGCATTGATGGAAATATACAAAAGATATCTCTCTGCTTCATATCTTCTCCCCCAATTTCTACAGATATCTTCTCCGCTTTACATCTTCTCCCCCTTTGACAACAATGTCAAAGTGGAGACACAAACTTCCCTGTTCCATTATGTTGCTCCCCTTGAGGAGTAGCATCCTTCAACACATCAATCCTAAAGAAAGATTTGACTATGCAATACATGACTGATGTGGAGCATATACCTTTAGTTCACCTCCTGAAGGGGCAGTACCCCTAATTCACCTCTTAACTGTGTAAATGTAGTCTTTGGGAGAGGCTTGGTGAATATGTCTACTAACTGCTCCTTATTGGACACATTCTCTAGTGCAATCTCTTTGTTATTAACCTTTTCCCTCAAGAAATGATACTTAAGCTCAAAGTGCTTGGTTCTAGAATGTAAAACTGGATTCTTTGAAATATTGATAGCACTTGTCTTATCACAGCATATACTTACCGGTTTAGATACAGGGATTTTGAAGCCATCTAATACATTCTTCATCCAAATTGTCTGAGTGCAGTTCATGAAAGCTGCAACATACTCTGCTTCCATTGTAGACTAAGAGATACAACTCTTCTTCTTACTCATCCATGAGACCAGTCTACCACTGAGAAAGAATGCACCACCGGTTGTGCTTTTCCGATCATCCACATTACCTGCCCAATCAGCATCTATGAATACTTTCAGGTTGAAATCATTGTTGTATGGGTACCACAATCCATAGTCAACTATTCCCTTCAGATACCTAAGAATCCGCTTGACTACAACCAAGTGGGATTCTCTTGGACTTTTCTGGAACCTTGCAGTAATGCCAACTTCATGTGCAATATCCAGTCACCATCGGTCACCATCGGTGTACCAACCAGTTTGCTATTTCCATGCCAAAGGTCTTCAATACCTCTTTGACATATTTGGACTGAGTGATAAAGATTCCATCTTTCATCTGCTAGATCTGCAGTCCAATGAAGAATTTAATCTCCCCTATAAGTGACATATCAAACTCTTCCTTCATCTCATCAGCAAACACATGACTCATCTTGTAATCTCCACCAAAGATAATGTCATCAACAAAAACTTCACAGATCAGGATCTAATCTCCTTCAGATTTCAAGTAGTTATTGTTATCTTCACTTGTTCTCTCAAATCCAATCTTCACAAGATGGGAATGTAGACATTCATACCATGCCCTAGGTGCTTGCTTTAGACCATATAAGGCTTTATGTAGCCTACATACCATGTCATTGTCTTCAAATAGGGAAAACCCATCTGGTTGCTCAATATACACCTCCTCTTCAAGTACACCATTTAGGAATGCAAATTTTACATCCATTTGATATACTTTGAAGCCTTTAAGAGATGCATATGCAAGAAGCATACAAACTCCTTCCAATCTAGCTACAGGAGCAAAGGTTTCTCCATAGTCTTCTCCTTCTTCTTGAGCATATCCTTTGCACACCAATTTGGCTTTGTTCCTAATCACTGTGCCATCCTTATTTAGCTTGTTTCTGAACACCCATTTGGTGCCAATGACATTTTTATGTTCTGGTCTGGGTACCAAGGACCATGTACCATTTTTCTCTATCTGGTCAAGTTCCTCTTTCATTGCCTTGATCTATTCTTCATCTTTATGAGCCTCTTTGAATGACTTAGGCTCAAATTCAGAGATCAAACATGAGTTTTCTCTTATCTTTCTTCTTGTAATGATTCCTACATCCTTATCTCCTATGATCTGCTTAGGATCATGATTCAGCTTGACATACCAAGGAATAGTCTTGATTGGTTCTTCTTGCTTTTCCTCTTCATCCTCATCTTCATCGGTTTCGACATTCACGGGTTTAGGAACATTATTATTGGTACTTGGTTGACTGACAACCGGTTCCCAGAAGGTTGCAACTGGTTCATTTATAGCTTTCTCAATGCCTGTTTCCTCTGGTTTCTCAGAGGTTTCATCAACTCTCACATTGATACTTTCCATAATTCTTTGAGTCCTATTGTTGAAACACTTGAGAGCTTTACTCTTGGTGGAATATCCTAGGAATATTCCCTCATCACATTTAGCTTCAAATTTTCCCTGATGTTCACTCCTCTTGATGTAACACTTGCTACCAAATACCCTAAAGTAGCTAACCACAGGTGTCTTACCGGTCCAGTACTCATAAGGAGTTTTATCCTTACCTTTCTTGATGAGTACCCGGTTCATTGTGTAGACTGTAGTGCTCACCGCTTCTCTCCAAAAGGTGTGAGCTACCTTTCCTTGAATCAACATGGTTCTAGCTGCTTCAACCACGGTCCGGTTATTCCTCTTTGCTAAGCCATTCTACTGTGGAGTCCGGGGGGTAGATAACTGCCTCTTGATGCCATGTTCTTCACAATACTTGTTGAATTCACCGGAAGTGAATTCCCCTCCTTGATCAGTTCTCAAGCACTTGATCCTTTTACCGCTTTCCTTCTCCACTAATGCTCTGAAAGCTTTAAACTTCACAAAGGCTTCAGACTTGTCTTTCAAGAATGTGACCCACATCATTCTTGAGCAGTCATTAGTGAGAATCATGAAGTACCTATCACCTTGCACACTTCTAGTTTTCATAGGACCACACAAATCAGTATGCACAAGATCAAGCAAGTTGACAGCAGTGAAAGATCTACCTTTAAAGGTTGAGGAAGACATTTTCCCCAATTGACACTCTCTGCACAAGGCATTATCCGGTTTCCTTAGCACCGGCAACCCTCTAACTACCTTGATCTTACTGGCCTTTATGATGTTATCAAAGTTTACATGGCAGTCTCCTATGCCATATCTAGCTATCATCAAATTTAGCCATAAGACACGTACTTATATTTGCATTCAGATGAAATAGGTTACCTTTGGTCTGCATGCTGGTGGCCACCAATTCACCATCTTTTCCTTTGATTCTGCAGACTCCATTCTTGAATTTTAGAGTGAGGCCACTGTCATTTAGCTGGGCAACACTTAGAAGGTTGTGTCTGAGACCATCAACCTAGTACACATTGTCAGCACTACTCTTTCCATTTAGAGAGAGATGGACCCTCTGCCTTTGACCATGCATGGTGCATCATTGCAAAAGTGAAGCACACCACCATCATACTCATCCAAGGATAGAAACTTGCTCTGGTCACCAGTCATATGGTGAGAATAGCCACTGTCAATGATCCACTCATTGGAATTATCAAACTGGGAGACACGAGCCTTCTTGTCTGACACATCCTCTTTGACAGCAACAAACACAATATCTTCATTTTCTTCATCCTCTGATTCTTCATCTGTGACACCTTCATCAACTGCCACAAAACAGTTTCTCTGGTTTCCTCCTTTGTATTTCCTGAACATTTCAGGTTTGTCTTTGTTATCACCATTAGGACAGTTTATAGCAATATGTCCTATTCGGTTATAACAAAAGCACTTCAAAGGTAGCTTACCTTTGTATTTACCAATTCCTTTAGGAAGCTTCCTAGCAAGGAGAGCTTCAAATGCCATCAGAATCTCCTCATCATCCATTTCTATGCTCTGTCTAGGTTCACCACTAGTGCTAGCTTCTTTTCCTTTCCTGGATGGTATAGCAGAGGCTTTAAAAGTTGATTCAGTCTTTTGAACACTACCATCAAAACTATTTAGCTCATAGGTAGTCAACTTGGCTATGATGGAGTCCAAGGATACCTTAGTCTTGTCTATTGATCTCAGCTCCTGAATAGCAGCAACCCTTATTGCATAGACCGGCAATAGAGATCTTAGGACTTTGCTTACCACAGTGGAATCTTCTATTTTACCACCTGCACTCTTGATTTCTCCCACAACTGTTTTGATTCTTATTCCATACTACTGAATGGTATCACCTTCAACCATCCGCATATCTTCAAACTTCCCTCTCAGGCTTTGTTCCTTAGCCTGTTTTACATGTTCATCACCACCATAGATATTTTCAAGAGCATCCCATACCTCTTTGGGATTTACCTTGTCCTGAACATCAATAAACTCAATGTCAGATAGACTACTAATAAGGGCTTCCATGACTTGCCCATTTTCTTGTATCTCTTTCTTTTGGTCATCGGTGAGAGTACTAGTAGGGACAACATAGACATTCTCAACATAACTCCAGTGTTGAGCACCCATGCTTCTAATGAATATCTTCATCCTATCTTTCCATATACCAAAATTTTCCCTGTTAAACTTTGGACCTTCCCTTTTCATCATTTGACTGGGATCTTTACCTCAAGCGGTTAAGCTTACAACATAGAGGACCTGGAGGATGCTCTGATACCAATTGATAACTCAATGATGAATGAATAGTACCAAACCGGTACTGAGAGGGGGGGTGAATCAGTACAGATAAAATACAGTCTTAAACCAGTTCAACAACAATTACTCCAAATGACTGGCAAACAATGACACCGGTTTGAAACAGAGTGGAACCGGTAAAACTCAGAACAACTAAAACAATCATAAACCGGTTACTCACTTAGCTTTCCACTCAACTCAAAAATACACTACCATTTCACCCTTATGCATGAACAGGTAATATATCATCATATCTTCACTACAGTTAGTTCAACATGTTTTATTGACAGGCATAAAACATAGAACCATCATATGCTTAACAGGCAATAACAGAGTATCACAAAATAAAAGCATCACACATGACACACATATTTTTCACGTGGAAACCCAACTAGGAAAAACCACGGTGGGGATGAATACCCACAAGCTATTTTGAACTCTTTGGAAGTCCGCTCTGTTAGGAGCCTTGTCCGGTTAAAGACATTACAAAAGGTTATGCTAGGAACCGATCCTGTTAGAGACCACCCGGTTAAGAGATGGCTACAATACCCAATTAAGGGTTAAACCCTGTTAAAGGTACCTTGTTAGAGGATTTCAAGAACTCAATAGCTAAAGGATTTCCAGAGCTCTCTAGCTTTCTAGATCTCAATAACTTTGAGTTACCCTATTAAGGGATTTACAGCAAGCCGGTTAAGGCTACCCTATTAGGGGATTTCACAACTATTGAAGTGGTTAAAGATCAACAGATATATCAATGACCTGATAATAGCACTCAATACCAATGCAGATCTGCTTAAGCTCCTCTTTTCCTTCTGCACTTACTCTCTGCAGATATAACTTCTCTCTTCTGGTCTGGCAAGAATCACGTATCTCTTCTCATAGATACACACACACAAATTTTGCCAACAACCCTAGAAACAGTCACAACGTCAACCTTATAGAAAACAGTTAGGTTGGAAGCATAAACCCTAAACCCTAAACCTAATGGGTTAAGGAATTCAAACGGTTCAATCCTGACCGTTGAGCATACTGCATTAATCTCCATCGTTCATTTTCCGTTGTTTTACAGTCTTCTCATATTCTCGAGGTAGATAGGCAAGATCTTCTTTCCACTGTTTCCATGGCGGCTGATAACCCATTCACACGCTATCACCATTTTGTAGTCTTCTCATATTCCTGAGGTAGATAGGCAAGATCTTCTTTCTTGTTGTCATGCTAACTCATCGCACAAAGTCACCAGTTGAGCCACACAGGCTTGAAGCACTTCAACCGGAAACCCTAAGGCTAAGACTATGAACTGGTAGTCATTCAATGCTTCCATGTGTCAGTTCCATAACCATATGACGGTTCACCTTTAAACAATCACACTACTTCACTTTGGCACAAGTGTCGGTTCACAGTGCTATACCTGTTCTCACATATGCCGATTTACACCTTTGCAACATATTGACATCAATGACAACATACAATGTCATTATGTCCACATATCGGTTCTCATAATGCCAACACTTAACACATCTATGTGGATTTACCAGTTAAACAAATTAACCATATCAAAACATAACCACAAAAACCATTCACCACTTGACACAATGATTTTTGACATGGAGACCCAAATGAGAAAAACTAATGTGGGGATGAATACCCACAAGTATTCTGAACTCTTTTGAAGTTCGCCCTATTAGGACCCAAGCCTTGTTAGAAGCTTTACAAAAATTTCATGTTAGGAACAAATCATGTAAGGAACCACCCGATTAAGGGATTGACTATAATGCCCTGTTAAAAACAATACTCTGTTAGGAGTAACCTTGATAGAGGGTTTGAAATCCAAGCTAATGGATCACCAAGTTAGAGAATTTAGAAATCACTAAGCATGTTAAAGCTTACTCGGTTAAGGGATTTAATTGTTGTAATTGTTAGAGAACAACGGGGTTTTGTTGATCTAGTAAATAGCACTACTCTGCTTGATCAGATACTTTTCATGCTCCTATCTAGATTCAAACATATTGCAGATACTCCTTTTGGTTCGGCAATAAATCACACTGACACTTAACCAAAATTTCCAACACTACAACAAAACAAATCATCAACCTTATAAGCAAAACAATAGGTCGGTAACACATCACAAACTTATTATCTCATAGAGATTACAAACAAATCAGTTCAAACATGATCGTTGGGTTACATAGTAATCATTGCACATTATACAAGACAACCTCGACTGCTCCTTGATCACCACTTTATCAAATCATGTAACTCATCACACGGTTTCCTTTCCATGCAATGCACTCGCACAATCCCAAGATAAAAAAGTTATCTCTACATGCCAAACCAACTTTGAAACTCATCACGTGCATCATGCATATGTGGCATAATCATCTTTGATCACCATTTGATCATAGATCAACACAACTAATTCACAAAGCTCCATCGGTTAGGGTTTGGCACATCAACATGTAGGGTTACTGGTTGATCTCATTGCTTCTAAAGTAATATTGGTTTCCTTCACTTACTCAACTACCGGTTGCATTAATCTGGAAACTCACAGCAAATGGTAGATTTATTGTGGCCTCTCTTTATTATCAGTATTTTTCTAAAATGGAGAGTCCTTGTTGGGCTAAGGCTTGGGTGAAAGGCCTAACCCCTAAAATTAATATTTTCTTTTGGACAACCCTTCAAGATAAAATTCTAACTATTGATAACCTCAGAAAAAGAGGTATGTGTATGCCTAGTGTTTGTTCTCTTTGTATGCAGAATGAGGAGACCATCAACCACCTGCTCTTTCATTATCCCTTCTCTGCTGTTGTCTGGGGAAGATGTCTAGATCACTTCAATATTAGTTGGAATTTCTCGGAAACGGTTCAAGAGGTTTTTAATTCTTGGTAGAACCCATCAAGGAATAAGTCTACTATTTTGTGGTAGAAATTGGCCTTACCCCATATGTATTGGGATATATGGAGAGAGAGAAACGAAAGAGTATTAGAGATAAGGTGTCTAAGGCTCAAATTGTGTTTGAGAAAATAAAAAGAAACATATTGGAAAATATGAATATCATAGGTGGTATTGCTAATCCTCAAGACAAGGATGATCAAATAATCTTCAAGAAGTGGAGATTAAAAGGATGTGATCACTTTTAGACTAATCCTAGAGAGGGTGTGCTATGGGAATGTCCTCCCAATGGTTGGATAAAAATCAACTTTGATGGAGCTTCAAAGAGTAATCTTGGTATTGCGAGATGTGGTGTGGTCCTAAGGGATGAACGGGGAAATGCAAAATTATTAAATGCATACCTATAGGAAATCAGACAAATCATGTTGCTGAGGCTATGGCAACTTATCATGGGATGATCCTAGCAAAGGAAGCTAACTGCACCAAATTATGGTGTGAGGGAGACTCATTGAATATAATAAACTATTTGAACAAGGATTTCCCGCCATCTTGGTCAATAAACAACACTATTAAAGCAACAAAGAAAATAAGTGAGACATTTGAAATGTGTGTTTTCACACATGTGTACAGGGAGGCAAATTTGTGTGCTGACTGGGCCGCAAACCTGGCCTATCAAACAGAGGAAATCATTACTATTAATGGTGAGAGCGAACTTGCATGTGAAGTGAAATCCTTGCTCGATCTAGACCGTATCTAGATGAGGCAACATGGCACCATCAACCATAATTTCTAAATGCTTCTTCCACTTATTTTGATGCAGGTTTACAACAGCGGTGATATGCATTTCTTTAAGTGTCTTTTCATAATTGCTTGGCACAGATTCAGGGTTATTTTTCAGGGCAGCTACAAAAACCAGAGAAGAAGAATCAGAGTCGAGAGAAGGAAATTTAGTGATTGCGAAGGAAAAATGGGAGGGAATAAAAAAAGGTTCAAACCTACCTCTTGTTCGGAATGGAGGAAGAACAGGGAAGTTTGGGAAATTCTTCAGGAGGGGGGTTTGAGTGTGTTTATGGAGAGGCTTAGTGGGAAAGATCCAATGGTCACTAAACACTTTATCAAGAATTGGAAGAATGGTAAAATTTTGGTGGGGACCCAGATGATGACTGTGGATGAGGAGATTATTGCTGAAGCCACGAGGATGATGACAAAGGGCATGAAATTCTATAGAGATCGTAGCATCTCTGATAAGGCATGGACAAATTTTCTATCACTGAAGGTGAGAAGAAGAAAATGGTGAAGGTTGACAACTCCTATCACTCCCCAATACGTATATACAGGCCATGGAGGTTCATTTTATTTGCTACAGTTACCTATATAACGTTGGATGGCAGGTTTACAAGAGCTTACAAACACCACTTTGTATTGCTCAATGATTTTCTCCATGGGGAAAAGGTAAGCCTACCATATTATCTTGCATGTTCCATGGACCATACTATCAAAGAGATACAGAAAGATCCCAAGGGCGACCATGCTCTTTACCAGGGTCTTATGGCTCTTGTGTATAAAGTGTTGAAAGGGAAATGGATTGAAAAACCTATTAAAGGTAAAAAGGCAAGGGATGAGGACATGGAGAGTGAAGTTATCAAAAGGGGAGGAACAAGGCAAGGCAAAGAGGAAGAGGATAGTGGTGGATTCAGATATTTCAGAGTCTGAAGCCGAGTCCTTCGAAGATAAATTCATCAAAATTAAGAAAGGGAAAGGCACTGAAAAGCAAACCCAGAGGAAGAAGAACATCAGCACGAGAGGTAAAAAAGATATTAATCAAATTTTGATTGATTCTAATGAGAAGGAAGAGGAGGATGAAAATGATAATGGGTAGGATAAGGCGGGGGATGATAATTTGGTTGTGGGCAACAATGAGGATCAAGAGGACAAAAGGGGTAAATCTAGTGATTGTGTTGGAGAAAATGAGAGTATTAAGTGTTTTTGTGATACCGTCAGCACAATGGTGAAAGACATAGGCAACATGAAGAAAGATATGAATGTTGTCAAAAGAGCCATGATAGGCGACAAACCCCCGTCTGAAAATGTCAAAGAATTAGCGGTGGCAATTAATAATGTTGAAGCCATTGAAAGCATAGTGAGTAAAATTATTGCAACTGAAAAAAAGGTTAAGGAGATAGAAGAAAATAAGGAGGTGAAAGGGATGGAAATTTCTATGAACAATCTGGGTAGCAAAGTTGATAGGATGGAACTCACAGTAAAGAAGATAGTTGAACAGAACTTCCAGATTCTCAAAGCCTCAGTGGACAACATGAACATTTTGATTAACAGATTTGATAACATCAAAGAGAAAGAGGGCAACAAGGATTAGCTAGACAAAAAAAGTCACGAGAAGAGGACTAAAGCCAATACCAAGAATAAGGGTGACATCAATGGTTGAGAGCTAGATGATTTAAAGACCTTTGTGAACAACATGAAGCAGATGGTGGTCCACGCTGAAGACATCATGAAAATATCTAGTTGTCTCGGTCTCGGTCTTGGTCTTTGTCTTTGTGCTGTCTTTTTGTTTTCCTTTCATTGTCTTTTTGTGGTTCTTCATGTTATGTGTGTTGAGATCCCTTTTTGTTCGAATGGGATCAATTTTCGTTATTGAAGTGATCAGGTATAGTTCTTTCTAGCTCTTTTGCTCTCCTGATTTGTAAAAGGTTTAGGTTCCTTTCAAAAACCTGTTTTTACTTAATCAAAACTATCGGTTGCATAACAACTCCATTACCAGTTGCAATTGACATCAATTACAATACTTAGACTTCATCGATGCAATCTTCATGCAAATGCCAACAATGTCCCCCTTTGGCATTGATGGAAATACAAATATCAATACCCTTTGGTTGTGATGATTGAGAGTAATGCACATACACAAGTATAGGAATCCTAGTTTACATTTTTACATGTACTCTCCTTCAACTGAGTCTCCATGTCTTCAACTGGTAATTGGCTATAGTTCTTCTCTCTATCAATCATACAATTCTTCTCCCCAATAGTCTACAGTTCTTCTCCCCCTTTGAAAATAATGCCAAAGTGAAAATAAAACATGCAGTGTCATACTTCACTATTATGAATCAAGATGCTCCCCCTGTGGAGTAGCTCCACTCTACACCAATCCTACTTCAAGATTATTCTATTAGCTTTGGGACTGATGTCTTCCACATCTGTTCAATTAACCTCATGTAGGGGCACAACCCCTAGCTGACCTCTAAGATACTCAAAATTAGTCTCAGGTAGAGGTTTGGTAAAGATATCCGCTAGCTATTCCTTAGTAGATACATGCTCCTGTAATACATCTTTACTTTGCACTTTCTCCCTCAAGAAATGATATTTCAGCTCAATATGCTTGGTTCTAGCATGCAACACCGGGTTCTTTGAAATATTTATTGCACTGGTGTTATCACATAAAATCTTTACCGATTCTGTGATTTTCAACTTGAATCCTTCCAAAATGTGTTTCATCCAGATTGCTTGGGTACAATTCATATACGCTGCAACATATTCAGCTTCAACAGTTGACTGTGATATATAGCTTTGCTTCTTGCTAAGATACAATTCTTCCTCCAAGAAAGAATGCACCTCTAGTTGTTCTCTTCTTGTCATCAACATTTCCTGCCTAGTCTGCATCTGTATAGACTTTCAAATCAAAGTTACCTGCATATGGATACCATAATCCATAATCAATAGTACCTTTCAAATATCTAAATATCCTTTTAGTAGCTACCATGTGTGTTTCCTTTGGGTTAATCTGAAATTTGGCAACTAATCCAGCTACATGAGCAATATCTGGTCTACTGTGAACAACATAATGCAGTTTCCCTATCATAGACCTGTACTCCTTTTCATCAACGGATGCGGCATCATCCTCCTTAGACAATTTACAACCTGTAACCATTGGTGTCCCAACTGGTTTGCAGTCTTCCATTCCAAATGTCTTCAATACCTCTTTCACATATTTGGACTGTGTGATGAAAATACCAATCTTCATCTATTGAATTTTCAAACCTATGAAGAATTTTATCTCTCCAACTAGAGACATCTCAAATTCACTTTCCATCTCATTTTCAAAGTCATCACTCATGTCATCATTGCCTCCAAAAATGATATCATCCACAAACACTTGACTAACCAGTATCTTATCTCCTTGAGATATATATTGTTGTCTTCACTGGTTCTCTTAAAACCTATCTTCACCAAGTGTGAATGTAGTCTTTCATACCATGCTCTCGGTGCTTGCTTCAAACCATATAGTGCCTTGTGTAGTTTACATACCATATCCTTTGCATCAGTCAAAGCATAACCATCTGGTTGTTCAATGTATACTTCCTCTTCTAGTATTCCATTTAGAAATGTTGACTTCACATCCATCTGATATACTTTGAATCCCCTATATGCTGCAAATGCAAGTAGAGTACTAACACCTTCCAATCTAGCAACTAGTGCAAATTTCTCGCCATAGTCTTCTCCTTCTACCTGTGCATAACCTTTGCATACCAATCTAGCTTTGTTTCTGACTACTACTCCATCTTCATTCAATTTATTCCTGAATACCCATTTAGTACCAATTACATTTTTATTCACTGGTCTGGGTACTAGGGTCCATGTATTGTTCTTCTCAATCTGGTCAAGCTCCTCTTCCATAGCTTTGATCCAGTGATCATCTCCAAAGGCTTCCTTCGCTGTTCTAGGCTCAATAGTGGAGATCATACAAGAATTCTCTCTTATTCTTATTCTGGTTAACACACCAACACCTTTATCTCGAATAATCTGGTTAGGATTATGATTGAGTCTCACATACCTTGGAATAACATGATCATTATCTTCAAGTTCTTCTTCCTTCTTTTCCTCATTGGTTTCTCCTGTAAATTCAGGACACTCATCCACTCAGACATCAACACTTTCAATGATCTTCTTTGTCTGGTTGTTGTAACATTTGTAGGCTTTTCTCTTGGTGGAGTAACCAAGAAATATGCCTGCATCACTCTTAGCATCAAACTTACCAACATAGTCACCTCTCTTGATAAAACATTTACTGCCAAAAACCTTAAAGTAACTGACATTAGGTGATCTACCATACCAGTATTCATAAGCAGTTTTATCCTTACCTCTTTTAACTGATATCTGGTTTATAATGTAGATAGTTGTGTTGATAGCTTCTCTCTAGAAAGTTTTAGCTATAACTCCTTGTATTAGCATCATTCTAGCTACTTCAACAATTGACCGATTGTTCCTCTCTGCAATACCATTCTGTTGTGGTGTCCTAGGTGCAGAAAGTTGCCTCTCAATTCTATTGTCCTCACAATATCTAGTGAATTCCTCTTAATTAAATTTACCATCTTGATCAATTCTTAAGCACTTTATCTTCTTTCCACTTTCCTTTTCAACTAAGGCCCTGAATGCCTTGAACATGCTAAAGGATTTGGTTTTTTCCTTCAAGAATTTGACCCACATCATTCTTGAGCAATCATCAGTGAAGATCATAAAATATCTATCACCTTGAATACTTCTAGTCCTTATTGGTCCATAGAGGTCTATATGAACCAAATCTAACAAGTGTTCTATTGAGAAAGATTTACTCTTAAAAGTTGAGGATGTCATCTTCTCTAACTGACATTCCTTACACAACATTTACCGATTTTTCCAACTGAGGCAAACCTCTTACAGACTTGAACTTACTGACTTTGACAATGTTATCAAAATTTATATGACAAAATATTCGATGCCAAAGCCAAATATCTTCTGCTTTAGCAATTAAACAATTGTTGACTTTAGGATTCAAGTGAAACAAGTTACCTTTTGTCTGCTTGTCGGTTGCAATCAGTTCACCTTTGCTTCCATAGATTTTGCATATTCCATTCTTAAATTCTTAAATTCAAGTGGATAACCTCTATCATTGAGTTGGGCTACACTCAAAATATTGTGCTTCAATCCTTCAACCTAGTAGACATCATCTACAGTGATCTTTTCATTAAGAGAAATGGTTCCCTTTCCTTTTACCATGCAAGGTGATTCATTTCTAAATCTCAAAATACCTCCATCAAATTCCTTCAAAGTAAGAAATTTACTTCGGTCAGGGGTCATGTGGTGTGAACAACCACTGTCTATAATCCAATCATTAGAACTATCCATGCGAGAAACTAATGCCTTCTAGTCAAATGTCTCCTCTTTAATGGCAACAAAGACAATGTCTTCATTTGCATCTCCCTCAGATTCCTCATCAGTGATTCCACTATCAACTACAATAAGGTAGTCTCTTTTGCCTTTGACTTTGTACTTCTTATACTTTTCCCGTTTATGCTCATTGTCTCCATTTGGACAGTTAGCTGCAATATGTCTAATCTGGTTACATGCAAAACACTTCAAAGGTAATTTACCTATGTACTTACAAGTACCTCTGGGTAACCGCTTGGCCAACAATGCTTCAAGCTCGATCAGACTGTTTTCATCATCAACTTCTCTACTGGATCTGGACTCACAACTATGATTAGCTTCTCTACTTTTCCTCACAGGTGGATTAGAAACAAAAGCTCTAAATGCAAACTCTGAATTCTGATCACTACCATCATAACCATTTAATTCAAATGCAGTTAGTTTACCAATGATGGAGTCAAGAGTTACCTTTATTTTATCAATAGACTTTAGTTCCTGAATGGTTGCAACTCGGATAGCATAGACTGGTAGAAGGGTTCTAACCACCTTCCCAACAACTATGGTATCCTCCACTTTACCACCGACACTTTTGATCTCACCAACTATCTCCTTGATCCTCTTACCATACTATTGAATATTCTCACCTTCAACCATCTGCATGTCATCAAATTTACCTCTCAAACTCTCTTCTTTGGCAATCTTCACATGTTCATCACCGTTATAGATATCCTCAAGTTTCTTCCACACATCATAAGCAATCTCCAGACCATGGACATCAACATACTCTGAATCAGACACGGAACTAATAATGGCCTTCAATGCTTTATTATTCTCTTGTTGCTCCTTCTTTTGATCATCAGACAATATCCCACTAGGCAAGGTATATGGTAACAACATGTTCCCAAAATCGACTTCCTAAGCTTTCGATATAGATCTTCATCCTATCACTCCAGAATTTGTAGATTTCCCTATTGAACTTCAGACCTTCTTTCTTCATCATGTTCTCCTACATCTTTACCTCAAGATGTTAGGCTTAAACACTAGAGGACCCGAAATGCTCTAATACCAATTGATGATATGATGAATCAATAAGGATCCGGACAACTACTGAGAGGGGGGTTGAATCAGTAGATAGAATAACATACTAAAATTTCACCAAACTCAAAACCCAACTCATAAATCAATCTCTGAACTAACTGGTTCAAACCCTAAACTACAAACTGCACTGTCAAGTTAACCGGTTGACTGGCATAACAAAATAACAATATAACAGATCTGAAACTCTCAAACCATTAAACCAAAATATCAAACCACTTTACTAACATTAGTAAAAGCACATTTCATATTACTATCGATCATCTTAACATATCTAAGTGGATTCACCAGTTAAACAAAATTACCATATCAAAACATAACCACAAAACCATTCACCACTTGACACAATGATTTTTGACGTGGAAATCCAAATGGGAAAAACCACGCTGGGGATGAATACCCACAAGTATTCTAAACTCTTCTGAAGTTCGGCCTGTTAGGAGCCAAGCCTTGTTAGAAGCTTTACGAAAATGTCATGTTAGGAACAGATCATGTTTAGGGACCACTTGGTTAAGGGATTTGACTATAATGCCCTGTTAAAAGCAATACTCTATTAGGAGTAACCTCGATAGAGGGTTTGAAATCCAAGCTAATGGATCACCTAGTTAGAGGATTTAGAAAGCACTAAGCATGTTAAATCTTACTCGGTTAAGGGATTTAACTATTGTAATTGTTAGAGAACAACAAGGTTTTGTTGATCTAGTAAATAGCACTACTCTGCTTGATCAGATCCTTTTCATGCTCCTATCTGCCTTCAAACATATTGCAGATACTCCTTCTGGTTTGGCAATCAATCACACTGACACTTAACCAAAATTGCCAACACTATAACAAAACAACTCATCAACCTTATAAGCAAAACAATAGGTCGGTAACACATCACAAACCTAAGATATCATAGAGATTACAAACAAATCAGTTCAAACATGATCGTCAAATTACATAGCAATCATTGCACATTGTACAAGACAACCTCGACCGCTCCTTGATCAGCGCTTCATCAAATCTTGTAACTCATCATGCGGTTTCCTCTCCATGCAATGCACTCGCTCATTCCCAAGACAAAATAGTTATCTCTACGCACCAAAACAACTTTGAAACTCATCACGTGCATCATGCATACATGGCATAATCATCTCCGATCACCATTTGATCATAGATCAACACAACCGATTCACCAAGCTCCATTGGTTAGGGTTTGGCACATCAATAGGTAGGGTTACTAGTTGATGTCACTGCTTCTAAAGTAATATCGGTTTCCTTCACTTACTCTACTACCGGTTGCATAGCAACTGCATTACTGGTTACAATTGACATCAATGACAACACTTAGACTTCATCAATGCAATCTTCATGCAAATTCCAACATAAACTACATAGTTGCAACTTTGTGGCTACTTCAAAATCAAGCACTTATTCTACTTCATCTACTCATGACATTGAAACATATGACGCCCTACCTTCCCTTACGGAAATGGCTACTCTTTATAGTCCCAATTTTCACATCTTATCTAAGAGTGGATATAAGGGCAATGGTTGTGGTGAAAATGAGAAAGAGATAAAAAAATCTTTTAGAGAATCACACTTGTGAGGCATCTTTTGGACTTGGCTATAATCCCTCTAAGCCCACCAAAGCATCTAAGAGACCATCTCTTAATGTCAATGTCATGTTTTCTTCTAATTATCTTTCTTTAATACATCCTCACTTAATTGTATTTGACTCATCACCTTCCCTTGACATCTTTTCTATAGATAATTTATTTGCTAAGTTCTTGGAGTTTACATTAATCTTCCTCATCACTATAATCGTGGATTTCCTTATTGTTTACATGCCAAATCATACTTTTGAAAAGACACTGAATTAGAAGGTATAGTGATGAGATGATTCATGAATTTCCTCAACCAATGTATGTTCCTCAACAAAGCAATCTTCTTTTGAGTCATACCATTAATGTCAAAATGGATCCTTACAATGAGGAGAAACTGATAAAGATCAGTAAGTGTAAGTGATGATGAACAAAAATATTCTTCTTTACCTTTTGAATGTTATGGCTTAGCCATTGTACCATCACTATGGATCATCTTATCATAAATAATATTTCCACTGAGGACCATGGATTAGCCATAGTACCATAGATGGGTCTAGAATGAGCTATAGTGTTGTCAACATTGAAGCTCACCCATTAGTGTCAAACTTGGAAACCGAGTCTATGTCCAGTGACTCAACCACTAAAGAGGAGCAATATCTAGGTCAAGATCAAAGGAAGGATTCTACAAAAAGAAGATTATGAAGTTCTGGTCCCCGCTAGAAACGGTTTGTTCACTAAGGCTAGGAGAAAGAGGGGGAGACCCAAAGGAAAACAATCTCCCTTCCCTAAGAGGAAGGACAACAATAAAGATCTTCCTAAATGTTTTGACAACTTCAAGGATTCTAAGGACATCATTATCTAATGTTTCTAATGGTTTTGAACTACATCTCTTGGAATGTTAGGGGACTTGAATCCCTAGACAAGAAATATATGGTCAAGAGATTCTAGAACCAACATAAACAAATTGATATTATGCATCTTCAAGAAGTAAAATCCACTCGTTTCACTCTAGATGTGAATCTTAGATACATTTGGAAAGATGTAATGACAAACTTAAAGAGGGACTTGTGATTTTGATTAGAGGAAAATGGGGTAATAAGGTCATTGATAATGAATCCTCCCCATGTAACAAGCTTTTTTGGGCCATTATTAGCCTTCAAGATTCTAAATTTGGTGTTTATTCCCTATATGCCTCTAATGATTACAAAGATAGGATTGAATTATGGAAGTGGTTATGTACTCTCTTGGACATCCCTTGGATTGTTGGAGGAGACTTTAATATGATTGATCATCATGAAGACAAACTAGGTGGCTTATATTTTGATTGGAAGAGTGGTGAAAAACTATACTAGTCCAAAATGAAGGAAAAACTCAAAATTTTTTACCCCCTTGAAGGGATGAAGAATGATTATGGGTCAATATGGTATACTTGGTGTAATTTCCAACAAGGAAAAGGGTCTACTATATATTAGATAGGTTATATGCTAATAAAGATTTTTTCTCTTTCAAGAAAGATGAGGATGGTACTATAATTAGAGTATTTCCATACACCCTTTCAGATCACCATCCTATCAAGGCTCAGATTACATTAAACAACAATGTAGTCTCCCCTACTAAGAGGGATGAGAGGATCCGGTTATTACTGAGAGGGGGGGGTGAATCAGTAATAAGGAGAAACTACAACTTTTCACCAATCTACAAAATACTTCACAAAATAGTTCATAACTAGTACCGGTAGTTGATTAAACAATCTCCAAATCAGATTTACCAAAACATTAGCAGTAGCAACTTAAGTGTTCATCACTAAGAAAATATAGTAAAGACATCAAATTCATAACTCAACAATCCATCCACAACATGAACACAAAGATTTTTCACATGGAAACCCAAATGGGAAAAACCACGGTGGGAATTGGTACCCACAACTATGCACTCTTTCAGAATGCGCATTGTTAGGAGCCTAGCCCTATTATGAGATTTACAACAATGCCCGGTTAAGAGCAGACCCTGTTAGGAGTCACCAGATCAAGGGATTTTACAACTTAACTATGTTAGGAGCTTTACCCTGTTAGGAGTAACCTCACTAGAGGAATTAAACCCAAATTAATGAGCCACCTGGTGAAGGGATTTACAAGATCGAGCCTGTTAGGACCTACCCAGTTAAGGGATTTTAATGCTACTACAACTGTTAGGAAACAATAGATAAATGATCTAGACTCATAAATTCATAGCTTTCTATTACAGATCCTTGTCAGCTCCAATCTGCTTCTCTCATGCAGACATCTCGATCCGGTTTGGCACACACACACACTTCTCTGATCACCGACACAATAAACCTTCTAAAACTCGACCTAAATAGACTTTACATTTAGGTCAATTACATAACCTTAAATTAAAATGAATCTACATCATACATCGTATCAGATCATTACAAGTCATTACAGACTATTACAACAAATTACAAGACAATTACAGTCGTTGAATGATCATAACTCATCACCGCACATCAATCTGATAAGTTGTCAAATCCTTAACACATTCTGCAAAGCACTTCACTGCTTCCCAAGAACTTTGATCCTTGTATGTGCCAAAACAACATCTTATCTCTTCACATGGATTCTGGCACGCCATCATCAACTTATGAACATGAAAAAGAATCACCACCAAACCATAAAACATCATCGGTCAAAGGATCTTGTTACCAGTTCTCAAACTCTAGCTGATTATACAACAGTTAATTACAAACATGACTTCTGGTTCTTCAAACATGATGTGGTTCATGTCATAGACTCATTATGATGTCATAAGCACACATTTCAAACCGCAACACCTGACTCAACACGGATCACTACTGCAACCATCTCCTTCTTTGTTCCTGCTTATCGGTTCACTGTCACTTGGCAGTTTTGCTTTCCAACTCAATTCAATTAAATCCATTACTAGTTAGACTTAACCAGTAGACTTAGATGACATACCAAGCATAAACAAACATGGACAAATATGGTTGCCATCAATGACAACACAAATAATTGATCATCAAGCATCATATCATAATTATATCATCACCAACAGTCCATCAATATATCATCACCAATAGTCCTTTAATATATCATCACCAACAGTCATTTACTGATACACCATCATCTCCATCAGTTATGCCAACATGCCAACACATACACCCTTTCAGATCACCATCCTATCAAGGTTCAGATTGCATTAAACAACAATGTAGTCTCCCCTACTAAGAGGGATGATAACTTTATCCTCAACACAAACCTCTTGAAGAATCAGGACATTGAGTGTGCTATATACATGATTAGACAAATTAATAAATGGGATACTCACATCCATTCGATAGTTGATAATTAGAACCAAAATGTCAATAGTTGGAAAGTTTTGCTTCAACGTGGGGAAGAAGAAGGCCAAAGATGATAGAAAATTTGAAAAGGACATGGTAGACAACCTTATGGCCTTGGAGACAAAAACCCAAGTTGATCCTGCCAATATTGTTCTTTATTGACCTATGTCCCAAAATAGAAATACATTAGGAGGCATACAACATAAGAAAATTCAAGGAATCAAAGTGAGTGCTAGAATCAATTGGCTTCAATAGGGAAATAAGGGATTAAAATTTTTCTTCAATATGATGAGACATAAGGAGTTCAAAGAAAGAGTTGGTAGAATTGGGGATGAAGGTAGAGATTTGGTGGATATTAATGGAATTAAGGAGGCATTCCTCCAATACTATCAAAATCTCTTCTCCTTCAAAGGTAACTTCCATTCTATTTAATTTGCTAGAGACAAATGGATGGCCCTAATCTTGAAGAATATTATGGATGGGGAGGATGAGGTGCTAAAGAAACTGATTTCTATTGAGGAGATCCATAAGGCCATCAATACCCTTAACAATGGCAAGGCCCCTGGCTTGGATGGGTTGTCACTCAAATTTTACAAAGAGGCTAAGGAATGGATTAGTATGGACCTTTTGCAATTATATGAGGAGGCCTTATACAAAGGATCATTAGGTGCTGAAATTAACAAAGGAGTGATAAAATTACTCCCCAAAGATGGGGACAAATCTCTCATAAAAATTTGGAGTCCCATTACTCTACTAAATGTATCCTATAAAATAATAGCTGAGATTATTGCTCTCAGGTTAGTGGATATCCTTCCTAGCTTTATGAGCAATAAGAAGACCGAATTCATCAAGGGAAGGTAAATTTTAGAGAATCTCATCACCAGTTAGGAAGCCATGAATTGGGCCAAGCATACCAATCAAAATGTGGCTATGTTCCTAATTGACTTTAGAAAGGCATATGATATGATTGAATGGAACTTCCTCACCATGATGTTGGAAGTGTTTGGTTTCCCAAAGGAATTTTATTGAATGGTTCAAGTTTTAATCAATGACGCCTCTATTCAAATAGAGATCAATGGATCCTGCACCCAATCCATCAAGTTGGAGAGATCCATTAGGCAAGGGTTTCCACTCACTCCTACCCAATTTTTCATTGTAGTAGATGCTATTTATTACCTTCTCAGAGAAGACACCCTCTCCCTAAGCGTTAAAGGCATCTCCTTACTGAATAAGATAGACCTTATCAATTGTAGACACTTAAAAATAATTATTTTAATTATTCCTCGCATAATTAATTAATTAATTATGTTAATTCAAATTCCTCTCAATATTAATTAAATATAATTAATATTGTCACTATAGCATATGATTGATTTATTTAATAAATCAATCTCTTTCTTTATTCTTCTAAAAAAATCAAATCCTCACATATCTTCCTCTTAGCTAATTAATTTCAATTAATTAGTTAACCTACACGATTCCTACAAATCATCTTCTTAATTCATTCTTCTAGAAACTCCCTAAACTCACTTAACATTATTCTTCTAATTTTTTATTCCCTCCACTCATTCTCTCTCCTAGTCAAATTCTCCTACAAATATTAATCCCACCTAACATTTCCTCTAATCCCCCTCCTAATGAGTCGTTAATGGTTAATCATCATGATTAGCCACAAAGTCAACTCTTTGTCCTTTTCATCCAGCCACTAGCTTTAAATGCTCTTTTCCTAGGTGAATGTAAGATTTTCGAAATCACACATTCCTCTAGGCATCCCCTCTCCCAAAGAATTTTTAATTCCTTTTTATTCCTCCAATCCCCATGATATCCTTTTTTGGAGAATTTTTAATTCCTCCAATGCATCTTGTGGAGTGTGGAGATACGAAATGCCTTTAAGGCATATTTCTTGGTCTCCACACCCTCTCTTGGACCTTGTGTGATCTCACAAGTAAATCTTAGCCCTTCATCTCGAATTCATCCTAGTCATCTGTTTTCCTCTCCTCTTCCTATAAAATAGGGCTCCATCCCTTCATTCAAAACATCTTGAAATCTAGTAAATTTATGTTGCCCTTTTGAGCCCAGGAAATCATCTTGGCAACTTGATCATCTCATCCTTATCATTTTTCAAATCCATTCCATTTGTGCACAACATTGGAGAGCCATCCACATCTAGCAATCAAAGGAGCACATCAAGTGGAGCATTATCAAGGGGCGCCTTCACTTCATCAAGCTCAATCCGAAGGAGAAGGTAAAATAGCAAGGTGAAATGGTCTTTTAATGATATTTTAGCATTCTGCATGTTCATTTCATTATGTTTTGATCATTTGACCTTCAAATCTATTTTCCCCTCTTCATCAATATCCAGTTCGCTAATGATACAAGCTTATTCTTAGAACTTGAGGAGGCAAACATGGATTCTTTGATGATGAAACTTAATATATTCTATGAGGCTTTAGGGGCTACAATATCTGAAGCCATGTCTACTCTTCTTGGGTGGGATGATCCCCCCCCCTCACATGGCTCAACAAGTATAACTATCAATGGGGGGTCCTCTAAGTAAGTTAGATATCTAGGCATTCCGGTTGTTGTCAAGCCTTGTTTAAAAGATATGGGGTGGTGGATTAAAGAGAAGTTAGAGTGCAAGCTAGGTAGATGGAATAGATTGTACTTGTCCTTAGCTGGCAAAATTCAGGTTTGTTAGAAGATTCTTTCCTCATATAGTCTCTATTATGCCTCTGTGTGGATAATCTGCAATTATCAGATCAATGATATTAAAAAGTCCATCTAAAGATTTCTATGGTCTGATTGAAGAGGGAAGAGAAAGTGGCATTTGATTAGATGGAATTTGTGTTATCGTACCAAGATGATGGGTGGTTTGGGTCTTAGGGATCTTAAGATGGAAGGGATTGCACTTGCTTCCAAATGGATTTTTCATGCTTTAGAAGGAGATGAACCTTGGAAGGTTCTTGTTAGAAATAACATAAAGCTTGTATTTCCTAAGAAATCCAAGAATTTCACCCCTTTAGTGACCTCCTTGTTGGTAGTTTCCTTGTCTTCCCGATCGGCTCTAATGTATTCAAGGAAATATGGAAGGCATGGGAATACATTAGACACCTGATTTCTCATAACAAAATCCTTAATGATAATGATACTCTATGCGGGGAGAGGTCCATTTGGTGGAACCTATTCCACAAAAGTAGGCATCTATCCCTCATCTAAGGATTCTCTTCCAAGAGTTGGAGTCTTAATGGTATTTTCTACTTTAATGGTATTATTATTAATGGTGAATTAATTTCATGGAATGTTCTCAGGCAGATGTATCATTTGCCCTCTTCCAATTGGAGAACATATTTTGTCCTAAGGGAAGGTTGGCTCAGTTTACAGGTCCCCAAATAGAAGACGGGTACAAAATCTTCACTTGGATAGATGGTAACTTGTTGATGAACACAAATGCTAAAATGTTTTATGATGCTTTGTGTTGCAATTTTGATCTAATTGCTCATTTTAACTTGGTTTGGAATTTACACTGCAACAAGGAAGATTGGTAGAAAGTTTTTACCTTCTTCTGGGGTAGTGATATCATGCCTAAACAGAAGGGTTTCATGTGGTTATTTCATATTCATATATTTCCCATTAAGAATAAACAACAAGATGCTAATGTTTGTAGAGTGTACAAAGTTTCTAAATCTACTATACACATTTTTTTTTACTATATTGTTGCTAAAGAGCTCTAGAATATTTTTGGAATCAATTTCTCTACTAGTTTCTATTATCAGGATATTGTATTTGGTTTTCTTAATGCCATCAAAGGGGATTGCAATCTATTTTGGTCCATTTTATCATGTGAAATTCTTTGGAATATTTGGTACATTAGGATTGAGGAGAAGTTTCATGGTAAAGGTAGATTGCTTACTAAGTCTCTAAGAGAACTCATTATTCACAATGTTGTATCGCAGGTCTCCATAGTGATGAGGCTAGAAAAGAAGAAATTTGAATGGTTTACTGAAGATGGTATTTTCAGGGTATACCTATTGGAACTATCACATGGATACACATGGTCCAAGTTCAACATTGAGAGATCCCCATTTGTCAACATGTTGTAAGAATTCACAAATGAAATCAATGAAGGAAAAAGGATGGAACATTAGTACTAGGCACATTTGGTTGTTGTTAGAGCTGTGCAATGGAATAGAAGCATCATCTGGATGGAGGGCCCCCTTGGTTGGACCACATGGATCAAGGAGTAAGGAGGACTTTCAGCTCTACAATTTGTTTTTGGTATCTATTATGTATATGGCATCACATATAAATTTGGAATATGTTGTGGATATTAATGTATATAGTCCTATAGTCTAGATAGTGTTTTGTGTATGTGACTCACTATATATCTGTATATCATTGTATATGGGGGCATAGAACCTTGTTTTGTAATATGAGGACCCGGTGATAGATGGTCGCCTTCATGGAAGAATTAGGTAGATACTTGATCATCATAATATTGTAAACTATTTTCCTTTTATAATTAATACATAGAAATTTATTATATATGTAAAGAGAAAGTATTAGCTTAATTAAACACTTAAGAAATATTTAATTAATATGGATAGAAGAAATAGTGAGATTGTGATGAAATGACAAGATGAAAATGCATTACTCATTTTTAGATGTCTATAATTAGATTTTTTTTTACATCAATGATTTGTATTACTGACTCACTGCATTGACAAGCTAAGCCTACTAATCTATCCATGCCTCTTAAATTTTCATGTGACCTCATCATGGTAAGCGAACCTACTTAAATTAATATTTTGTGTTAGCGTAAAATACTTCTAATCTTTTTTTACCAAATTTTCTCAAACATTATAGGGAATTGGTAGGACCTCCGTTAGTTACATGTGACATCATCTTATTAACAAAGGCCATATGAATCAATGACTAGAAAAGTTTCTTCACCTTTGATTTGTTTGGTTTGAGACTTTTATGCACCTCTTTTGGTTATTTTGGAGGGCTCAATCTTTGTGGAGATGGATTCATGATTTCTTTTGGCTTTTCAGGCCGAAATTTTTTTCTTGGCATATGGCCTTGCTCGGGGACCCTCCTAGTTTCTCTCATTCTTTCACTCAGATTTGGCATGCTTTCAAGATGAAAATTCTCTTTTCTATATGGAAAGATAAAATTGTTGCTTTATTCTCTCACAACTCTATTGATACTCAAGTTTCGCTCTATGTTAAATCTTGTATATGTAACAATTTCATGTTGCAGATACAGGTTCAAGCTAACAAGGTCGCCCTTGAGGTGGCCCACCTTCAAGTGCTTCTTGATCATTGGGAGAATGCCTCTTTTATAGTTGACAAAGCGCCTCCTGGTCTTCCCCCCCTCACAGGATCAATTTCCTCTACATGGGCGACGTCGTGGGTGTAGTTCTTCTTCCCGTCGTTCTCAAACCCCAAGGTCTCATGCTCGCCACTAGTCTAATGGTTGTGACCTCCATAATCGATACTCGCCTTCTCCGATTCCTAATGGGTGGGGTACTAGTGGCTCCAATATTTTTGCTGGTGGAGGTAGTGGGTGGCCCATTGGAGATGTTGTTGATTGGCCCAGTTCATCCAAGACTTTTACATGCCTAACTCTAGCCATTTCTTTAGTTCATGATGCCGAGAATATTGAGGAGACTACTTTTGTTGATGAGGGTTGGACCGTCCGAGATGATTCTTCGGATCACACTGATGTATGGGGTCCTAAAAATGACAAAGACCCACCTATGTTTAATTTTGCTTAGTTTTTGGGCTTTGCCCATGTTTTTTTGGCTTTTTTGAGCTCTGCCCGTCTGAACTCTAAGGGGTGATCTTATGTCCCCCTACCTTTTTTTGTGAATAGTGTAAATCTTTATTAAATTAATAGACATGGTTGCCTATTCATAAAAAAAAATATCAAAGGAACAAATGCTTTTATACCTAATTATCAAATATCACATTTTACACCATTTGGTGGATAGCAATTTATGATTGAAATTCTACTATCTGTGGTAAATTTGACACACCCATTTTCGATGAATTAAATTTTGAAATATACTATTAGTGTTAATATTTATGAGATGAGTTATTGTATTTTAAGTTATAAAGTGTATTTGATTTGATTGACTATATATTTTTATTTCAAGTTGTAAATTATTAAGTTTGTTGGGCAATTTGACTTTGTTTGAGAAGAAGAAACATGTGCACTTCTAATTATAAATCCAAGATATACAAATATAAGCATATATAATATTATAAAATAACATATTTCTAGTTATAGATCTTGACAAACATTGCCACTTTTCATTGAATCAATCTTTGGAAACCTTTTAACTTAATTTTTTTCCTTTATATTGTTTGGGAATAAAAAAGGGTTATGGCATAAATATAACACATGATCTAGCTAAACTAACTATTAGTACATTTCATTTATATAGCCTTCAAATTCTCTTTCATGTTTTTAAAAATGGATGAGATATATTATCATAGATAGTTTAATATAATTCATTAGCAAGATATTAATGGGCAATATTTAAAATCTTATCTATTATACAATCTTCCACGTTAATAATTTAATAGCAAAGAAATTTTATATCATATATGCTGGAGTAATTAGGGTTTAATTATTTAATTATTTAGGTCCTTTAATTACTTTATTCACTTAAGCTAAATTTAGGTTATTTTCATCTTTTATTAGATTGGGCTAATAATAGATTAGGTTCACTTAGTTGAGCTAATCTTTAGTTCTTTGAGCTAATTTTAGTTTTCTAATTTTAGATTATATTTCTCTCGCTTTCTATAAAGCAAGTAATTCTTTCATTGTAATCTATTCAATTTCATTATAGGTTAATCTTAATTTTAGATTCTTCTTTAGATCCATCTCTCTCAAGGTTGCATAGCATTAATCATGGTTTATTCTCTTCAAATGTGATAGTTGTTTTGCTTGTAGGTTATGCATGAGCTTGTGGGGTTGAACTGTTGGAGTTAATTGTTCAACCCCACAAGCCCATGGATCAACTATAAGAAAAACACATGTCATCTATGAAGAGAATAATCCATGATTAATGCTATGCAACCTTATAGATATATCAACCTTGTTTGTGAAGTATCATATTGCAAATCTAGAGGATTATCTAGTGGACATTCATCTCCTCTTTGTTGATAGCCACATTAGTGTTGTCATGCATTTATCATTGGCTCTTTATATTATTCCTAAGTTAATCATAAGGGTGGTGTTGGAGTAATTAGGACATTACTTATTTATTTAGTTAATTAGGTCCTTTAATTACTTTACTCACTTAAGCTAAACTTAGGTGTTTTTTTAATCTTTTATTAGATTAGGCTAATAATAGATTAAGTGCACTTAGTTGCATTGATATTTAGTTCTGTAAGATAATTCTAGTTTCCTAATTTTAAATTAGGTTTCTCTTTCTTTCTATAAAGAAAGTCATTCATTCATTGTAATCTATTTAATTTCATTAAAGGTTAATCTAAATATCAAAATCCTCTTTGGATCAATCTCTTTCAAGGCTGTATAGCATTTATCGCGACTTATTCTCTTTATATGTGATGGGTGTTTTTCTTACAAGTGATTCATGGAATTGTGGAGCTGAAAAAATAACTCCAACAATATACAATAGAGCACAATCTATGGATAACACCAAGGGTAGTAGAGGAGAATTAGGTAGACTAATTCAAATTGAGAATCAAAACTATTACTAATCAAATGCAACATGTTGCTTTCAATAATTGATTTTCTCGTTGTTGGCTACTAAAATTAACCACCCTTTTGGAGTTCCATACATCCTTTTCCAAAGACAATAAAGATAACTCCTATTATATTATAATTGACTCTATAAATGATTTTATTTTTCATAGATATTACAAATAGAAAGCATGTTGTAGATCACGTTTGAAAAATAAGAAGTTGAGTAGATAACATTAAAAAATAGCGTAATAACTAAGTAACAGGATAGTTAACTTTTCTATTTAGTTTTGATAATATACATCATCCTTGGGGGGTCTACTATGAGTTTTTATCTATCATTATAATATTTTTATAAACCCCTTAAAATGAATAATTTTTTTAATAAATATCCAATTTTTTATATAAATGGTACACCCCACAAGCACATTAATTCTCATCATAATTTAGAAACCCATTATTATGTATGTCATAATTACATTCATGTTTGTATTATTAATTTTAACATATTTGTTCAAATTATTAACTTTGTTGGGGCATTTTTTTACATTCTAAATTGTTTTATGAACAACGATCAATTAAAGTTCTATTCGATGACAAAAATATGACAACCCCACTTTTGGCCATTTGGACAATTCACAATAATGTGTTCCAATTTTTGGCCTAAATGGAACACTCAAAATCAATATTTTTAAATTATTTTTTAATGTTTAAATCATATTCAAAAAATATTCAACTTTAAGATGCTATAAACTAATGAGTTATGACATTTTCTATGTAAATTTAGGTTGTAACTTTTTCAATTTTTTTAAGAATTATTTCTATTATTTCTATTTTTGTTTTTCAATCAATTTTTCTTTATTGATTTTAATTGAATGACATTTTTCCATATTGTGTAATGTAATGTCACACATTTCTAAGTATGGGGGTGTCTAGGTCACTTTACAACCTTTGATGAGATTTTAAAATTTTTTATATTTTCATGCATTTATTTCATATGTCATTTTATCAATCATTTGCCTTTTGTGGCTTTTTGGGAATTCCCTTGCCTTGGTACGTTTCCCTTAGGTTCCTCATTCCATGAATGCCTACATTGTCTCACCTATTGGAGCTCTAGACTTTCTAATGTTGTTTTACCTTTTTCTTCACTTATATTAATTCTTTGATTACTTAGTTCCAAGGTTCAAAACATGAGGAATAGTGAAATTAATCATCTTGGTATACTTTCAAGTTTTTCTTTACCTCGACACTCTAGTATCAAGTATCCTCTATGCACAAGCCTTAGTTCTCATTGGTATCATACATATTCAAACTTCAATATTTGGCCTCTAGTTATGTTGGTTTTTGTATACCCATATACCTTTTCATTTTTTGCCTTCATGGTACTTCATATGTTAGTCTTGCAATATTTATCATTTCTTCGTCTTGCATCAAGTTTTGTTACATCCCAAACCCCACCCCCTCTTGCATCTGATATTGTCAAAACCACCTACTCCTTCCTCCATTGGGTCTCACCAAATCTTGATCCTTGCATTCCTCCTTTGTAAGCTCATGGGCCTTTGCTTCCCCTTGCATCTTGGCATCCCTACATCCCATTGCCTAAACCCCAAACTTTGGACCTTAAAAAAATTAATGCAAGCATACCAAGTGAAAATTATCCGAATGACTTCTTAACTACTGATTCTCATAGTCCCTCTTGCAAATGCACCCTTCAAAATGGGAATCCCTTAACCTCTAGTCCTTGAAAATGCACCTTTCAACATGTAGTAAAATGAAGGGAAATTTTTAAATGCTATCTACACATGTGGGCCACATTTTAGGCCCCCAACCTCTATATATTTTAGACATATTCATTCGTCATTATCTCTTGCACTATTCAATCAAAATAATACATAACCCTTATTGGTCACAGTGGAGCACTTGTGTTCATTTGTTAGATCTTGAGATGAAAACTCTAGAGTTCTAGAGATTAGTGGATGAAACTACATCAATTCCCTTGAGATTAGAGGATAAAAAATCTTTGATTTACTAAGGGTAGGTTCATATGATGGTTACATTTGCACTTTAAGTTCAGAGGATTCTAGCATTTTGGGTATCTCAGTAGTATTTTGAAAAATTTTAAAATATATTTATAATCATTTTACTCTTTGTAATAAGAAAGTATTTTAGTAAAATTTTATAATAATCTATAGCATAAATGTATTTGAAGAAAGAATTTGAATGGAATATGTAGTTCTAGCAAGTTTTATATATGCAAATATATTTTATTTGTTGTGGGTATTTAGATCTAATGATTTTATGTGAATATTTTTGGTTGAGATCATCTCACACAAATTTTACTAGACATATCAATATTCCAAAAAAAATTTGAATTATATCATTAATTCTAATATCTAATTCACAAATTTTTTTGGTAATTTTTAAATTAAATTTTTAATTTATTATTAATCTTTTAGTCACTTTTAAAAATCTCAAACCCATATTATTTCATTACACATTTCTCTTTTCACATAAATTATTTTTCTATTAAAAAGAATTCTCATGTAGAGTGTATGTATTTATTTATATTCTTCTAACAACATTTATTATTTTTCTTTGTATCTTGAATATAGGTCATTCCTTTTTTTTTAATGGACGTGCATTCATTAAAAAAAAATAGAAAACATAATATTAAGAAAATTATAAAATATATTATAAATTTCAAAAAGCTAATATTAAGGGATACATACTTTCAAAGTGACATGTGACTTTATTTGATCTCTCAAAAGGTGAAGAAAAATTATTTTTTAACTAGCATTTTGAATTGTACAAATGGGACTTAATAAAGGGTTTGATTTAAGCCTCAATGGCTCTACCCAATGGGATTTCATATAAGGGAATGGGATTAAAAAATATTCAATTTAATCCCTTAGATGGAACCCCTTTAGGCTTAAATCATTAAAAAAAAAAAATTAAATAAAAATTAGGACATCTTACAAGTGGGATACACTATAATGGTATAAAGAATGCCTAATATTTTTTACAAAATAGACTATTTTACATTAAAGTTTTTGAAATCAATGAATATACTTGAAGATTTAACTCAATATTAATACACTAATGTTAACTCAATATTAAATACACAAATGTTAAAACAAACATTAAACCAAAATTGATCTTAGATATCTTTCACATCATTACAATTCTAAAATGGTAATGAATATTGTATAGAATTTATTGAAAGTCGTCATGATAATTGTTGGAATAAATGCTCCAAAATGAACATGTTTAGATGTATCCATGTTTTTATTAGATAAGTTTAGTTTGTTGTCTATGGTCCATTTTTTGTGAATTAAGCTATCAAAATATTTATCTATTTTATGAGAAGATTTTTAATTCTTCTACACCTATAAAATTGTAACTTGTTGATGAATAAATCAATCATTTGAATTTATTCTTATATTCTATTCGCTATTCTTATTTTTTTAATTTGTATTAGAGCTAGTGATATGTGCATCTATACCTAATTGGAGAAAGTTTCCATTAGAGTATGTGAAGGTATGGTTTTTTTGTGGAGTTTTGGTGAAGTTATTGACTTGGGACATGGCCTCATATAAAATACATCAAAGAACTGATTGGATGAATCCAACAAAGGTGAAGAAAGATAAAGATAGATGCTAAAAGTACAAGAAGATCGTTAAAGCCCCTATTGTTGTTGAAAATATGTTTTTTGTGATACCTTGATAAAGGTATTTTTTATTTTAGTTTTCATCACAAAAGTATCTTAAAAAAGGAAACCCCTTTAGAAAACAATAATTGAAGTTGTGAAAATTCAAATGCAATTGATGAACAAAAATTTATGTGGTATAGTGAATGACATTCAAGTGAGATTGATTGGGAAATTAGATGCTAAAAGTGCTTATAGATGCTAAAAGTGAGATTGATTGGGAAATTAGATATGAGAAAACCAAGTCCATTATTGGTCTTGCTCTTTCAAATTTGAAATTACATCATGTCGATATGGAAAAATCATCTAAAGAATTTTTGGATGAATTAAATAATTTGTTTGAAGAAAAAGAAACAAATTTAAAGTTCTCTCTAAAGCTACAATTATTTAAATTCAAGATGTCTAATGATATTACTATGTATAATGAAATTAAAAAATTCAAATCTCTCATTAAAATACTAGCAAAATTTGATATTCTGGTAGATACATAGGACTCTAAAGCTATCTTGAAACACTTACCAAGAGCTTGCATTATAATAAAAAAAAAGGGTGGGAAAGAGAATGTTAGGTAAGACTAAGATTCAATGTTACTACTATAGGAAAATAGGTCATACTATAATTATTATAAAATTCATGCAAGTGATGTTATCAAAGGGACAGTTAAAGAATCGTTAAATATAACTATTATTGAGGAACCACCAGATGTTGATAGTGATGATGACATCATTGCAGATGAAGAACTTATTCTATTTTTAAGAGATCAAAACTTTGAAGACATGGAATGATGCATTAGAGAATAGATATATGATCAATAGTATAAGGTGCTTATGGATCAAAGAAAATATACCTTATTGGGGTTAAGAGATGTACATGTGAAGATTGGTGTCTAGTAGTTCAAAGGAGGATCCAAAATTTGGAATTTCAACAATATACCTTTATGAGAGAGATGATAAACTTCATGTGAAAATGGTATCCAATCATGTTGGGAACCTTGATGATAGCTTGGTTAATATACCTACAATTAGGGAGCAACTTGAAGAAGTGTTATTGGTCTAATAACTATTTTTTAAAGAACAAATTTTGTATATTATATTATTTTATGTTGTTATTTAGATTACTATGAGGGGGTGTTGGAATAAATATTGCGGTATACACTTTCAACAAAGTACACATAAAAGGTGATACCGGTAAGACTCCTTATGAATTGTGGTTCGGTCATACTCCTACTGTGAGATATTTCAGAATTTTTGGAAGTAAATGCTATATTAGAAGAGATGTTGTATTAGGGAAATTTGATCCTAGATGTGATGAAGGAATATTTTTGGGTTATTCTACTATGAGTAAAGCATATAGATGTTATAACAAAAGATTGAATAGGATAATGGAAAGCATAAATGTCAAAGTGGATGAGCAAGGTAATAATCAAATCAGATCATATGACTATGGACCGGAAGATGAAATTGTTAGATCAGAACTAGATGTGCAAGAATCAACTCAGAGCATTGATCCAGTTGCTCCGGTAACATCAAAAAATTATACAGTGGCTATTGATAAAAAGAGTCAGAAAGTCAAGATAATCCTAAGACACCCAGGTATGTGAAGCTGAATCATTCTAAAGATCAGAGGATTGGAGATAGGAGGAAAGGTGTGATGACAAGAAGAAGGTTAGTTGTTGAAGAGGTATGTTTAATTTCTCAAATTGAACCGAAATCTTTTATTGAAGATAGTAAAGATGAAAAATGGATAAGAGCTATGGAAGAGGAATTCAATCAGATAGAAAAGAACAAAACATGGGAATTGATTCCTAGGTCTAAAGATACAAATGTTATTGGAACTAAATGGGTTTTCATGAATAAATTAAATGAGGAAGGTCAGGTTGTGAGAAACAAGGCTAGATTGGTTTGTAAAGGATATTCATGGGAAGGAGTTGATTATGATGAAACTTATGCTCCGGTTGCAAGGATTGAAGCGGTAAGACTATTTCTTGCCTATGCTGCACACAAGAACTACAAGGTATATCAGATGGATGTTAAATGTGCATTTATGAATGGAGATCTTGAAGAGGAAGTCTACATTGAGGAACCTGATGGATTTTCATTATCAGAGGACAAGGACATGGTTCGCAGATTGAATAAAGCTTTATATGGATTGAAACAAGCCCCTAGAGCATGGTATGCTAGATTAGATAAATATCTTTCAAAGCTCGGTTTTAGAAAAGGTAATACTAATATTAACTTATTTTATAAGATTGAGCATGATGACATACTGATCATTGAAATCTTTGTTGATGATATCATTTTTGGAGGAGAAGAAAATCTATGGATGAAATTTGTTGATGATATGAAGAATGAATTTGAAATGTCTATGATTGGAGAGATGAATTTTTTCTTAGGTTTGCAGATTACTCAAACTGATAAAGGTATTTTCATTTGTCAAACTAAGCATGTGAAGGAATTTCTTTAGAAATTTGGTCTTGAAAATTCAAAACCTGTTGGTACTCCTATGATAACTGGTTGCAAATTGTCTAAGGAAGATGAATCTCCTAGAGTGAACCCATCTAGATACAAATCAATGATTGGTGGATTGATGTACTTAACTCAGACCAGACCAGATATAATGAATGTTGTCTGCATTGCTTCTAGATTTTAGTCTGATACGAGAGAAAGTCATGATATTGTTATTAAAAGAATATTAAGATATTTGGCAGGAACAACAGATTATGGGTTATGGTATCCAAAGGATGATGATTTCAAATTATGTGCCTATACAGATTCAGATTGGGCAGGAGATGTTGATGACTAGAAGAGCACTACAGGTGGTGCATTCTTTCTTGGGAAGAAGTTGGTTTCATGGCTTAGCAAGAAACAATCATGCACTTCATTATCTACTATTGAAGCTGAATATGTAGTTGTTGCAGCAAACAGTTTTCAGATCTTATGGATGAAGCAAATGTTGAAGGATATAAGCGTAAGTTATGATGATCCTATTGTTATTCATTGTGATAATACTGCTTCTATTGATGTGTCAAAGAATCCGGTATTTCATTCTAAATCAAAACACATTTCTATAAGGTATAATTTATTGAAGGAAAAGGTTGAAGCAAAGGAAGTCATATTAGTTTATGTGCCTACTAAGGAATAGATTGCAGATATTCTAACAAAACCATTGCCTAAAGATACTTTTGAATATCTCAGAGATCAGTTGGGGGTCACCACCCCTCCGATAGAGACTTGGAGATGCAGGGATGCATCAATCCGGTGAGCTTATCAATAACATCTTATGATCCAGGTTGATGGGATGATGTTGTTGCTTGGGGGGAGTAGTCAGATGTTTGGTTTGGCATCAGACCTTTGTCATTGATGTCAAAGGGGGAGATAGTGTTAATGTGAAAATCGGAAAATCTTAGGGGGAGAGATATTTTGTTGGTTCTTGATTGTTTGGGGAGATTGTTGTCATTCCTTGGCACTTGGATGTTTTTCACATTCAATGTTGCCATCAATGCCAAAGGGGGAGATTGTTGGAAATATGCTGAAATTATTTATGTGTTGTCATTGATGTCAACACTGTGCTCTGGTTGGTTATTGCTATCTCGATTGGATCTATCCCAGTTGGGCTTGGTTATCAGTGATTTTGATCTAGTATGATCATATCATTGTTTTCAGTTTTGGATGGTTATTCAGGATGGTTATATGCTAGTCACATTTAGTTGGTTCATGATTTGGTGCTCCGGAAGCTATCGCTTATGTTCTGGATTACCGGTTGATCGGTTGGCTATACCAGTTGGTGATATTCGATGATTTGGTTAACTGATTTTGGTCCGGCTTATAGAAATGGTTCCTAACGTGCTGAAGGCATTCTTGATCGTGTCCTAATTGTTTGGTGGCTTTGCATTGGCTAGCATGATGATTTGGTGGTCCTATTTGTATCCGGTTGGTTATTATGTGTTATTGCACTGAGGGTTTCTATCGATTGGGTGAAATGTGGTTATATAGGTCTTAGCAGAATTTTCGACGGATATAATTGATTGGGAATTTGAAATAGGTCCATGCTATGTAATGTAAATCATAATATTAGTCCGGTGGTATTGTGTGATATAATTTTTATAATTATGGTTTATGGGTTTAGGGTTTAGTCGACCTTGTTATCAAGGTTGATGACCTGTATTTATAGGTGATATATTCATGTAATTTGGATAGGATCATATCGATATGGTTATGTCTGCATTATCAAAGAGAGGTAATTGCGCGAACAAAGATATATCATTCAGGGAAGGGTTGTGAAGGATTTAGTGTTGTAGGGCAGACATATGTGCTTAACCAGAACTGTATCAAGCATTAGGAGACGCTACTTTCACAGTTCATTTTCTCTGGATTGTAGTATGATGTTTATGTAAGTCAATGAGACTTATTTTTGTGATGAGCAGTGAGCTCTAGGCAGTTGGCCTAATTGCAAGTGCAATCCCCATTGTAATAATTTTACATATTGCTACAGAAGTATTATTTAACTGTGGGTAGGGTTTCCCACCATATTTCTTCCCTTCATCAGGTTTTCCACGTCAAAAATATTGGTGTTGTGTGTTCTGTACTTTCATGCTTTATCTTTCACTGTGTTTTTTATATTGTACTCTGGTAAATGGTTTATAATCTTCATTAATTGCTTAAACTTGTGGAAAACTGATGATGATGATGAACTTGTGAGTGGATCTGGCAATGGAAACCCCGATAAAGATTGGGTCTTTATTGCTATCAAGGATGATTCTCTGGAAGTTTTCATTGATGCAAATCATATTGAGGAGAAATCCCTGGCTGCTAAAATTGAAGAGAAGGATGAATGGGTTATAGACAGTGGTTTCTCACATCACATGACTAGCGACAAGAGGAAATTCCCGACTTTGCAAGAATTTGATGGTGGACTAGTTAGACTTGGAGACAACAAGGCATGCAAGATCAAAGGCAAAGGAACAATATCCTTGAATGGTAAGACTAATACTGACAATGTTTATTATGTTGAAGGTTTGAAGCATAATATTTTGAGTGTAGATCAGATGGTGGATAGAGGATTTTATATACAATTCAAAGATGGAAAGTGCAAGATTATCAATAGATCTAGTTTGGAAATTGCATCTGGAACTCAGACCAAAGGAAACATCTTTCATTTGAACTTCGGTGAGAAGGCTTGCTTGATTGATCTGATACCAATTGTTAGAATCTCTGATACCAAAGGAAAACTGAGAGGGGGGTGAATTAGTTTTCCACAAGTATAAGCAATTATGTAGATTATAAACCATTTACCGGAGCACAATATAAACAGCACAATGAAAGATAAAGCATGAAAGCACAAAACACATAACACCAATATTTTGAATTGGAAAACCCGGTAAAGGGAAAAACCACGGTGGGAAACCCTACCCACAATTAGATAATACTTTTGCAACAGTATGTGAAATTATTACAATGGGGATTGCACTTGCAATAAGGCCAACCGCCTAGAGCTCGCTGCTCATCACAAAAATAAGTCTCACTAACTTACATAAACATCATACTACAATCCAAAGAAAATGCATTGTGAAAGTAGCATCTCCTAATGCTTGATACAATTCCGATTAAGCACAGATGTTTGCCCTGCAACACTAAATCCTTCACAGCCCTTCGTTGAATGATATATCTCAGTTCGCACAATTACCCATAAACCCATAAACCATAATTACAAAAATTATATCACACGATACCACCGGACCAATATTGTAGTTTACATTACATAGCATGGACCTAATTCAAATTACTAAACAATTATATCCGCCGGAAATTTCGCTAAGACCAATATCAACATGTTTCACCAACCGGTAGAAACCCTCAATGTAATAACACAGAATAACCAACTGGATCCAAATAGGATCACCAAATCATCATGCCAGCCAATGCGAAGCCACCAAACAATTAGAAAATGATCAAGAATGCCTTAAGCATGTTAGGAACCATTTCTATAAGCCGGACCAAAATAAATTAACCAAATCATCAAATATCACCAACAGGTACTGGGAAATATCAATCGGTAATCCAGAACATAAGTGTTAGCTTCTAGAGCTCACCAAATCATGAACCAATTGAATGTGACAAGCATATAACCATCCTGAATAAACATCCAAAATGGAAACCAATGATCTGATCATACCAAATCAAAATCACTGATAACCAAGTCCAACTGGAACAAGAACCAACTGGGAAAGAACCATATCCAACCGGAGCACAGTGTTGACATCAATGACAACACATAAACAATTTCAGCATATTCCCAACAATTAATACATGTTCCACATACTCAAGATTATGTACAATATTGTGCCTCTCCCTGATTCATCTTGCCTTTTTGTACATCAATAGACCATATTGATATAACTTAGTCTACTTTATGATGATTGGATGGTATCATAATATGTACTAACCCTAATTCACGATTAGATTCGATATGATGATGATTATGATAGTGTTTGTTTGTTGTTAGTGTCTTCTACTGTGTTTGTGATAGGAACGATGTCATACCACTCATTCATGAGCACGATATGGTATTGTGATTCCCCTTCACTTGTCTATTTATTTCATGATATATGTTATTGTATATGTTGTTGTACATGTATTGGTGGTGACAAGTTTGTAGGTACCAAACATTGACTCCACCCGGCTTCACAAGTTTGAGTGTGTCTTCATCTCAATGGCAAGTTGATCAGAGATGACATGAAATCCCATTCTACACTCCAGGTTTATGTCGATACCCTGTCAGTCTTAGTTTTGTGGTTAGAGTTGTCTTGTGGTATTTTATGTTACCCTATGATGGGTTGTCTTGAGGAGTTACGATTATTGGTTAATTAAATAATTAATTAATTAATTGGCTTATATAGTTTATTAATAACAAATTAAATTATTGGATGGCATCGATATTTAAATATAATTGCGTAATTAATTATTGAGGGTTATTATTTTTTAATGTTATTTTGTGGATTATAATATTTGGCATTTATAATTATGCATGAAAGATTATTTAATTATTATATTTTATATGTATGTGGGAGATAGTAATGGTATTGAGTTTAAATTATATTGGCTGGAGTATTTTTATATCTATCTATACATTTAATTATTTGTTTATTGTGTATTTGTTTATTATTGGCTTATCTATTTATTGGTTATTTATTTGTTATTATTTGTTTATTATTTATTTATTTATTTACTTACCCCTTGTTATGATTGATCTTTTTGGGAGTTGTGTTTGTGAGATAATATTATTTATTATTTATTTATATTATTTTCATGGTTTAACATTTATTGGGCTTTTGATTTATTTATTTTATTTATTGGTTAATGGGTTTATTTATTATTTATTTTTGTTTATTCTTCCTACCCATTATTTATTTATTATTTATCTTACCTACCCTCTCTCATTATTGGATGTGAGATTGGAGATTGTAATAATATTATTTTATATTATTGTTGTTTTAATTTTCGAGATCGTTGGTAAGAAATATATTATTTTGGATTATTTTGATTGGGCCTTTGATTTATTTGGTTTATTTTACTAAGCCTTTATATTTTATTTATTGGTTATTATCATTTAATTTCCATTTTCCCATTTAGTTTAATTATTTATCTATTATTTAATTACTTACCCTACCTACCCTATTTAATTATCGGTTGAGATATTTGAGTATGTTAAGTAATATTATTTAATGTTTTTCTTAACTCGAATTTGGGTAGGGGTTGGTATGAAATATTATATTTCTAATTATTTTTTATTGGCCGACATGTTCGATGGATTTTGAATGGAATTCTATTTATTTGGTTTTTTAAGATTGTCATGGTGTGGTCTTGGCTGGAGAAATTTTGCATTGTTTGAATATTTTGGATTTTTTGGTTTTGGAGCTTGCAGTTGGGATTGTGCTTCATCAGATTGTTATCTTTCCATAACTTCTAATACCGGGTTGGAGATCTACTTATTTTATTACTAAAATGGACTGTTTGTAAGAGATTGTTTGCGGGGATAAGAAATTGATGTTGTTGTTAAATTAATTATATAGTTTAGTAATATACTATGGGGACTATTGTATTTTGTGATTATCTTTTTTAGAAATGCTTGTCGTGAATTTTGGATGGATGGATTGTCGGTGTTGTTTTGGTTAATTCAATTTATTTAATGTTGTGACTTATTTACACCTCATTTTCATTTTGTTTGACTTTGGCTTAAGTGTATAATTTATTTTCAAACTTGGTCGAATGTTTCTGGGTCGTTTTGAGACCTTTTTGTGCTCTGACTTATTTGTGTTATTGTATTACTTGTATGTGCTAAATCTTTTAGTATATGTGTTACTCTATCTATTTTATGTGCTACCCTGTCAGGTGTATACACTAGTTTGTGTTGTATATGCACTGCCTTGTCTAGTATTTATGTTGTTTAAATTAGTATATGTGTTGCAAAGTCTTGTGTATGCACTACAAAAGTTTGTGAATGTGTTGTAATGTTGTTTGTATGCGCTAAATTGTTAAACCAAAGCACTATTTTTATTGGTATAAGCATTGCACTATTTTTTATATGCACTGAGACAGTCTGTGTAGGCACTGCACTATTGTGTTTGATATTTTGAGTCATCTTGGATTTTTGTTCTTTTGGTTTTGCCAGTCCAAAGGCTTTCCTTTTGGCTTTTCTGAGTTTCCTGATGTTTTTCCAAGAATGATTTATTGATTTGAGATGATTAATTGCACTAATGGATTTAGCAAGATGGAAAATGCCTTGTTTTTATTCATTGGGCTCATATTGGATGCTTTTGATAATGAGATTCTTGATGTTTGATAATTCTTGGTTGCCTATGTAAGGCTGTGATTTTGGTATATGTTGTTCATGTTCTTGGAGATTATTATTTGATATATAACCTTGGTTATCCAATTAGGATGTATTGAGAGCCCATGTTTATGTGATGTGCATTGTTGTCATCCTTAGGTATAGGTGCATGCTAGGGGGAGTAGGCTTCCAAGTGAGTGACTAGGTTTGTGGGAAGTAGACAGTCAGGTTACCCAGGGTTTATACCACCAGAATATCTCATTGGGAGCTTACCTTGCAATCAAGTGATAATTTAATTAATTAATTCTAAGAGGGTTGGGTACTAGTAATTCACCATAATAAGACAAGAAATAGTTATGGTGGCCCCAATGCCTTTCCCAGGGGTTGTATCCAGGATAATATTGGGAAGACCTTAGTGATCTAGGTAAGCTAATCTCCCTTACTCCTTTAAGGTTGAGATGGATCTGCATGGGCATTATGGATGTTGGGATGGGTTCCTAGGTTTCCATTATGATTGCATGCGATGACACTCTTTCCCTACATGTAGGTCCTAACACCTTGTCTTGATTTTTTGAGTAGCCTCTAGAGGTCTTATGTTTATATTGAGCTTTGATTTAGCCGCATGATGTGTGGAGTGTTATCCTTTGGTTGTTAGGTGTCATCCTAGATCTAAAGTGTGTGTGGGATCTTATGTCATCTCCTAGCACGGGGGGTGGTTCCTTTGGTTCCACATGGTCAGGTGGTTTGATGTCTTGTTTCATTGGGATGTTCTTTGTTGGATGCTCTTACATGGATGTGGATCTCTTATCTCTTTAGCTATGGATGGACATTTGTAGCAGATTGATGTATATGCTTCATATGACATATGTACTTGTAATATTTAGGAGATAATTGTATTGTGGTTGAGAGCTATGCTCCTTGATGTAAATGGATGTAGTATTCATATGTAATGGTAGATGATATATTAGGTGAATGTATTGGTGTATCTTACTTGTATCTTGGATAATGCTCATTAATCGAATTGGTTTTATAGATATGCATTTAGTGTTATATGAATGTCTATGATGATTATGGAAATGGATTAGTAATGTGGTAATTAGTATTGGAAATGGAATAATGATGCTAGGATGTTGAATAAGTGATTGGGATTAGGAACATTTAGAATTTGTAAGGAAAGAAGAGTGCGTAAAATGCCTTCCTAATGTCAATTTCTTAGAGAAGTAAAGAAAATGACTAGTTTCAATTTGAATTACAACAACTAAGATACACAATAGTACAAGATAAACAGAGCAACATGAAAAACACAAACATAGAGGTGTACACCATATTTCATGTGGGAAAACCCTTACAGGTAAAAAACCCACACACCAAAGTAATCCCTTGTATTACAGTAAAACAATTAGATACAAGTTTTAGACCTTTGATCTGATCTCTTTTCAGGCAACAGTATAGAAGATTACAATCTTAATCGGCTTTTCAATTCAGCCTTTTCATAGAATTACCAATTGATTACTTCAATCCTCTTTGCACAATAATATAATTCATCCTCACATGATCCAACCACATATAACTGTTTTCTAGACGTTTAAATGTCTCTATTGAAAAATAGTTCATTTCAGTTACTACATCTTCCAACTGTCAAACTTCTTAGATTGTCAATAACATGCATGTTGTCACCATCACTTCCTCTGAGTCATTTCAGTTTACAACAATCATCAGCAAACAACTCGACAAGTCAAAATGAGTCCATCATGGCCCCCACCAAGTCTCAAAGGTTATCAGAAAACTTTCCTCACTTCAACAATGCCTTAAAATTTCTTAGCGAATTCCATAGTCTCACCAAAATCATCTTTGTCATTTAGACAACCCTCATGTCTTATCGACATTGGAAATTGGCTATTCGGCATAGAATGTGGCTTTGAATTCCTTATTGAAATGTCTTAGCAAACCCTTGAGTCACACCAAAAACAATAGCGCATCGACAAGACTCCAACATTGTCAAACCGATATAATCTTTATCACCACAAAATGAGACTTTGATTTCCTACTTCAGACAGTTTACCGAAACCCCAAGCTACACCAAAATGGTCTTTTTCGCCCAATCCACTCTAATGTCTTATCGATATGGTATGGTATCTCATTAGAGAAACAAAGTGACTTTGACTGGCTGCTTGGACTATCTTAGAGATATTTAATGTCACACCAAAACTGCTTCATGTCGACAAGACACATCAACTGTCACACTGACATCGGTAAGAGGAGTGACTTCTATGAACTTCCTAGTAGAGTCTTACCGAGCCCATATGCTATACTAAAATCATTGCTTCTCCAGGAAGGTACATAACACGAAGGTTATCAACTACTATATAAATTACACGAAGATTATTTAGTTCCCTTTGAAGATGATCAATAACATGAAAGTGTTGGAATCAAGGAACACTGAGAGAGGGGGGTGAATCGGTGTTCTACCAGTTTTCAAATTTTCTAATTTAACTTTAAACCACCAGAAGCATAAGCATGAAACTGAAATGCAATAACTCAAAACAACCAACCACAAAATCATAACACCAAAATTTTTACATGGAAATCCAAATGGGAAAAACCACAATGGGATTTTAACCCACAATATTATTCCACTATGGCCAGTAGAAAAACAATTTTACATGAGGGGGAATGCACAAGCATTCAGGAACACTTCCTAGAGCTCACTGCTCAATTACAATAAGGGCTACAACCCCGGAAGTCTCACTACCTTACTGATCAATTACAGTGATGAAATGCAATGAAAGAACTCCAAAATAGCATCTAACAATGCTTAGATGAGTTCCGGTTAAGTGCCAAAACTCTAATTATATCTGCTCTGCAACTCTGCTTGGTTTCATGTCTAAGTCAGCTACCAAATCAATAATGCACACATGAAACTATACTACAAAGGATTCCCAATCACCACTCACTTGTATGTCAATCATGTCACACACCAAAAAGATATTTTGCACCGGTCTAATATATCCGCAACCACAAAATAATCATTTATCAAGTCAGCCTATTGATGTAACGTGTAATCATGAGTCAACTTGACCGGATCACCAAAAATAAATGTGGGTCACCAAATAGATGATAAAATGATGTCTCTATGTTAGCCCAATCATCCCATGCATGATTCATAACACCGAAATCACCATAAAGCTTTCAGACCAAAACTGCTCTGCTGAACCTGAAATATCGGTTAACTGGCTACCGATTGACATCCGCTTCTGGATATCAAGATATGTGATTACCGGATAGGAATATCAAGAATTTTCCATCAATGACAACCCTAAACCACTAATCAAGCATTAATATCCATTGAATGAGTGTCAATTGCCAACAAAAAGTTATCCACACTGATCTGCTAATTTCAGCGATCAAGTGCCATCTGTTCGAGATTTCAACTAGTAAGTTTGAGACACTCATTCTCAACATTCTCCCACTTGATGAAGAACTTGATGGTATCTCTAGAACACTTATAAATTAATGATATGCATAGGCTCCAAGGCCCATCAAATTGGCACACCATTTGAACTTTGTTTTGTTCATAGATTTTGTCAACGCATCTACAACATTCTTCAGAGTATCCACCTTTTCTAGATTAACCTTTCCATCTTCCACCATGTCACAAAAAAAGTGATATTGTACATCAACATGTTTCATCCTGGCATGGAAAGTTGGATTTTTTTCCAAACAAATGGCACTATGATTGTCGCAACAGATAGTAATCTGCCCTGTATTAAACCCAACATCAGAACACAAACACTTAAGCTAAGCAACCTCTTGATAGGCATGAGTTGCTGCCACGTACTCTGCCTATGTAGTAAATAAAGCGACTACAGCTTGTCGTTTGTTCATCCAACTGATTGCACCATCATTCAACATGATTACATATCCACTAGTGGACCTTTTGCTGTCAATATCCCCTGCCCAATTTGAATCCACATATCCCCGAATGCTTATAGTTCTCTACGATCCAACCAATTTTCCATGGTAACACAGAGCATATTGAGAGGTACCTTTCAGGTATGTAAACACTCTCTTCACAGCATCCCAATATGACCTTCCTGGATTTTCCATAAATTGACTTAATACTCCCACTACTTGGGCAATGTTTGGCTTGTATAGACCATTGCATACATTAGGCTACCAACTGCACTTGCTTAAGGAATCTTGGCCATGTCCTCCTTCTCAGTAGCAGATTTTGGACAATCTTCAACAAAAAGCTTTGTTCCCTACAACACTGGAACAACTAAATGCTTGCAATCTGACATGTTAAATCTCCTAGGATAGTACTAATGTAATTTCTCTAACTAAGCCAAATCTTTCTATTCTCTCTATCCCTATTGATTTCTATCCCCAAAATATACCTAGCTACACCTAAATCTTTCATTTCAAAACTTGATGACAACTGAGATTTTAAGTCAACAACCATACCGTTATCATTCCCAATGAACAACATGTCATCCACATACTAAGCAATGATAAGTAAATGGCATTTTCATTCTTGTAGTACACACAATGATCAGAATTTGACCTTACAAACCCCAAAGACAACACAAAGGTGTCAAATTTATGGTACCATATTCTAGGTGATTGTTTTAAACCATAAAGAGACTTTTTCAACTTCCAAACCAAGGATTCTTTACCTGTTACCATAAAATGCTCAAGCTAGGACATATAAATTTCTTCCTCCAAATCACCATGAAGAAATGTTATCTTCACATCCATCTTCTTGATCTCAAAGTCATATGCCGCAACAAGTGACAAAAGAAATCTAATAGATGTCATCTTTGCTACAGGAGAAAAGATTTCTCCATAATCAATTCCCTTAACTTGGGAATAGCCCTTCACAACCAATCTATCTTTATACTTTTCCATGTTGCCATCCAGACCAATTTTGTTTTTAAATACCCATTTGCAGCCAATAAGTCTTCTACCTTAAGGCAAGGGCACTAGATCCCAAGTTTCATTCTTCTTTAGTGAGGCCATTTCTTTGTTCATGGCCTCCAACTAGGAATCTGAATTAGGCATTTGTATTGCCTCTTTCACAATCTTAGGCTCATCAGTGTTAGTAACCAAAGAATAGGCACAATTTGTATCCAACAATGAGAAACCAAACCTATCAGGTTGTCTTCTCTCCCATGTAGACCTCCTTAATGGCTGAGGCAGAGGTTCTTCTTCTTCTTCTTGACTGGAACTATCAGATCTACTTGAGCTCTCCTCACTTTTAGGTACACATAGAGTTTGAAGTTCCTCCTTTTTCTAGAGTTAGAGGAATTTCAACTTCTGCTTCCTCTTTCTTTGTCTTTTCAGACTGCATATCAACTAAGGTGGTCTTCAGCTCACGGAAGATAATACTTTTTTTGTACAATACCTTCTCAATTACATGATTCCAAAGCTTGTATCCTTTCACTCCCAGTCGATAGCCAATAAAGATACACTTAACAACCTTGTTATCCAACTAAGATCTATTTACATCAGGCACATACACATATGCCTCACAGCCAAAGACACAAATATGTCTTAGAGAGGGCTTCTTACGAGACCATGCTTCCATCGGTATTTTATCTACCAACGCTAAAGTGGGAGATCTATTTTGTAAATAACATGTTGTAGACACAACCTCAACCCAAAAATTCTGCTCCAAACCAGCACTACTCAACGTGCTTCTCATCTTTTCCATTAGTGTTCTGATTATCCTTTCAGTAAATCCATTTTGTTGTCGAGAGTAAGGTGTGGTCTTATGCCTTTTAACTCCATGGTCTTTGTAAAATTGATCAAATTCTACATAACAGAACTCACCGCCATTATCAGTCCTTAGGCATTTAATTTTCCTACCAGTCAATTTTTCAACCAAGGTTTTAACTTCCTTAAACCGATTGAACACTTCTAATTTTTTTTTCAAAAAATACACAAACACCCTTCTCAAATAATCATCTATAAAAGAAACATAATATCTAGAATTCGACAATGAAGGAACATTAACTAAACCAAATACATCAGAGTGAATATAATCCACCAAACCACAGGAATTATGAGGACTAGAATAAAATGAAACATGGTTGTTTTCCATATATATAGTGTTCACAAAATTCAAATTCAAAGTTACAATCATCAAGCCCCTCTACCAGGTTTTTGTTTTTTAGAGTTTTTCATCCCTTCTCTCCTATGTGACCGAGTCTATGATGCCAAAGCATGGTTTTCTCAGCAAGAAGTTTGACCTCCATTGAACTTGCAATGTTCTTCTTCCAAACAGCTTTATCTAACTTTCCATAGACATTGCTACATTGAACAGACTGTGCATCCAGCTTGAATAGAGTACCAATTCTTGCACCCTTAGCCAGCACTATAGAGCCTCTAGTCATCTTATAGCCACCCCCTGAGGATAATACTTGTACACTAGCATCATTCAGCTTACTAACAGAAAGAAAATTATGAGGCAGACCTGGTATGTGCATTACACCATCAATTCCCTTCATTATTCCATCAGGAAATTGAATTCTAACTCTTCCTTAGCCAACAATTTCAAGAGATGAATCACTAGCCAGGTAAACCTTTCCACCATCATGCTCTTCATACTTGGAAAACCATTCTCTATGAGATGTTATGTGGAAAGATGCACCAGAAATGATCAACCAAACATTGTCAGTTGTCTGTGTTGCCAAGGCAGCAATGAAGGCATCTGCATCGCTATGAGAAGATTCAGTATCAAATGAGTTTTTCTTCTTCTTCTTCTTCTTCTTCTTCTTCTTCTTCTTTTTCTCCTCTTTACAATCCTTTTGGATATGGCTAGTTTGCCCACAATTCCAGCATTTCACCTTGGACTTCTTCCCATGAGAATTTGATCTCTCCTTTGATTTGGATTTGGACTTCTTGTCCTTTTGTTTGCCTTTCTCTTTTGATCTTCCTTGAACAGCAAGGGCCTTCTTGGCCATTTCAAAAGACTTTCTCCATGCCTCTTTTGAGAGAAGTGAAGAAACCACATCCTCCATTTTGAAAGTGGTTATCATACTCCCAATAGCCATCACCAGATGGTCCAATGTGTTTGGCAAGGAACACAACAAAAGCATACATCGGTCCTCATCCTCAATCTCATCTCCCACATAATTTAACTACGCAACAATCATGTTGAAAGCATTTAAATGATCTGCCACATATGTCCCTTCACTCATCCTCAAGGAGTATAACTTCTTCCTTAGGAACAACTTATTTACCAGAGACTTTTCCTGATAAATATCACCAAGTTTCTTCCACAAAGAAGTTGATGTCTTCTCCTCATGCACATTCAAGCGAATAGAATTCGCAAGGCATAATATAATCAGCCCTTTGGTCTTCCTATCTGCAAGATCCAAATGTTCTTGTTTCATGCCTGATGGTTTTGATCCAGACAGTACAACCCAGAGGTCTCTATCAACCAACAGGCCTTCCATCTTGAGTTTCCATAGCTCATAGTTGTTTCCATTGAATTTCTCAATGTCCTCTCTTCCCGATGTGCTTGCCATCTCAGACTGCAATTTCAAACAAAACTCTGCAAAACTCTTATTGCAGAATTGACGCAAAAAAAATAATCCTACCCACAAGGATAACACAACTGGCCAGGCTCTGATACCACTTGTAAGGAAAGTAGAGTGCGGAAAACGCCTTCCTAATGTCAATTTCTTAGAGAAGTAAAGCATATGATTGTTTCAATTTGAATTACAACAACTAAAATACATAATATAAGATAAATAGAGCATCATGAAAAACACAAACACAAAGGTGTAGACCAGATTTCATGTGGGAAAACCCTTACGAGTAAAAAACCCACACACAAAAGTAATCCCTTGTATTACAGTAAAACAATTACATACAAGTTTTAGACCTTTGATCTGATCTCTATTCAAGCAATAGTACAAAAGATTACAATCTTAATATCCTTTTCAATTCAGCCTTTTTACGAAATTGCCAATTTATTACTTTAATCCTCTTTGCACAATGATATAAATCATCCTCATACAATCCAACCACCTACAATTGTTTTCTATATGTTTAAATGTCTCTATTGAAAAATAGTTTGTTTTAGTTACTACATCTTCCAATTGTCAAACTTCTTAGATTGTCAATAACACACATGTTGTCACCATCGCTTCCTCTGAATCATTCCAGTTTCCACCAATAGTCAATAGACAACTCGGCAAGTCAAAACGAGTCCATCATTGTCCCCACCAAGTCTCAAAGGTTATCGACAAATGTTCCTCACCATGACAATGCCTTAAAACTTTCTTAGTGAATTCCAAACTCTCACCAAAATCATCTTTGTCACTCAGACAACCCTCATGTCTTATCAACATTGGAAATTGGCTATTCAGCATAGAATGTGGCTTTGAATTCCTTGTTGAAATGTCTGTAATATCAAAAATATATTCCCTTGTAATTAATGTGACAAATGGCGCTTTTCCTCCATGTCATCAGAGGTCAGGATCTGCCATCATGTCCTTTTGTCCACTTAGACCATCCATGTCATCTCTGTCTAAAGCATTGTCAACTCTATCGACCTGTCACCTTCGGGGACAGAGGCACAGAGTGCTAGTTTCCCGTGAATCTGACAGTCCATAGGTGGTCATTTGAGCATTACACCTGTGTCTGGAAGGAATCATAATGCCTCTGCATTCACCCATCGTTATCTGAATTCTTTCCTGGGCCTTTATCTTTCACTTTGGAGGCATTTGGAGGGGATTCTTTGGCAAGTTTAGCAATCTTCTTGCAGGTTGATCTCTTGGAGACCATTTTGGATCGCATACTATCAACACCATCATTGTTGTAGCATTATCAAGCATTCGAAGCACACCATTCCAAGCACTTCCAAGCATTCCAATCTTTGTTCATGATAGGGGAGTTATCTTAATCGTTTCTCTTGCATATTTATTAGCCTTATTTCCAATTTCACATTACATTATTATTATCTTTATCATTTATCTTTCCCGTGGCTTTCTCAGGTTGTTCATGGAGGTGGAAACACCAAAACAGGGGTCTGACTTAAGAAGGCTTCAAAACACAACCCCCAACATTTTCCTTTCTTGCATGTGTGTAGGTACACTGTCGTGAAGAGGAGATTGATTTGTGGGAGGCTTCATAACGTGGACCTTTTGTTTGTTTATTTTTTTCCTTTTTCTCCTTTCGTTCTATTTTGGTTATATCGCATATCGCATTTACTAGTTTAGTTTCATTGTTTTATTTACTTGTATTGCATCATAATCACACTTAGAGATTTTTGTATGAACTTTGTACCTTGTCCGTATAGGAAAATAGTGTGTCGCATTGGTGTCCCAGATCCATGCGCTTGTCCTGAGGATAGAGGCTTTGCAGAGTCATCTAGAGATGCTTCTCAAGTGTCTAACACTTCCTGCATAAATCTATTATCTCCTGACTCATCTTAGCAACAATTCGCAAAGGTAATTGGAAGGATAATTTTTACTCAAGGATCCATCATCCTTGAGGTGGAAAATTCCCTCCATTACAATGTCTTAGCGAACCCTTGAGTCACACCGAAGATAATTGTGCATCGGCAAGTCTCCAACACCGCCATACCGATATAGTCTTTATTGCCATAAAATGAGACTTCGATTTCCTCCTTCGAACAGTTTACCAAAACCCCAAGCTACACTAAAATGGTCTTTTTCGCCCAAACCACTCTGATGTCTTATCAACATGGTACCTCATCAAAGAAACAAAGTGACTTTGACCGACTGCTTGGAGTATCTTAGCGACATTGAATATCACACCAAAATTGCTTCATGTCGGCAAGACACATCAACTATCACACTGACATGGGTAAGAGGAGTGACTTCTACAAACTACCTAGTAGAGTCTTACCAAACCCAAATGCTATATTGAAATCACTGCTTCTCCAAGCAAGTACATAACACAAAGGTTATCAATGACTATATCAATAACACGAAGGTTATTCAATTCCCTTTGAAGATGATCAATAACACGAAAGTTATCCACCCTGATCTACTCATTTTAGAGACCAAGTGTCATCTATTTGAGATTTCAACCAGTAAGTTTGAGACACCCATTCTCAATAGAATTGGTATTTTAAAATGAATCTTAGGGCTTTAATGGGATTTGCATTATTAATGGATCTTTTCATGATAGATAGATTAGTGAGGTATTTTATGTATCCATGAAAAGAGAAAGGTTAGTTGATTTATAAAGCATTAGATCGTGGTAGTAAATACGATGTTATGCTTATATGGATATGATCTTGATTAGGTTGTAAGTAATGACGTTGAGGTACCCTAGGGAAAGATTAATTATAGATTTGTGTTTATTTCTGCTTGCGTATAGTGATTTTATGTTTATGTTCATGATAAAAACATGTATATCTTGTTAATGGGTGATAAATACATATGAGTACATAGTTGTATATGTTACATTAGTAGATGTTTTTTTTTTTAAATCTCTATTAGCATGTTAGTTAGTATATTTCTCTAGGGTATTTTGGTGAGCATTACATAAAAACTTTGATTTATCAGTGGATATCATGATATAATAATCCCCATCTCCTTAATACCACCATTAGAGATATTATAAGATGTTCTTTTTATGAAGGCCCAAAATAAAGGACTTAATACTCCTATTAATAGTTCATGAAAGTGTATATTGGGATAAATGGTGATACATGAAGATTTCACTTCCCTTGAATTTGTCAACCTTTATGCCCAAAATTAAGACATGGAAATTTAAGAAATTATCAATAAAGGAACCCAAGAGACACTCTTCCAAAAAATAGGAAGATATTTGCTACATGTTGGGATTTGTACATGATTTAGTTGGAACATTTCCCATTAATTTGGAAAAAAAAATAGTAGCTATGAAACAACCAACCAATAATAAATATTTATTTCATGTTAAATAATAATAGGTGGGAGTACCCAAAGGGGAACCGCCTTATGAAATGATGATGTTTAAAATGAATTTAGTAGTTAATTTATATCATAGCATTTACCAATAGATTAGATTGTGATGATCAAGCGGATGAATGCCTTCTTAAAATGATCTACCAAATCTACATAGGAATCAATAAATTTGATACAGTTATTTTCAATACATTGAAAAATCTATCCATAGATATGTTGGAGATAGTTGGTAGCATGAGCTTGTATCATTGTCAATGATGTCAAACCTAGTTATCTGGATGGATGTTCATTCAGATATGCTCTTGGTTGTTGAGGAATTATGTTTTGTGTTGTAGTTAATGTTTTTTGTGTTGGTTCTGTCATCCTATATTTAGGATGGTCATAAAATTTTGTGGATATTGTTGGCTCCTTGGGGGGCATTGAGTTGTTGTGGAGGCTAACAAATATTAGTATTGAAATCCTTAACTCAAAAACAACTTGAATGTAGGCTAAAGTCATATGTTTGAGATCAAATTTGGAATTTGTGATTTTCAACATTTATATTCTAGTGAAAAATAGATGATAAAAAATGACTTCAATGTGATCCTCGACCTCAATAATTTTTTTGGGAGAATCAATAGAGCTTCCTAAGCTCAAAAAAAAAAATTACTTTTGTAAATGACTATGGATTGATCAAATCCTCCCCAACCAATAGAAAATTCACTTCGAGCAATAGATGCAAAGACTTTATAAACATTTCAAAGAATTGGATTGATTATTTCTCTTAGATTTATGGTTGGATTGGTCAAGCCTCCCCACACCACTTATCAAACCTATCTTGATATTAAATCATTTTCTTGTTGAACTTCACATCTTGGAAGACAACCCCACCCCTAAATCACAATTTCATCTTGAGATAATGTGGCCCTAGCATCCCAACTTCTCTCGACTGGGAGGAGTGAACTAAATAGGTGGGCATCAAAATTTTTATCATCCCTAAAAAAATTAAAATTTGTCAAGGAAAGACTGAGAAAATGGAATGAAGAGGTGTTTGAGAATATATTCAAAGAAAAGATAAAAATTGAAGATGAATTAGAGGCTTTGAATGAGGTGGTGGTCCAAGATGGTATGACCCAGTGATAATTTCTGAAGAAAAAGGAACTCTTAGTAGAGCATAATGAGGTTTTGGCCCAAGAAGAGTGCTACTAGAGATCCAAATCTCACAAGGTGTGGCTAGTTGAGGGAGAACAAAACATAAATTTCTTTGACAACATAACCAAATTGAGGAGGGGACGAAATAGAGTTATCTAAATTCTCCACTTGGATGGATTTACTACCTTTGACAGTGTAAGATTAAATTTGTAGGCTTCTAATTATTTGGAGAACTTTTAGGGGACAATGGTGCCTTTGATGAGTTGTGCATGGTTTCATAGAGAACATTCTATCATTAGTCTTGGGCAATGATAATGCTTTATTGATTTCCCCCATTTCTTGAGAGGTTAAATTCACCACATTTTAACTTCATCCAAACAAGTCACCTGGCCCTTATGGCTTCCTATCTCTCTCCTTTTAGACATGCTAGGATTTATGGGTTATGGCATCTAAAATTTATTCAAAGAGTCAAAAAATTAAAGGTTCTCAAAGACCTAAACAACACCAATATTGCCCTTATCCCAAAAAAAAATGATTGATTATATTTCTTGGACTATCTACAATGCAATATATAAAATTATTCGTAAGGTAATAGAAAAAAACTAAAGGTGGTCCTCCCCACATTTATATCTCAGGAGAAAAGTAGATTTATCACAAATAGAAATATGCATATGTGAACATCAAAATGTGAAGTTGTTTAAAAATATTTTTAAATAATTATCTGCTTAAGATGAATAGATGCAAAAAATATGACCCACCTTAGTCCAATAAAAAGGAAATTTTATCATAAGGCCAATAAGAAAGGTGTATGGTGAAATTACCTCTTTTGGTAGACTCAAATTGAATTATGATGGGGCCTCATGAGGTATCCTAGGTAAGTCTAACATATACTTCATCATCAAGAATGATTCTAGGAATTTGGTATGGGATTGATCTATCAATATTCTTGATGGATCCAATAAATATGTTGATTTTGAATCTCTCTATGAGGGTGAATTTGTGGTAGTAATCAATGACATATCATCCTATAGTGCTCCAAACTAGAAGAAAAACAATTGGATCGATGCCATCTATTATTTCCTAGACCGATTTTCTCATTAATACATGTGTATTGAGAGGTAAATCAAGTCGCTAAATTTGTCTTGAATCATTCCATAGACCAATGTACATCGGATGTAATTTTGAATAAAAAAAATGAATAGGATGGGCTATAGAATCATATAGAAAGAGAGCTTAGAAGAGAAAGTTGGAATGCCTTATTTTCTCATAAGCAAGTCTAAATATCTAAATTTTTCAAGTAATGCATCTTTTGTTTGATCTTGAAACTAAAACTTTAAATATTTGTTTCCCTCAAATGGGTCGATGATTGATCCCCCATAAGATAAGGTTATTTGTCTCACTCTACAAACTATAGAATTATTAATATAAGCCTAAAGAAACAAAGGGTTGGGTCCATTGGGTGGAACTGGTAGCACTCATTTGGTTATCAAAGAAGGTACAATAATGGCTAATATATCAAGATAAACTAGCATACATAAGGAGAATTTTTTGAGCATCAAGGGGTGTGAATATAGTTGTATCTAGAGGCATGTTAAGAATAAACTCAAATAATTTTTCACTATCAAGACCAACATTGAGGAGGGTGTTATTTAGAGGATTATTGATGAGAAACACCTAATGCAGGCCCACATCCATGATAGAATGGTATTGAAACACTTCCTCTATAACATAATACATGCATCTAGTAACTTTGAATGGGAAAGAATGTAATAAGCATATTGGTCTAACTCACAAAGCAAGTGCCTTCACTACACTGTGATGTCTTAGTCAAAATCCATCAAAGGGCTTGGTAGGGGATGTTATTTGCATTGCAACAATGCATAAAATAGAATAAATCAAATGGGCCATTACTATCCTCAAGGAAGTCCTGGCAATGAATATCATAGAACCTATGCATATTATGTAAATTCCCTTGAAAATCTATTTACCCCTACCCAGATTGACAAGCTCCAAGAAGTCATAGGAGGGATTTTATGTCCTAGTGTTCTCTCTTTGTGGCTAGTAGACTTGTAGTTTCTTTTTAATTTTAGTAGATGGGAGTTCTCCTTTAAGATAGCACTTTGCCTAAAAAATGATGTATACTAAGGAAAAATATTGCAATTATTTTATGTGCTATAATTTGACCATAATTTATGAAGAAATTACAAGCATTCCATTTTCTATATTGGTTATGCCTTGTAAGAAATTCATTAAGCTACGAATGAAAAATAATTTGGATCTGATAATTTTAGTGTTTTCTCCCTATATTAATGATTGTGTCATGTCTAACAACTAAGATATTAATGTTCATGTTTGCATGAAATTTATTAATCTACATTTTTGTTATTGGCTATTTCTAAACTATATCACCTACTCTCTTGAGAAGGTGGATTGTGTTGAAACAAACAAGTTTTATTCAAGTATTCCTCATTGTATGATCTACATGGAGTTAGATTTTTACCAAGATTTACGTAGAAATAGTGATATACAGGTCAGTTACATGCACCATGTGTAACATGTTCAACATATCAATATTTTGAAGAGTTATTTTAGGTGTCAATCATCTTCACATAAAATTTGGTTTTTTCCTTTTCTCGATCACAACAAAAAACCAACCTCCAAACTAGTGAGGAATATTATATACACTTAAAAATTATCATCTTCACTTACATCACCCGATTGATCCATTTCACTTGTATCCTTGATTTATTTATTTTGATCCCCTTGGACCTTTTCATTCATTCATCTCTTAGTACCTTTTCCAGTAATCATTTGTTTCATCTAGTTCACCACTTGATTCATCCAATCATCTTTGAGGACCTTGTATCATTCACTATATAAATTTTTCATTTATTTCATTCGCTCATCACCTAATCACCTATGCTCTAGTTTCGTTTAAGCATCATCACCTTGTCACCTAGAACATGTAACACCTGATAATTTAATTTAAAAAGATCTAGTTATTTAATTAAATTTGGCTACTATCACTCATCAACTTTTCATAATTATCCATATTTATCCATTTAATTTAACTAATTATTCATTAATATCTATCTCATGTGCACCAATAGTTCAATTGATTAATTATTAAATTTACTATTTCCAAATCACTTAGTTGACAACCTAGTCTAATTAGTCAGCATAAACTTACTCATATTGTCACTCACTTCAATTTTCTATGCAAATTATTAAGTCATCCATGTAATAGTCAACTCAAGTAGTCGAATAATGAATTAGATATTTTACTTGCCAATCGCATTGAATTGAAAAATTATAAATATTTTAATTTAAAATTAAGTAATGTACAAAAATTTGTAGCTAGAGTAAATTGTTGAGAATCTTCCTTCTCAAAATAAAACTGAAAAAATGAGGAGAGTCGTTAACTCTCCTCAAGAGAAATGATGATAACATCTTGGAATGTTAGGGGCTTAAATTCCCCTAACAAAATATGTTTGTTCAAGTGTCAATTAAAATTAGTAAATTTTGACATTGCTCTTTTTCAAGAAACTAAGCTTTTAGATTAAATGGGAAACTCTATTTTTGGGCCCTAGAAACAATGTCATTTTCTTTCAATTTTGGCTAAAGGTGTTTCAGATGGATTAGTAGTTGTGTGCAAGGAAATGTGATCTCAAAAGGAATGCAAATAATATGAAAAGATATCAAAATCACAAAACAAAGAAACAATCAAGATTAGGCTAAAAATATGTTAAATAAGCTTGAAATACCATGAAAATAAAGTATATCAAACCTCCAGTTGTGTAGATTTCCCCAATATGATCAATTGGATGTGTGCTCGATAAAAAAATTGGCCGCATAATGATTCTCAAATGGAAAAATGGGTCTAAGAGGGATAGAAATGGCTAAGGGTTGGATAAATAGGCTAACTGATGAAAAGAGATGGATGGTTGAAATTAAAGTTTGAAGATTATTAGTGGAAGATGATGGAGAGAAATAAAGAATTAAAAATTCCTTTTGGGTACTTGAGGGTACAAGCCCACGTGCTCGTGTAATAATCCCATGTTCTTAATATGGTGGGATGAGTTGAATTTACTTAATCAAAGATTAAGTGTGAGCACATGCTTAGTGGATTGAGTTAGGAGGAGAGTAGGATTAAGAAGAAAAGTGGGAAATGTAGGATGATGTGACATGTGGAGGGTAAATTATTTATAGATAAAAGTTATTTGTTTATTGTTTGGAAGAAGCAGACTAAGGATGGGTAAATAATTAAAGGTAATTAGTTACTTTGGTTTAGGATCTAGGAAGATTGGTAGGATATGGATACTGTTAATTAAATAATAGGATATTTTTAAATAAATATAGATGATGGTGAATTAGATGAAATAGGGATAGATTGACAAAACACAAGTGATTAATTTTAGATGTCTAATTTTTTCCCATCTTTTATATGGCATTGTAAAGTAGCATTATTTCAAAGAAGATTAATGCACAAAGCTTGGAAGAAAATGGCTAGATTAGAGAAGATAACCCTATGATCCAAAAGAGTGACTAGGAGGAAAGATGATGGTAGATAAGGATGAGGATTCCCTCTCAAGAGGATATTCGAGTTCAAGAGAATATATTTTTTCTCTTAAAATGGATGAGAGGATGTAGCCATGATGTATGGATGATTATGGTAGACGTTAAGGATGCAATAGCCTTGGATGATGATATCAATGCATATATATAATGGTGATAAAAGGATGAAAATGATTAATGGAAAGACTAAATATTCTATATCATGCAAGATGAAACTAAATAATAAGCAATGGATGAGAATGATAATGGATAGACTAACAAGTCTACATTATGCAAGATGGTAGACTAACAAGTCTATATTATGCAAGATGATACTAGATGAAAATGCAATGGATGCAGATGACAAGAGATAGACTAACAAGTCTATATTATGTAGGATGTGATGATGCATTGAAATGGATGCAAGAAAAAATGAATCAAGGAAAACTGGATTGATAGATCATGCAAATGATGAGGGGATAGAAGAAACAAGATGAGGAATATGAAGACAAGATGAATGGATTAGAAAGATGTTGGATAAATGGATAGGGGGAGATTAAGCACCATATGAAAAGTGTCATGTAGTGAGAACTCATTTTGATTTAGAATTGTATATGATGCACCAAGGTATGAGGAACCAAGATGATTTCATGGCCAATGCATAAGACTAACACAATAAATAGTAAGGCTAGTCTAGCATCTCACAAATTTCTAGGGAACTTTGGTGGGAATGATACTACCAAAATAGAAGCAAAAGATATGCCCCAATGTTAAATGATTTTATAAGAATATTATGTGGGAATAACATAGGACACATCGAAAAGACATGCACAAGTAGAAAAAGCAACATCATGACCCTAGTTTCACTATTCATAGCACACCAAGATATAAATGATCACAGTGACCATGGGGAGGTAAAAATAGGAAGCTCAAGATAAACATAAACAAAGATCCAAAAACACCAAAGAAATAACAATCATCTCAAATATCTATTTCCATAGGAAGTATGATGGATGGGGTTGATGTGGTCTAATTTGAGGAAGGATACATCCTGCAAAGACCGATGATAAATATTGAACTATGATTCCCATGAAAAGGGACAGGTATGACACCTAGAACTCAAAGAGTAGTATAAAATGATAATTGAAGAAATAGCTAGATAGGGACATATTCTTGATGACAATTTCTAAATAACACCAAGGATGAGACCTAAGGACACATATGTATAGATGGTCCTAGATGGAGACACACAAAAAAACTCTATGTATGATATAATTTACAAGACATGATTTATAAGATGTACAAGATACACAAGGGGTTGGGGTTATAATGGAATGATACGGGATGGGTTGTTGATGTGGTACCAATATATCTCAAAATAACACAAGGATTAGATTGGTGGTAGATGGAGTGTTGTTGATCTGCGCATAATATATCTTGTAAAAACATTAGGATTGGGAAGGATGCATCCTGATGATGGTGGTTTGATTGTAATCAAGGCATGCAACAAGGATAGGAGTAAGACCAAAGATGTTATTGGGTAATTTTAGTGGTTTTTTATGTTGATATTTTGGAGGTATGTATAGGATTTTCATACAATGATAGATTGTGAGAAGCATTGGGATTGATGGGATGGATGACATTGAATTTCATGGGGGTATCCTAGAGCTAGATACTAATGGCAAGGGATATAAGAAGTAATGGAATGATATGATAGGAGGGATTGAGAGATGGAGGATAGGATGAAAAGGATATAGAGATGGAATAATTATTAGACGAATATTGGAAGATGAAAGTATTATGGATGAAGAGATGGAGGAATTTATAGATAAGTCTTGGGAGATGAAAGGATGATGGATGAAGGGATGGAAATAGATGAGGATTCGGAGAGGAAAATATTATGGATGAATGGATGGAGGAATCGGGAGATAAGGATTCTTGGATGAAGGGATTAGTAGATATATGGTAGGTGAGATAGGTTCCCCAAAGAATATGTCACATAGGAATAAGATGGCACACTTAGGATATCACACATAATAAGGCATTGGGAGTCATGTGATGTGATGTATGATAAGGTGATTTGTGGACAAGGAATAGGAAGTTATGTGTAAGGATTATATGGATGGGAAGAACAATGGGTGGATAGGAATTTAGATGAATAAAAAGTTTGATGGAAAAATGGATGCCAAGAGGTGTCCAAAGCATGTATACATGGTGTCCTCTATTTTTACCAAGATCCAAAGGAGGGTGAAGGAAGTGAAATGGATAGGATATGATGGGTATGGTAGGTGGGTTAGGTGGAGGAGATGATGGATATATGGGTATAAGAACTTTCCTCGAGTGTAGAGAGAAGATGAAAGGATGTATTACACACGATGCATGTTTGCCAATTTTTCATCATGATACTTATTCAAGGCATCTGTTTGGAAAAATTTCACCATTGGATGGATTTTTCTCTTTACTTTTTTTGTTTATTATTTAATTTCTTCTTCTTCTTTTTTGTTTTGTATATAAAATATTGGTGGAAATGGATGAAGATAATGATGGGGATACAAAGATGGAGGAAGGACTCTAGCATTAGTTGTAATGCCCTTTGTATTTGTATTTTACTATCATTATTTTGATCCTTTGTTGATACTGCATATAGTGTTATTGGATTGTGCATAATATTATTCTTTTGTATTGGCATCCATGTGATGAATCCTTGGTAAAATTATATTATTTTGATCATGCGGATATTACATGATTATCATTGTAGTGGCTTATACATGTAGATTCAGTGATGAATACATAAATGATAGTATGATGTTGTGACTTGATTTTTATGCAATGTTGTTCATTTATATTGATAATTTTGTGTTCACATTATGATGCATTGATGTTATAGGATGATTGATGAGGTATTATGTTACTAACCATGATATTATGTGACCCCAATTGGGGAATGATTATACATGTGCCAACATGTACATTAAAATATTTTACTTTTTCCACAAAAAATAGATTTGGTAAACCAATTTTAGATTACATAACCATAAAACATAAAAGAACATACACATGAAACACCAGATATGACATGGAAAACCCAAGAAGGGAAAAACCATAGAGAATGTTAGTTCTCAATATGAAACCACTTGTTAGGGTGACACTAGTTTAGGTGAATTTTAAAAAAGATGACTCTCTGCCAGAAATGCTCACTGCATGTGGGCTCACTGCCTGGCTAAAACTACCAAAAAAGAAAGAGGGCTCATTTCTCAGAAGAAGAAGAAAGAAAGAAAGAATCCACCACTAAAGTACATAGATGAATTGTTGGAAGAAACCTTAGGCTCATTGCCACCAATACCAAACAACATCAAACACAACCATACTAAACATCCACAACCAAACACAATTTCACACAAATCAATAGGAGATGGATCTTCTTTTTAATCCAATTTCTTCTATATCTTTCTCTTATATTTTATATTACATTCATTCTTCATTTATACTAATCTTTAAAATATAATTTTCAAGTCAACCAAAGAGATAAAGAAACACAATTCAAAATAGATCTTCACTAAGAATTCCTGTGGTGGAAAGGAATGAGAAGTGGACCACACTGTGATACAACAATACGTTATCCAAATTTCTCAAGCACCAGAGAAAAATATAGGACATTCGGGGTCAAACAGACCCAAAATAATAATATCCAAAACCACAACTCTGGAGCACACCAACATGTGCTGAAATATATTAACAAAGATAAGTACATAAAAAAAATGAATGCAAAATCTTATCAACGGAACTAGAAATGCAGAGAAATAGAGAACTGTAATATCTACCAAAAATCATCATTACTACATGAACTTCTAGAGCACAACTTTCAAACAACCAAATCACAAGAGTAATATCTCAAGGAAATATCCAACAATATATCAAAAAATCATGAACACATCTACAACACATCAACAATGTGGAGCAAGAACCAAACACAAAAACACATAATCAATATGTTGACATCAATGACAATCAATGACAACCATACTGACACATCAACCATCTTCACATATGCAACAATCTCCCCCTTTGGCATTGATGGCAATATTCATGAACAAAAACAACCAATTCTCCAATCTCTCCAAATCTCTCCCCCTTTAACATAAAAGACAAAGGTGAATAGAAACTCAACATAGAAACCACACAGCTCCCCCTAAGAGGAAGCCCCAATCATTAGCCCAGACTAAAAATATGCATGAAGTTACTTGGACTAATGCACTACTAAATGCATTTAGTTAAAACTAGGAAGGTATGACCCCCAACATTTGTCGGAGATACTCAAAAGCATCTTTTCTCAAAGCCTTCATAAAGATATCTGCAACTTGCTCATTTGTAGGTACATATTTGAGTTTCACTTTGTTGTCTAACACCTTTTCCCTTAAGAAATGATACCGAATAGAGATATACTTTGTCCTAGAATGTAGTATCAGATTCTTAGAGATATTCATTGCACTTGTATTATCACAAACGATTGAGATCGGTTCATCAAACATCACACTAATATCCTTCAATGTTCATTTCTGATGCAGAGGTCGGTAGCAATAGGGTGATAAACCCACATACACACCTCTGGTCTTCTCTTTCCGGTTATGTTTCACACCTCAATGGTGAAATCAACTTCTCACCACTAACCGGGTTGACACATACTCCTATCCACTTCCTAAGACCTATCAATATCTTCCACAATGATCATTTGAAACACAAGACAAGTATTGGTTTTTGAGGACTAGACAAGCCCGTCGGTATAGGTCTACCGATACAAGTTTCACAGTTTTACTGATACTAGTTTCACAGACTTACTGGTACAGGCTCACCGGTTAGTAGCCCTATTTCACTGGCTTTTGGGACTTTTCTCCAAATAACACCAAACAACACTTACCCAAATTTAGGTTTCAGACACCCTTTTGGGATCACTATCAGATTCGAAAAGATTGGATTTTCTACCATATTCTTGCACTCTTCAACACCTACTTGGTTACAGGCCTAATTGATCAGGTTAGACCGGTCACACAAAAGAGGAAAGGAGAATGGGATCATAGGAAGGTTCCAACTTTTTGGGAAGTTTCTCCTATATTCAAATACCCAATTTCAACACTTCAACTCATCTTCTCATCATTGGTCATTGTCTATTCAAAGAAACTCATCTAATCTAATCTAAACCCTCAACCGGTTTAGACTAGGGCTTGGTGGCACTATACCAACCAACTCCTCTAACCTTGCCCCTCTGGAATCTCAAAATACACATCCCTAACTAGCATTCTACCCATGGCCATCGGATCCCAATGAGTAGACTACAAGTTAGGGCCTTACTTGCATTATAACCCTTGAAAATGGAGGGTTTCAACCTGCAAAAATTAAACATTTGTAACTTCTACTAAACTCTACTTTAAGAGGTCAGACCTGGCGCATTAGAAAGGCATTTTAGAGTTACTCCTAACCAAATCAAAACTTCATTGGAAATTCTCACAATCTGTACAAAGCGTACGGTATCGTGAAATCAAATTTATCTTATTCACTTTCTCCACCAAACTTTACAAAACCTTTTTTTTTAACATGCCTTCCTATGGCTGTCCACATATATATAAACCTCTTCCAACGTCCATAACCAACTTTTGAATAGTTAGGACCGTTGGAGAAGTAGTTGTCATCTACCAAAACTTTGAAAAGTTGCTTGACAACAAATGTAACATTTTGAAATTTTGCAATTTTAGAACAACACCAGTTAGTAACTACCTAGACCTTATGGAAACACAACCAAGGTCATTATTTACTCCAACACTTAAGACAACATCCTAGACATACTAACTTTGACAAGATCCAAATTTCAAGCCTTCATGGCCTAATAGACCTTTAGGTTTATATGCTCACCTAAGAGATTATTGACCATACAAAAATAGGCATTCAGTTACATCAAGGTTGATCATTGATCCAACCCAAAGTTACAACATAAATGAACCTGCAGACAACACCATGTGCTTGAAAATTAGTTGTGAAATGAAATGTGCTCTGCACCAGTTTCATCCAAAGTATCTGAGTGCAACATGAAGTAGTTGAAATATACTCAGCTTTTGTGGTTGATAAAGATAAAAAATCTTGCTTCTTACTTGACCATGCAACAAACCAGGAGCCAAGGAAAAATGCTCCACCACTAGTACTCCTTTTTTCATCAACACTTTATGCCCAATTTGCATCAGTATAAGTGATGTAGGTGCATCCCTAATTCACAACAATCTTGCATCAACCGAAAACATTTTCCTTTATGTTTTGTTTTTTGTTTGCAGTTTCAGTTTTCCTTTCTGTGTGTTCTAGTTTTCACTCATCGAATTCTGTGGAGTTGGATTTTACTTGAATACTTGATCATCTTTCTTGCTTTTAGATAGCATCACATTTGAAGCACTTTCCAGCAAGATGTCGCTACTGGTATCCATGACATTATCTTGTTACCAGTTGTTCCTTTTTTACCGGTTGCCTGAGACCTATTCTGGTGATCTACCGGAACCCATTATGTAGCTTACGGAGTCTTGGATGTTGATCTCATTGTTCCTTGGTGCATGGTCGACCTTCTATGTTTCATCCTTTAGATTTTCTGGAGGTATCTCTTGGCGGAGGTTGACCTTTGTTATTTTCATGTTAAGTACTATTCTTTGGGTTTTGATCCCTTTTGGGCTGACCAGATCCTTTGGATCAATATATATATATATTCAATTATACTTTAGAATGCAAGGAAGGGAAAATTAGAATCAGTCAGAGAATCAAATAGCTAGACTGTACATAGAAGATAGATCTTTCAATTCAAGCTCCCGGTGAGATCTATTCTACCAGGCATGTGTGTCAGTATGTTATATCTCGATTGTTACTAGTTGGATGTAATCAAATTTCATGCAAGAAAATAACCTGTTATGCATTGCCTCCATCATATATGTGTGTTTTTGTTGTGTTTACTCTTGTTGAATAGTCTGCATTGATCTCTTTGAGATCCCTCCTTACCAGTGACTTCTTCAAGTGGTATCAGAGCAAAGTTTTGTTCCGGAGGTTGCGTGTCCTGAATTTTGTTGTAGGGTAGCAGATTACGGATCCGACCTACAATTGCAGAGGACTAGCATGAATTGATGGCATGAAGAGGAACTAGGAATGGTGGAGTATGTGGGAATGCAGACCTTGTTGTGATGGAGATGTTGCAAGGAATAGCAGCCCAGTTAGAAGTTGTGGAGACAACCCAGAGAAGAGGCCGACATATTGAAGATGTAAGTGAAGATGAAGGAGAAGAAGCCCAGACAAAACAAGTAAACCTACCTACAATTGATATGGATGAAGAAATGTTTTTAAGGGTTTTGAGTAGGGTGAACACTAAACCTCATTTTACCCCACCAGAATATAATGGGAAGTTAGATTCAGATGAATTGATGGATTGGATCTCAAAGATGGAGAAGTATTTCGATTTTGAAAACACTGCAGAAGAGAGGAAGGTGAAATATGCATGTACTCAGTTGAAAGGTCATGCATCTCTTTGGTGGAAGAATTTGTAGGTTTATACACTGAGAAGAGGTAAAGAAAAGATTAAGACATGAGATAGGATGATTGCTAAGATGAAATCAAAGTTTGTGTCGGTGAATTATCAAGTGGATTTGTTCCAAAAATTGCAGAATCTAAGACAGAAGGAATCTAGTGTGAAGAAGTACACCGAAGCATTCTACAAGTTGAACATCAGATCCAGACATGTTGATGATGAAGTTGAACAAATTGTAAGATATTTTAATGGATTGTGGATGTCTATACAAGATGAACTCGGTATGATCAAATTGGAGAGTGTTCAAGAGGCTTACCAGTATGCCCTAAAAGAATAAGAGAAATTGAACAAAAGACATGAGCAGAGACAGAGAGGTAGAGGTGGAATGTTTACCGGAGGAAGATTTCAAGGAAGAATAGGATATACCAGGGGAAGAGGAACCAGTACAGATTAGAACAAGGACAAGGAAGTGAGCAAAGAAGGTAATTCATACCAGAAGAATGATGAGATTTCTACCAGACGGTTACCGGAATGAGAACTTTGGAAGACAAGACAAGAGGACATTTAGAGGAACTTGATTTAAGTGTGGAGGAGAATGACATCATACATTTGACTATAAGAAGATAGAGACTATCGAAAGAGAAGCAGTGGTGGAAGAAAATCCCACCAGATCAGACAATACACTGGAAGATGGAGAACTATTGATGACGAGGAGATCTTTGTGTCATACCAGAGGAGATGAAGAGCCCTTGCAAAGGAAGAATTTGTTCAAGACCAGATGTAAGGTTTCTGGTAAGTGTTATAAAGTTGTTATTGATAGTGGTAGTTCAGATAATCTTGTTTCAGAAGAGATGGTGAATAAGTTGAAATTGGAGAGATTGAAACACCCTAAGCATTACCAAATAGCATGGATTCAGGATGAACATAAATTGTTAGTAAGTGAGAAATGTTTGGTGAAATTGAAAATTAGGAATTATCATGATGAAGTTTTGTGTGATATTATGCCTATGGATATTTGTCATCTTTTGTTGGGTAGACCTTAGCAGTTTAATAGACATGCAATACATGATGGAAGGAAGAATACATACACTATTGTGGCCAATGGGATGAAGAAAACCTTGTTACCTTTGGACGAGCCTTTGAAAAATGAAGTTTGTATGAATGCCAGAATTTGTTTAGTAGATGGAAGGAAATTCATGGATGGATTGAGACATGTGAATGTGTGTTTTTTCTTAATTCCTAAGAAGACTGAGAGACTAGAACCGGAAGGAGAACACCCGGAAGAGATAAGATATTTGCTGATAGAGTATGAGGATATCATTTCAGATAATGTACCTAATGGATTTCCACATGTTAGAAGTATTAGTCATTACATGGACTTGGTTCTCAGAGCTAGTTTTCCTAACAAAGTTGCACACCGGTTGACACCGGCAAAGAATGAAGAACTGAATAGACAAGTGCAGGAGTTGTTGAAGAAAGGTTTGATCAGGGAGAGTTTGAGCCCTTGTGCAGTATTAGCACCTAAGAAGAATAGAGAATGGAGTATGTGTACCGATTCAAGAGCAATAAACAAGATCATAATAAAATACCAGTTTCCTTTGCCTAGGATGGATGTCATAATGGACTGTTTGAGTAGAGAAAAATACTTTACAAAGATAGATTTGAAGAGTGGATATCGTAAAATCAGGATCAGAGAAGGTGATGAGTGGAAGATGGCATTTAAGACAAATGAAGGACTATATGAATGGTTGGTGATGCCTTATGGATTGACTAATGTACTGAGTACTTTCATGAGGCTGATGAGTGAGGTATTGAAGAAATTCTTGGGTAATTTTGTTATTGTGTATTTGGATGACATTCTGATTTTCAGTAAGACAAAAGAGGAGCATTTGTTGCAGTTAAGACAAGTTTTACAGAGGTTGAGAGAATAAAAGTTGTTGATCAATATCAAGAAGTGTACTTTCGTGAAGGGTGAGTTAGTTTATTTAGGATTTGTGATATCTAAGGATGGTTTGAAGATGGACCCTAAGAAAGTGAAAGCCATTGTTGAGTGGTGTATACCAGAAAGCATTGGATGGGTAAAAGATCATTTCATGGATTGGCTAGTTTTTACCGGAAGTTTATCAAGAATTTCAGTACAGTTTGTAACCCTGTGACTAAGACCATGAGAGGAGATCGGAAGGAATTCAAGTGGACCACTGGAGCAAACAAAATTTTTGAACTGTTGAAGCAGAAAGTGACTGGGCAGCCTGTGTTGGCTTTACCGGATTTCAATAAAGTATTTCAAGTGGATTGTGATGCAAGTGGAACAACAATAGGAGTAGTTTTGAGTCAAGAAAGGAGAGCAGTAGCCTATTTCAGTGAGAAATTAAATGATGCCCGAAGGAGATATTCAATGTATGATCCAAAATTTTATGTCATAGTTCAAACCTTGAAAAAATGGAGACATTACTTGTTGCCTAAGGATTTTGTGTTGTATATAGATCATCAAGCTTTGCAGTATTTGAATAGTCAAAGTATGTTGAATCAAAGACATATGAGATGGATAGAATTATTGCAGAGTTACACCTTTGTGTTGAAGCATAGAATTTGGAAATCTAACAAAGTTGATGATGCATTGAGTAGGAGAAGGAATTTGTTGACTGAGATGAGAGTGATAGTTTTTGGTTTTGAAGATCTAAAGACCTTGTATGATGAAGACTCAAATTTTGTAGAACCTTGGAAATCATTTAGAGAACTGGTTATGGTAGATAGAAGCAAATGGTTGGAGTATTTCATTCAGGTTGGGATGTTATTTAGGGGAGTTCAATTGTGTATACCTAAGAGTTCCATGAGAGAGAACTTGATAAAGGAGAAACATAGTGGAGGTTTAGTCGGACATTTTGGCATTGACAAAATAGTTGCATTGGTGAGTGACCGGTACTTTTGGCCCTAGATTCATAAGGATGTTAAGAGATATGTGCAGAGTTATAGATTTTGTCAAGTTGCAAAAGGTAGTAGTCAGAATGTGGGATTGTATAAACCTTTGACATTACCGGTAAGATCTTGGGAGGATATAAGCATGGATTTTGTGCTTGGATTTCCTAAGACACCAAGAGGGAATGATTATATATTTGTGGTAGTGGATAGATTTTTGAAGATGGCTCATTTCATACCTTGTAAGAAGACAACAGATGCATTACATGTAGTAGACCTATTTTTCAAGGAAGTGGTGAGATTGCATGGATTACCTAAGAGCATAGTTTCAGACCGAGACACTAATTTTGTTGACTATTTTTGGAGAGCACTTTGGAAGAAGATGAAGACAGATTTGAAGTTCAGTTCTACTTTTCATCCACAGACTGATGGACAGACAGAAGTTGTTAACCGGAGTTTGGGAAACTTATTGAGATGTTTAGTGGGAGACAGAACCAGAAGTTGGGATTTGATCCTTGCATAAGAAGAGTTTGCCTACAACAATTCAGTGAATAGAAGTATCGGAAAAACACCTTTTGATATTGTTACCGAAGTGCACCCTAGAGGTATAGCAGAACTAAGGTACATTAGCAGTGAAGACCGAAAGAGTTTAGAAGTAGAAGATTTTGCAGATCACATGGCAGCATTGCATATTCAGGTTAAACAATATTTGGAAGACATGAACAATAAATATAAGGAGAAGGCAGATGATAAGAGGAGACATAAGGAATTTGAAGTTGGTGATGAAGTAATGGTATATCTAAGAAAAGAGAGATTCCCAATTGGAACTTATAATAAGGTGCAAATGAAGTTTGGACCCTGTAATATTTTGAGGAAGTTCGGTTCTATAAATGCATATGAAGTGGAGCTACCAAATAGTATAAGTATTTCAACTATATTCAACATTGCAGATCTTCATGAGTACCATGAACCAGAATTCAGTAAGGACAATGTTGCAGACTTGGAGAAACAGTTTCCTCGGAAGGAACCGGATCAGAGTGAAGAGATTTTGGATAGTAGGATAGGGCATAGTACCTGGAGCGGTGAGTATAACGAATATCTTGTGAAGTGGAAGGACAGACTACTTGAAGATTCATCTTAGATTTCTCAAGTAGAGGCAGACCGCCTTGGTTTTCCTCTGACCCCAGCAAAGTGACAGGCTCACTTTTTCAATAACCCCGGATGTCTAATGCAAGAGCATCCCCAATTCACAGCAATCTTGCATTAACCAAAAACATTTTCCTTTATGTTTCGTTTTATGTTTTCAGTTTCAGTTTTCCTTTCTGTGTGTTCCAGTTTTGGCTCACCAGATCTTATGGAGTTGGATTCTACTTGAAGACTTGATCATCTTTCTTTCTTTTAGACCGCGTCGCATTTGGAGCACTTTTCGGCAAGATATCGCTATCGGTTTCCATGATAGTTTCTTGTTACCGATTATTCCTTTGTTACCAGTTGCCTGAGACCTATTCTGGTGATCTACCAAACCCATTCTGTAGCTTGCGGAGTCTTGGAGGATTGATCTCGTTGTTCCTTGGCGTGTGGTCATCCTTCCATGTTTCATCCTTTGGATTTTTCAGAGGAATCTCTTGGTGGAGGTTGGCCTTTGTTATTTTCATGTTAGGTCTTGTTCTTTGGGTTTTGATCCCTTTTCGGTTGACTAGATCCTTTGGATCGATATATATATATTTGTAATTATGCTTTAGAATGCAAGGAAGAGAAAATTAGAATCAATCAAATAATCAGATGGCTAGACTATACATGGTAGATAGATCTTTCGATTCAAGATCCCAGTGAGATCTATTCTACCAGGCCTATGTGTCGGTATGTTATAACCCGGTTGTTACCGGTTGGATGTAATAAAATTTCATGCAATAAAATAACCTATTATGCATTGCCTCCATCATATTTATGTGTTTCTATTGTGTTTACTCTTGCTGACTGGTCCGGATTGATCTCTTTGTGGTCCCTCCTTATTGGTGACTGTTTCATAAGTCTTAGTTCCTTAAGCATTATTTTTTTGTGAATCCTCTGGAGGTCTTATTTTTTAGTTGATTTTGCCTTAACCTTGTGATCTGATGTGATTCATTGTTATGGTTGTTGTCATGTGGTTATCATGTTGATTCCCTTGGTTGTTAGGTGTCAACCTAGGTCTTGAATGTGAGTTGGAACCCCATATCATCTCCTAGCATGGGGTGGTTCCTATTTGATTCCACATGGTCAGGTAGTTTGATGCCTTCTTTCATTGGGATGTTCTTCATTGGATGCTAGCGTGTGTGGATATAGATTTCTATGATTCTTCATTATGTGAATGACCTATGGAGCTAGTTTCTATGTAATTGAGATAGTGTAATGTATTCATGATGACATTGTATATGTATAGAAGACTATGAACTTGTATCATGTATTCATATGTAATAGAACTTGATGATGTACATTCTATGATCTTGTAATGAAATAATATGATGTAATGTTATATGATTCATGTTGTAGAAATGTTCATTATGATAAGAATGGAATTCTATGATGGATTAGGGAATTGATTAATTAGATTATATGCATTCTTGTATATCATATGGTTCTTGTATTGGTCATGTTGCATGACATCCTAATTGGAAGTAGATTAGTGCTTGCTATTATAATCTTCCATATGTTATAATCTTGGTGAAATGTGTAATGGTTATCTTTAAGGAATATTCTAGTTCCATGTGTAGGATAAGGATAGATGCATGTAGATTCATGATGTGATAGGTGAATGATGGAATAATATGGGAATTAGGAACATTTGAATTGGTGCTTTAAAATAAACTTAGATGGTTGTTGAGGTTATGATGATAGGCATTGATGATACATGATCTCTTGATAGAAGGATAGTATTTGGTTCGAGTAAGAATGTAATTATCATAATAGATGTTATTGATTTCATGATATGAATGTGTTATTGTGATGTTTCTAGTAGGTAGTGGCGTTAAGATACCCTAGGGGAGAGTAGGTATGGATACATGTTTATGGATAGGATGTTAATTCCACTTGCATTAAATGTTGTACTTATGTATGATTAGGTTCATTATGTGTTATGCATTCTTGAGAAGTTAATCTATGATTAAAGTAATGATAGTATTATGTGTTTCATTAGTAGATGTTTTAATAAAAAAATATCTCTATTTGTTAGTTATTTTAGTTATTTTCTATAGGTTATTTTGGTGGGCATTACGCTAACGTTCCATACAAAGCTCTAGGAGCTTGCTTCAACCAATACAATGCCTTCTTCAATCTGCAAACAACATCTAGATCATATGATAACTTGAAATCTTCCAGTTGTTCAATGTATACTTCTTTTAACTCTCCATTCAGAAATGTTGAGTTCACGTCCATTTCATAGACTTTGAAATCCTTAAATGTGGCAAAATCAAAAAACATCCTAATAGCTTCCATTCTAGCAACAAGTGCATAATTTTCTTCAAAATCAATTCCTTGAACCTATGTGTATCCTTTGCATACCAATATTTATGTGTTTCTTACTACATGACCATCTTCATCCAGCTTATTTTGGAATACCCACTTTGTTCCGATAACATTCTTATCTACCAATCTAGGGACTAGTTCCCAAGTTTGATTTTTCTCAATTTTATCTAGCTCTTCCTTCATAGCCTTCATCCAATTCTAATATTTACAAGCTTCTTTGATTATCTTTGGTTTAGCTTCAGAAAGTAAACATAAGAGAACTTTCTCTTCGGCAACTTTACTTCTTGTGATAACTCCTTTGTTTTTGTCTCTTATGATTCTCAAAGTGATTTTTTTGCATATACCTCAAGGTTTTTGATACATTTTCTAGAGCAACTTGATTTTGTTTTTTCTTGTCTTCATCTCTATTCTTTTGTTCTTCTCTTCTTGTAGACTCATCAATTTCATATCCTGCTTGTATACTTGTTTCTTTTGAAATGTTTTCATCAACCTTCCCGTTTGCACTTTCAATGACTTTATTTAACCTCTTGTTATAACATCTATAAGCCTTGATCTTTGTAAAATAACCTATAAATATACCTTCATTAGCTCTACTATCAAACTTTCCAAGATTTTCTTCATTTCTTTGAATATAGCATTTACTTCCAAAAACTTTGAAATACTTCACAGATGGAATCCTTCTATACCATAGCTCATATTATGTCTTCCCATGCTTTTCCCTAAATAGAACTTTGTTAAGGGTATACACAGCAATTTGTATAACTTCTCTCCATTAGACTTCTGGTAGGTTTGCTTCTTTGATCATAGTTCTTTCTGCCTCTTGAATAGTCTTGTTCATTCTTTCCATTACTCCATTCTACTAAGGTGTCCTAGGAGCAGATAAATGTCTTCTATTTCCAAGTTTCTCACAAAAATTATCAAATTCATCAGAAATAAATTCTCCTCCTCTATTATATCATAAGCATTTAATCCTTCTATCAACTTCATTCTCAACTCTAGCTTTGAATATTTTAAACTTTTCCAATGCCTCTGATTTTTCTCTTAGAAGTGCAACCCGAGTTATTTCCAAAATGATCATCTATTAAGAGCATTAAATGCCTCTCACCTTGTAAACACTTTGTTTTGGTTGGACCATAAAGATCTGCATGTACCAAATCCAATAATCTGGTAGAAGATTGTTCTTTTCCTTTGAATGTTCCTCTTGTCTACTTTCCCACTTAACATTCTTTGCAAATGCTATTATCCAATTTAGTCAATCTTGGTAAATCTCTCACAACCCTTGCCTTGCTAATATTCACCAAATCATCAAATTTTATGTGACACATCCTCTGGTTCCATAGCCAACTTTCATTGAGCTGAGATAATAGGCAATGTCCAGTAGCAGCTTCCAATTGATATATGTTTCCACCTATTTTTCTCCCCATAGCAAAAATAGTTTTGAATCTCTTCTGGATATCACAACCATCGTCCTAAAAAAAACATTGTAACTATTTTCACACATCTAACCTACACTCAAGAGATTATGATGTAATCCTTTCACATAGTAAACATTGTTATTTGTATGCTTTCCATCAAAAGTAATAGAACCAATTCCAACAATCTGAGCAAACTGATCATCTCCAAATCTAACAGAACCACCATCATACTTTTTAAGCTTTTAAAATTTACTTTTGTCACTAGTCATATGATTTGAACATCCACTATCAATCAACCATTCATTTCTATCTCTTCTAACATGCAATGTTGAAGCAATAGTCTCAACAATCTTAGAATTTTTACTAGGTTTACGTCCATCTTTTTCTACCAAGAATAAACAATCACCATCCTCATAATCTGACTCAACATCTGAAACATCATCATCATCTCTAACATAATAGGCTTTCTTATCAAACTTTCCTTTGTTTTCCTTAAATTTGTGTTTTGATCCTCTTTCCGAACATCTAGATGCATAATGACCAATCTTTCCACACTTAAAACATTTAAGAGGTAGCATACCTTTATGCTTGTCGGTTCCTCTGTTCAATTTTCTTCTATTTCATCCAAGCTCTCATCATTATTTGAATCATCATTTGCTTCTTTTGATGCTTTAAATGTTGTCTCAGTTTTTTTTTTATCTTTACCAAACTTCCTCATCTCGAATACTATTCTCTAGTAAACCTTGACGGGTCATAAGTTTCTTCAATAGCTAAAATCTTGTCACTATAACATTCCCATAAAGTCCTCATAATATTTTCTATCACATTCTTGCCATCCAGAACACCACCAAGATCTTTGATCGCATTTATTGCACTGTCAACCTTTTTAAAGTATCTTGTTATATCTTCACCTTCTTCCATTCTCAAATTCTCATATCTGCCTTTAGAAATCTGCATCTTAGCTAGCTTAACTCTATCATTTCCTTCATCGATATTCTTTAATCTTTGTCAGACTTCATAAGCAGTATCTAATGCAACAACTCTTTCCAATTTAGTTTTAGATAAAGCACTAAAGATAACATAGGTTGCTTGCTCATTCTCTTCATAGGCTTCAATCTCATCCGGTGTAGTAGGTCCATTTGTCAGTTGCACATACTTGGTCTCCACAACTTTCCAAGTTTTGTAATTCAGAGAAATCAAATATCCTCAAATATTTACTCTTCGGAAACTTTATTCTGATCCTTCAAAAGTAGGAATAGTCAATTTGTGTGCCATCAAATCTCCTCAAGTGGTTAATCTCACTTTCTAAGAACCAAAGCTCTGATACCAATTGTTGAATATCCCAGACAACTGAGAGTGGGGGAATAAATTGTACATTAAAATATTTTATTTTTCCCATAGAAAACAAATATGGTAAACCAATTTTAGATTACTTAACCATAAAACATGAAAGAACATACACATGAAACACCAAATATGACATGGAAACACAAGAAGGGAAAAACCATGGAGAATGTTAATTCTCAATATGAAAACACTTTTTAGGGTGACATAGGTTAAGGTGATTTTTACAAAGATGGCTCATTGCTATAAATTTTCAGTATAAGTGGGCTCATTACCCAACCAAAACCACTAGAAAAAGAAAGAGGGATCACTACCCAGAAGAAGAAGAAAGAAAGAAAGAATCCACCACTGAAGCACATAGTTGAATTGTCAAAAGAAACCCAAGGCTCATTGCAACCGATACCAAATAACATTAGCACACAACCATACTGAACATCTAAAACCAAACACAAATTTGCACAAATCAACAGGAGATAGATCTTCTTTTTAATCTGATTTCTTCTATATCTTTCTCTTATATTTCTCATTATAATCATTCTTCATTTATACTAATCTCCAAAATAGAATTTTCAAGTTGGCCAAGGAGATAAAGAAACACAATTAAAAATAGGTCTTCACTAATCATTCTCGTAGAGGAAAGGAATGAGAAGTGGACCACACCATGATGCAACAACACATTATCTAAACGTCACAAACATCGGAGTGGAAGATAGCGCATCCGGGGTCAACCGGACCCAAAATAATCATATCCAAAACCATAACTCTGGAGTATACCAACACGTGCCAAAATATATTAACAAAGATGAGTACATGAATAACATAAATACAAAATCTTATCAACAAAACTGGAAATGCGGAGAAACGCGGAGCACTGCAATCTCTACCAGAAATCATCATTACTGCATGAACTTTCGGAGCATAAATTTTAACCACCAAATCACGAGAGTAATATCTCAAGGAAATATCAAACAACATATCAACACATCATGAACGCATCTACATTATATCAACAATGTGGAGCAAAAACCAAACACTAAAACACAGAATCAATATGTTGACATCAATGACAACCATACTAACACATCAATCATTTTCACATTTGCAACAATATTATTCTTTTATAGTGACATCCATGTGATGCATCCTTGGTACAATTATATTATTTTGATCATGTGGATATTACATGATTATCATTGCAATGGCTTATACATGTAGATTTAGTGATGAATACATATATGACAGTATGATGTTGTGACTTGATGTTTATGTGATGTTATTAATTTACATTGATAATGTTATGTTCACATTATGTTGCATTGATGTTATAGGATGATTGATGAGGTATTATTTTATTAACCATGATATTGTGTGACTCCAATTGGGGAATGATTATACATGTGCCAACATGCACGACACAAGAATGCTAATAATTTTACATGGAAATCCCAAGGAGGTAAAAACCATGGTGAGGATTAACTCACAACATATGAAACAAGTTATTACAATATTCATTTTAGGCTCATTGTCAATAAAGCTCACTACTCTCTAAACGAGCTTGCAAGATAAGGTGCACTTTCCTAGGAAAACATACAATAATTGCAATCTGAAGATCACTTCTCCAAAGAAAGATACAATAAGATAGCAATGGCATGCATAATGTTAACTCTTGTAGTAGAAGAATCCGACAAATGCTAGTAGTGTAGTCCTATTTGTGACACAATTACTCTATCATACAAATTTTGCACATTTCGTCATCATTTGAGATATCACTAATTTATTTCGCACATCAAATCAACTCTCACATCTTCACAAATGATTTAACATTCCATATATATCCTTTGCAACATCCAAAACATCAATTAGGTCAGTTTAAATAAAGACTAAACAAATGAAATGTGTCACCTAGAATAGGTAGGCTCCAAGCACATGCATCAACCACAAAATTAGGTTGCAGATCAACCTAGCACTTAATTGAACCTTAACCATATTATAAAACATCCTTCAGATCCAATGAAATAGGTTAGGATCAACCAAAATCGAAGGAGCATACCTAGTTGGTCAAATTTTAACACCACTGACAAGATTGCCAACTGATAGAAATTTTCCATTAAGAAGAGAATCAAAACATGATGTGTACCAAGATCTAGGAATTGAATACCATCTACAACCTTTCTATAATATCTCTTGAAGAAACTAATCATCAAGTGCTAGTGCAAAAGAACATCATCACTATACTATGCAGACTAGATAGACTATATGACATCAACATAATAAATACTATGCACCAAAGCACCAACACACCTGAAACTCATGTAATTGGTCCAATATATTATCCTCAATATCTTACCAAAATTGCAAGGTCATACCAATCATCACAGTGGAATGTGGAGCATTCTAGTGAGCCAACTGAAACACTATTTTTTATAGACTTTGATCTATAGTTCAAACACTTAACTTTTTCTACATAAATGGTTAAATCCTAAAAATTGGTAGACTGGTACCTAACATACTTCATAGATTACTTCTATAATCACATGCCTAAATCATGTGTGGTGAAATAATGCAAAGAAAAATACCAACACATAGTCATAGGGAAATAGACTGTTCTATACTTGGACAAATTATCTCAATTTCCTCAATCACCTAGACATGAAATTGAAGCCAAACATCATGCTACTAATTCCCTGAACATTTTGACATCAACCAAGGTGACTACAACATATGGATTAGACATGAATTATATGAAATAATGCATACCATCTCTAGACTGTTTTTGTATCTTTGATCGCGCTGAAATGGCACAGTTGCTCTCAAATATCTTTAACACATACACCATCAATGACTACAACACATAATTCAATTATCATCTCCATGATAATACATACTATCAAACATTAGGTTGACATCAATGACAACACATATTGCCAACAATGTTCACATTATTATGTATTGATATTATATGATATTTGATGAGATATTATTTTACTAACCATGATAAGATGTAACCTTAATTGGGGAATGATTATACATGTGCTTTTGTCATATTATACATATATAGTATATTGCAGTGTTTGTTGAATTATGAAACTACTAGGTATCGACTCTGTTGGAACCCTAAAAATTTTAAATTTTAGAATTCCAGATTATATACACAAAAGCGGATTTTTGTGTTCAATCATGTACAACACCTACAATCAAGCAGGTTCATCCATTTCCAACTCTCAGAAAATAGGTTTGGTGCATACGTCAAGAGATCGATTTTCACGTATGTATGTGGTTGCAGGTGTGGAACCATCCCGAGTATGCCTTTTTGAATTATATTTTCTTTCCATATGAATACTATTATGTCAAATTAATTATTCCTCTATATTTTATGTATATATGAGGACCTACGTTTCAAATTTCAGAATCATACGATATCGTTTGATATGTTTTCTAAGGCTAATCTAAATGCAATTTTTTCAAATTTATAATATGAAATTCAAAAGTTTATCAAAATGATTATGGTTGGATATTGATAAAATTCTTGCAGGAACATTACGTTGAACAAATCATGCCTATGAAGCGTTAATATTTTGAAGCTATATGTTTTCTTTTTATATTTTTTATGATAGCCATTTATTTACATTTTATTCTAGAGATGAAATATTAATGTCTAAAATTCTACACACGATGACATTATTTGTATTACCTAAATTTTTGTTAGGGTTTGCCAAAGTTTGTTTTTTTTTTTTTTTTTAAAAACTAACACAAATTGCAGCTTATATGTTATCTGGAGGAATTGGACGAAGTTAGTTCCTATATATATTTTTTCATAAATGATTTTGCAAAGGGCATTTTGTGCAAACATATGTTTAAATATTTTAAATAAAAGATTTAAAACATTAAGCTCCAAAAGAAATAAGTGCAAATATTAGATGGGAAGAATATATTTTTGAATCATTGATTTAAAAATATGCATCATAAAAGCATCTGGTGAAACATATATTTAATCTTTTAAATAAAAGATTACAAGAGAAAATAAAAGGATTTATTTAAAAGGGCGAAATATGAATGCTCGGATTTCAATTTTTACAAAATATATAACAAGTTTTATGGAGAGCATATTTTGTAAATCTTTTAAATAAAAGATTTGATCTATTGCCAAAAGAATTAAAAGTTTTCCAAAAAGTAAATCATTTTAATAAATGATTTTAGAAAACTTTATAAATAAAGACGCATCAATATTATGAGATGGGGCCCGATGGGTTAAACCCATCGGGTATCGGTGTAAGCATTCTCAAGCTTCCGCGATCCCCCGATGAAGAGTTATTGTTATATCAATTATTGTTACTATTCGAGTGGGTCTTCTTTTGGCACTAGGAGGACAGTTTGCATTTGTGGTATTAGATGTACGAAGTGAACATATGGCAGTTGGGCGTGCACTTGATCTTCATGTGTATCTTGGAGATGTAAAGAGGTTCTTCTCAAAATGGAAGCAAAAAAATAGTCTATGTGGAATGCTACGTGTGACAGATAAATCAAACACTGATTTTTCATATAGCAACGAAAATTCTAGTCTGAATTTGAAAGAATAGAAATAAACAAAGACAAAAATCAGCAGCAAATTTCATTCACGTTTTTACTATTTGAGTGGTTTTGGGAGGTTGGATATGAACTTTAAATGGTTATTTTTGTCTCTCAACAGAAGCCCAAACCATTCATCTTCCCTTGGAGGTCATTTTTACAAGGTTTTTGATGTTTTTGGAGTGCCGGCAAGCTCAAAAACTGCCCAGATTTAAAAGTGACGGCCTGAAACATTTCAGCAAAAACAAAAAAAAATAGATACACACAAAATGGATCTATTGAGAAAGGCTGGGATAAATCAAGGGCAAGCAATTTGTCAAATTCTCCCGTGGGTTTTGTGGAGAATTGTGGTTCATGGATTGATTCGTCTTCTTCTTCAATGGTTGCTTTGTCATTGTTTGAGACAAATTCCAATGTCCATACAATGTTGATTTCATGAGAGGATGCTTCTTTCGGTACAGTTGATTCAAGCAAGGTGCACGGCATCATGGACAAGTTTACAGATAGCGGGCTGAGATCCCTTGTTGTGGCTAGACAGCAAGTTCCAGAAAAAAGTAATGAGAGTGCACGAGACCCACGTGAATTTGTCCGAGTAACATCGGGACTTCGGGAGGAATAGAAAAAGGCTATTCCAACCCCCAATGAAGATAAAAGCACCTATGGGGGCATGGGGTGATCGGTAGAGCAATAAAATACTTACCCCGATGGCCGATGGAGCTGGGCAAAAGAAATAATAACTCATCTGGCATCAGTATAGAAGTAAAATTGCTATCCCGATGAGCCAATGAGGTGTGCAAACTATGCTGATGGAGATCAGTAAGGTAATATTGTTTTATTTCACCATTTGGTAAGTATTTCAATTTAATATTTTGCATTCTGATTTTTAGCCAATGGTAAATCATTATAAGTTTAAAAATAAAGATGAAATATTTTCAAAATGTTATTAAAGTGACATTCTTATTTTGAAAATTTTTATCATAATGAATCTTTTTTTTTTTTTTTTAATTAGATTTCTTCTTTTTAAAATTATTAAAAGAGTTTTGCCTTAATGTTTTAATGGAGATATATCTCAGAGAAAATCCTTTAATGAATATTTGTCTTAGGGAATTTTTTTTTTAAGATTTTATTTTTTAACATGTTCCTAATGTAAATATCCTAACTTGTCAAATAAACTAATTTTATCATTTATGTGTAGGAAGTATTTTCTTACCTAAAGAATTCAATATAGTATTTTATTGTCTTATGTAAATACTATTGAAAAGGGAAAATCATTATTTCATTTTTCTATGTTGTATTGTTTTTTTTTGATAAGGCAATATCTTGGTCAAAGGAAGTAATTACATTTTATCTATAAATGTCTTTTGACATATAGTAAAAGTAATGAATTGTAGTTGATTATCAAATAAATGATTTTTTCTTTTATAAATATGTTTACCCTAATTATTGAATTGAACATTTTTTACATTAGGGTAAATAATTATAATGCTTTTAAGCATCAAAGTGTAATTATTATTATTTTGAGAAAATGTACTTTTACCACACACAAAGTGATGAAATTGCATTTATTAAAGATGAAGACTAATGTTATAATGCAATCCTTTCATATGCATATTTTTGCTTTGTGTATAAATTGAATATGTTTATTAGGGTATATTATTCATATCATGTACTTAATGGTTTGATTTGTATTTGCAAGGGTATGTCCATGTGATAAAATATTTCCAACCTATTTTAGATTGCCCTAAAAGGTGAGAAGGTATAGAAGTTTTTCCATGAATATCATTTTTACACAGGGAAGTATATGCTTTTATTTTCTATATAAAATCTTTTACCTTATGTTATTTAATGAGAACTATTATTAGGGCAAATTATTTTTAATATTTACAAGTGTAAAATATTTTGATTTAAGTGAATTATCCTAAAACAAGTATTTTACAGAAAGGATTATTACCAAATCAAAGGTAAGATATAGTTAATGGTCAAATCAAAGGGATTTGATTGGTTCACCTTATTGTGCAGGAGATATTGAGGAGATGATGAATATTTGCCGAGAAATATTATCAAAGCGGAGGATAAAGGATATATTATTAAAGCATTATTTAGTATGGTGTTTTAGGGTTTTCCTTTTAAATTATATCTATAAACCAAAGGGTGTGTCCTTTGGAAAACAACTGTATGTAGTTTCCTTCTATAAATGAAAGGGTGTGTCCTTTCATTCGTGTCTATTGGCTCACATATTTATATGGAGTCATTTTTTGTATGTAAAGGGTACACTCTATCACTGTTTGTAAGGGCTATAGGCTATATGTATTAGAGAAGTCTGTAGGAAGAAGAAGCATCATTTTGTGCAAGCAATTTATAATGGAGTATCTACAAGTACAACTTATGTATGCAATTATTTTCTGAATATTAATATACAAGGTTCGTTGTTTCTTTTCCAAATATTGTGTACACTTTTGTGTTGATGATTATCTTTATCCTCTTGATAAATTTGTGTATAGATTTGCTATGATGTGAATCACATGTTGTTGCATTAAGTGAAAGATTGAGTTCTTATTGTTTGTGTAACACATACTGAACTTTCATAGTTGATGAGAAATTGTCTCTTGAGTTGATAAGATATTATGTCTGCAAAGTGTCCTATATATCCTTGGATAGAGGCACTGGTATGTTATTAGTCTTTTAAGGTTCTGATATATATGCAGTCAAGATCCTTGATAGAGAAATGTTCTTCCCAAATCCTACATGAACTGATTTATGCATATTTCTTTTAAGTCTTGAAAGCAATCTCATTTTCAATAACATTTACAATCATTTTCTTTTCAAAACATTCAGTTAAAGCACATAATAAAGTATGATTTCAGAACAATACTTTGCCAATTTTGCAATCTGCTAAAAGGTTTAAATCCGCTTTAAATAACCTCTTTTGTGGTTGAGAGGAAGAGGCACACTCACCTAGGTTAAGTGGAGCCTAAAGTGCAGAGGGACCTAGTCCTTGACTGTCCTTGTTCGTTGGCGAAGGCTGATTGGATTACTTGAAGATTTGGCAACCCTTTTGGTTTTCCAATCTATGGTTTTGGGAACCAACAGACTCTACTTGGCTCCAAAATTCTAAGCGTACCCTCCCTGATGGTGGTTAATATGAGATGTCACATTGGCTGAAATTCCACTTTGCCTTACTACCATTCTCAATATGAGTATGGTTCCCTAGTGTGTTTGTAGTAATAAACCTTGGATGTCGCAATTGGTAATACATCGAAAACCCACCCCTTATGTGAAAGACCACTTAAGAGCACCTGGATGTTTATGGTTAAATATTATATTTTCTTATAATTTAAATGTGAAATTTTTTTTTATGATTTATAATGTGAATGAATTTTTTAGATTAAAATGGTGACTTTGAAAGCATTATCAATTAAATATTTTGGAAAATTTTTAAAGCGCTTTATTTATGCATTAGCAATTTGAAAAGAATTAATTCATTTTCTTTATTTTTTTTAAAAAAAGTGAAATGGTTAGAAGGTAAATGGAGGAAAGGGGGCTCATTTTTTTGATTATGTTAATTTTGTAGAGAAAATTTGGAGAAGAAGAAACCCTACAAACGAAATTATAATTGTTGATTGTGGAAGCTAGTGTGAGGGGTTTTTCATGGGATTTGTTACATTACTTTAGGAATTTGAAGGTGCTTGGACTGCTACAACCCTTCATGACTTCATTGTGTGTTTTTGAAAAACTTGGCATTCGAAAAATTTAGCCAATTGAGGTAAAACATCCCATACATTTCTAAATTTGTTTGTTTCTTGTTGTTGCACTTTTGTAGAATGTCAGGGGGGTTAGGGTAGACATATTACATGCATCAAACCCTACATTGATTAGTTTATTTATTTTAGTTGAATAAATTTGGATTTTTTTTTAAAATGGTCTCATGCTACCTAGTCCACCCTAGGGTTTGGTAAATGCTTATTTTATCCTAAAAGAGGGATTTTGGGTGCATTTAGATCAAAAGGGTACTCTTACAATTTTCTATTCACTACTTTCAAAATTTGATGAATTTCTATGCCATTTTAATGACAAAGCTGAAAATGACTGGTTATTTTTAAAATCGTGAAATATGTGAAAATTACATGATTTTGTATTTTATTCTCTTTTATTATGTGGATGGATGTACTTGTATAATGTTAGTATTTCCAAATGATTGTCCAAAAATTTCTAAGAATTAGTCACGTTCTATCAACAGATTTTAGGGTCAATGGCCAACAAACATGATTCAATTAAAGATTAAAATCCTCTATACTTTTAGCTTTGCAAAACCAACATGGGTCTTCCTAAATAATTTCTTAAGATATTCTACATTTTATTTCAGACATTGTGGTAAAGCAAATAGTTCTCAATGAAAATATACTAAAGAAAACACTTATGACCACAAATTTGGCTCTAATATCGGTTCATCATGTATTTAAAACTTTATTGAGAATATATTCTAATATAAACCTACTCTTAAAAGTAATAAATTGAAAATGATTCAGAGAGTTATTTTGTTTCTGAACTTGTTTTGAACACAGACAGACTGGTTCCTAAATCCTAGGGTAATGGAGTCAAGTTATTTTTTAGATTTATACTTTAACATTCATGCATTACATAAATGTGTCCATATTTTCTACTACATAATTTTACTTACTGATCCCTACTATGTTCTCAAAACCATAATAGTGTGCACATAAAAATTAATCATTTCCTTAAAAGGAACCTACATTGTAATGCCCCGCCAGGAAACCCCGAAGGGATTAAGCCATAACTTAAGAATGGAGTGCAATAATTTTTTCATTTTTTAAGATAAACACAACATTGAGATATAATGAGATATAAAAGATTCAAATTACATAGCGGAAGACATCAACTAACACCTAAAGAGTTTCCCAACGAGATTACTTAAATTTCACAATTCACTTAACTCACACAATTAAACCAATAAGCTGATTATCTTAATAATGAGATAATTCTTAATCAGGATCATTTCTTTCAAAAGATGGAAATATAATTCACAAGATAAGGTTCATCCTTTAAGATTTATTCATACCCATCATTCATACTTTTCATTGAAATATAAGCCATGCATCTAATATTCTAACACACTAGAATTTCATCATAAACATATGAGATCTTTTCATGCATACTTAATTTCCTTAACAACAACTGAATATATTCCCTTACTCTTAGTTACATTCTTTCACAATCCAATTTACTGCATTTTAAAAGATGATTGCATACATGCATCTACGATAAATCTCATCTAAACCACTTATGCATTCGATCAAAATGGCATTCATACATGCTAACACTAAACATGAAATATAAGAAATAAAAGCATCACATAACACCAAGATGATCTCGGAGTTCACCCCTAAAGGGCTACATCTCTGGGTCTGCTCAATAGCAAGACCCCTCTGATAATTAATAAAGTTAAGAATACATGAGGTTTTCATAATTTACAATCCTGCCATCAAGGCGAAACATAAACAGTATACAAGCGACCGCATCGGTCAATAAATACATAAATGATCCTTGAAAAGGAAAGGATCCAGCTGAACAACAATCGAAGCTAATATAAAGGTCCATTGGAGCATCCACAAAATTGAGTCATCACCACCCAAGGTCTAACATGAAACCAAGTACTCACAAGGGTATAGACAATAGGATGACCCACAAAAATGCTCCTAACAGGACAAAATGACAACACACTAGCGAACATAGGGACAAGTGTCATCACACAACCTGGTATGGTTACCATGGCAGGTCTTCATAGGTTCCGGCCCCATACACTGGGTTATCCTGGCAACCTAATCCGTACCTCTGGCCCATCCAAGCCTCATGTGGACCCACACATCCTTTCGTGAAGACAAGGATGATGGTTTGCCATTTCAGGCCTTCTCACAGCATGTCGAGTTTGTGTTAGCACTCGTCCCATGTGTGAGGCACAATTATCTTACTTAGAGATTAACATTCTAATCTACTATTAGGTTATCACTTATTAGACTCACTTTCGATGGGTTACCCAACAGCCACTTTGGGCACGGCCCCCAATCGAAAGCCACTTTCCCTTACGACACTAGACTATACCCAAGCAGCCTCATAAACCAATGAACACACATGGTCAAGCAAACAGAGTTCAAAAGGAGGGAACAACCATCTGGTCAAACACGACTCAAAAGAGGTACACTTACTGACGGTACTCTAACCAAAGACCTGACCAACTATGGTCAACCATGAATCATCATTCGACACCCACACAAAGGATATTACCAATTACGACACTACCACAAAACAATAGTCAAAGTTGAAACCGAGAACTGAAACAGGTACCCAAATCAGTCCATACGACAGGGTCCAATCGAACAAATCAAAACTTGCCATTACTTAAGCAAAAGCGAATACAAAAATTAAACTCGCATAGGCAATAACCAGAAAAGACAATATTTTTCCATATTGATTTAAACATAAAAGTTGATCCAATTCTCTAATTGATCTGAGCGTTAAAAGTCGATCACGTTTTCTACATGATCTATATTAGGTTGCAGTTATCTACCTCATCTAGGTATAGGTTGTTCTTGGTTTTCTAACTCTCTAAGGTTCATTGCATCGAACACACATAATAAGCCATAATGAATTCTTAAACCAAATTCACATGAATATAATCAGACAACCATTAACCAATTAAATAAGATATTTAATCTTCAATTAAAACATCATTGACATACTGGTTCAAAATAAATCCTACACATTTGTCTTTTTCAGAACCAATTTACACTATACAGATCAAGGAAATATACATATTTAGGGAAGCCAAATAAAGAAAATCCATTCCCAGATTAACAGATTGCACTTAATAAAAACGTCATTGATATATTGGTTCAAAATAAATCCTACAAATTTTGTCTTTTCAGAACCAAGTTAAACTATACGGATCAAGGAAACATAAACATATAAGGAATCCAATTAATGATAGTCCATTCCTAACTTAACAATTATTTCCTTACGCATATAGAAAAGAATGCCAAAATTAACTATTAATTAATATACGCTTATTAATCCACGATTAATAAAATATACACAATTAATAATTAGTTACAAACTAACAAATTAAGTATCTAATAAGAAAAATATGCATTACTAATAAAATACAATTTTGAAAACTAATTAATGTATATTGCCACTTATACAATTAATTAATTACAAACTAATCATAATTTATTAATGGAATGCCATAATTAAACTTTATTAAAACTTAATTTATTAATAATTACCTTCAATAATAATTTATTTATTTATTTTTATTTATAAAATAATATATATAAAAAAAACATTTCTTTTAAATGAAAATATTGTAATATATATATATATATATATATATATATATATATATATATATATATTAAATATTAAAAAAAAACATTTTACAAAATGAAAAGGGGGGTTTTCACGTGGTCCCCATGGGAGCTCACGCAGCCCCAAAGGGGAAGCGCTGCTTCCCAATGGGAGCACGCAGCCCCCATGGGAGCGTTGTTGTTCCCAAAGGGAGCACGCAGCCCCCATGGGAGCGCTGTTGTTCCCAAAGGGAGCACGCAGCCCCCATGGGAAGCGCTGCTGTTCCCAAAGGGACACGCAGCTCCCCCTTGGGGTTTCCCCAATATATTTATAATATTTTTTTAATTTTTTTTAATATTTGCTTACTGTGTAAAACACAGTCTAATAAACCAGTCTCCCAGGGACTAAAAAGAATTTTTATTTTTTTTAATTTATTTATTGTGAATAAAAAAAACACAGTCAGTCTCCCAGAGACTTAAAACAAATAATTTTTTTTTTAAACAACACAGAGATTTCGAGAATATGAGAGGTTTTCAAAATTGAAAGGATAATCCTTTTGGGCATAAGAAAGCTCATTTTCCATGCAAGGATGCAAGCAATAAACCAATACCAACTAATTCCACAATGATTCATAACCTTGAGGCAATCAATGGAGAAATTAAAACCAAATAGCATGAAGAACATCCGATGCCCATTTTTTTTTAAATTTAAATAATATCTAATTGATAACCAGAATTCCTACCTCAGTAAGCATTCCTGGAAAGGATCTGATGAAGAGCCCCAACCTGCAGCTCAAGAAATCCTTCTCCTTCCAAAATCCCCAAATCTTTCCTCCAAAATATTTTCCAAGAATATATTTTTCTCCAAAAAAAAATTCAATCCCCAATATTTTCCAAAAGTCTAGGTTATATGGAAAAGTTTGACCAAAAATCTAATTTTGGATTTAAAATTTTTATTTAAAATAATTCCCAAAAATTACTATTTTCCAACTATATCAACAAATTAAATTGCTTTACAATTCAAAATTGATTTTCTCAATTAATTCAATTTAACCTTTCTATTTCGAAAATGCCAAGAAGATAAAATTAATTCTATTTCAATTAAAATTAAATCTTTCTTTTCGTAGGCATAAACATAATACATTTAATATTTAAATTTAACTATTTAATTGAACTTGCTCCCAATTTAAATCGAGCAATTCAGATTAACGATAAATCACATAAAGAAATCTTGTTTAATTTAGTCCATTAATCTTTAATGCACAAACACATATTTAATCAAATTAAATACTAAGGACTAATTAATCAATTTAACCATACACACCAAACACGCAAACCAAGAAGGTCAACCAGACAGACGACTCACAAACCCAAACAAAAAGGGAATACCGACGACGACTGGCGATGCTTACTTGAGCACGACTATGGTCAACTAGGGTCTTGCGACTACCTAATCCAACTCTAAGGATTAAAGAGGTACACTCAAACCTGCAAATCCAGGTGAAGACAAACCTCGCACTCATGCGGCGTTGTACCTGAAATCTCCTGCAACCAAGAGTCATACATGCATACATATATAAACTTAATGAAAGCATTAGCCCGATATTAATACCACGAAATAGGAACACTAAACAACTTGCATACAACTAGTGTGAAAACACATTAACAGATATTGTAATGCCCCTACCCTAGTCGGACTTGTAAAACCCGTTTGACCTTGGTTGACTTCCTATGTGGCATTCTTGAATGGTAGGTTAATCGTGATGCAATGTGTAGTTTAGATAATATAAATAATTGTGCATACTTATTATTGTGCATTTGCATCGATTCTTGTGTATATGTAATTGTCTCCTAACTCTTGTGATAAATCTCGAGCTAACGCCTCCATTGAATATGTATATGTGTATGTATGCTTGCATGAATTCATGGGTGCAGGGGATTGCAGGTACAACGCCGCCTAGGGCGAGGTTCATCTCCTTTGGGATTTGCAGGGTTGAGTATACCCCCTTCATCCTTAGAATTCGGATTTGGTGGTCATAAAACTCTTGTCTTGCCTTAGCCATGGTCAGGTGAGCATTGTGTGTGGATTCGTGGGGCTTGCTTTTCATTGGGATGCATGTCGAGAGATTTGGTGGACTTCCTCGATTTGCGTGCCTTGCGCGAGGTAAGTGGAGTTTGTCATCCTGAGTATTAAATTCAATTTAATGAGTAGACGTACACATTAGTGATATAGAAATTTAAATAGGTAGCTTCTTCTATATGATTAATCGTTAATTTAAAGAGATCGTTTTAATTATAATTGTAGCAAGCTTAAAGTAGTTAACTTGAATTAATTTGTTCATTTACGCATTTGTAGTTGAGAAATTAGAATAAATAAGACTCTTGCATTAGATTAGTCATTTATTTAAAAAGGTCGCTTTACTATGTATAGCAAGTCAATTTAATAGTTAAATTCGATAATAATGAATTTAATGAGTTATGCGTTTTGGAAAGGGAAAATTTAAAAGTCAATTGAGAAATAGAAATAAATTAATCATTTTCGCATGTTGGAAGAGAAAGGGAAAATTGGATTATTTAAAAGGAAATTATTCTTTTTACTTGCAAATTTATATAGTGTAAAGGATTGATTTTTGAGATTTAAATTAATTTAAATATCTCACCCTTGTAACGGTTCAAAATATAAATGTAGGCCTAAATTGATATTGAGAGATTAAAATTAGAATTAAATGGGAAATAAAAGCATGTTAATTTTAATTAGAATAAAACAAGTTAGAATTATTGAGCAATGGAAACTAATGGTTTCCACTTTCTTGTTCCTTTTATTTTAAAAAAAATAATAATAATAATGCCCAAATTCGAAATTGAAAATTAGGTCAGAAATAGGGTTTCTCATTTTAACCTAGCTTTGGGAAACATTTTGGGGGTTCTCTCTTTTGGGGGATTTTTTTGGAAATGGAAATGGGGAAAATGGTTGGAAAAAAATGGGGAAATTTGCTTGGGTTGCAGGTGGAGCTCTTCGTCAAAATCTCTTCCCGGAATGCGTTTGGAGGTAGGAATTTCAATCTACCCTTTTGTTTATTGTTATGCTCTCCATGAAATGCTGGAAAAACAGAAAGGAATGCTACCCATGTGAGTTCTTAAGATTTAGTTTTCAGTTTTGTTGAAGGCTTGGTTGTTCTTGGTTTAAGATTGACCATGTTTTTTTTTGGAACATTTTGAAAAGGAGAAAAATCTTCTCCATTCTTAGTTTAAACAATCTGGAAGAAAAAAAATAAAATAAAATAAAAGGGCAAAATGTTTGTGCCTGTCATGAATGGATTAAGGGAGAATTTATGTGAGTTTAACTATTTCATTTTGTGATTTTTTTTAAAAAAAGTAATAAAATGAAATTTTGTTTGAGGCGAAACTGGACTGTAGGAAGAGATTTATACAAAAAAATAATAATAATAATAAACAAAAAAAAAAAAAATGTATTTTGGGGTTAGGGTTTGGCGGGCGGAGGAGCCGAAGCTCGGCTTGCGCTGCCGCCCCCTCCTCCATTTCTCCCTGTCCTCGTGCTCCTGTGGCCCCGCAGGGTATTTCCTTACGTCCACAGTGGGCCGCAGGGGATCCCTACGTCCACCGTGGGCCGCAAGGTAAAACCTGCGACCACGGTGTCTGTAGGGAACCCTGCGTCCACGGCGGCTCGCAGGGAAACCCTGCGCCTACAGTAAGGCAGCGGGGAGGACTGTGGGGTTTCCGCACCTTCCGGGTTGGGAGGTGGGCCCCGCAGTGCCCCCAGTTTTATTTTAGTTTTTTTTAATTTATTTTCATTTTATTTTATTTTATTATTATTATTTAAAAAAAATAATAATAATAATAATAAAATAAAGTAAAATATAACATTAGCATTTAAAAATGAAATGGGGGGGGGGGTGAGTGGAAGTTGTAATAAATTGGTAGAAGAATCTATTTTTGTTTTATAAATGTGGATTTTAGTTGCTAAATATTATATATATATATTAAATAATGGAGATTGCATTTTTTTTTATATTTGCAGATTAATTAAAATTTATTGGTCTTGGATTATTAAATTGATATTAACAAACGTTTAAATTTGGAACTTCTTTAAATAGGGAAGGTAATCCTTGGAGAAGAGATCAAATATTGTCTGTATTTGAAGACCTTTGAAATAAAACACCATTGCTAACGTCATGAAATATATTTTAACAAGACGTGGTTTTCCTTTTAAATAAGCATCGTCTTTCGAATTGAATGATTAAGATCTCGCGATAATTGTAGAAATGAAAACTAGAGTATAGGAGAATATGAAATGTGAATCTAAATTATCTCCGTATATTTTGTTATTACTTCATCGATATGCTAGTAGAATGAATGGAAGTTTTGGCAATGTATCGATTTGGAAAGTTATAAGTTTAAGTTCTGTATTTGCTTTGGTAAAGTGATGGCAAACCTAGATGTAATTGTTAGGACCCTATCGTGTTGTCATTGGGACACCTGTTAAGTCTTAGGTCTCTAAATAGGGTACTGTTGGGCAATGGACTTTGTACTTCCTTTTAGCATGCACTGTTGGATTCTGCCTCTACGTGGAAGTCAACTAGGAATTTGTGGATTAAGTGGTCATTTGTAAATTTGTTGTATCTGCTTAAGTGGCACAGATGTAAAAGACATGTAATTTATGTAATCCTAACGATATTAAATGCCAAAGGGGTCTTGCAGTTGAGCAGACCCGGAGATGTAGCCCTTTAGGGGTGAACTCCGAGATCATATCTGTGTTATGCGATGTTTTAGTTTCCTTTGATTCATGCTTTAAGTTATCATGTATGGTTGCTATTCATAAGTGTATGATGGAAAATTAACGAATTTAAATCAAATGCACAAAATCAGTCATCTTGAGGAATGTAGTAAATCAGATTCATAAGACATTGTAAATTATGATTATGGCAAAGTATTTAAAATATGTTAATTAAAGTTGTAATAGTGGAAAGAATCTTGCTAGATTACATAGTTGGATTAACTTGTTATTAAGCATGTAAATTGAACAAATGGGTAGGGGAAATAAAGATAGAATTAATGTTATAATTTCTAAGTTGGAATATAAAGGATGATCAACATATAGGCAATTACTTTTATCTTCTTAAATGAGCAACACCATGTTAATTATATTCCACTATATTGGATGAATATACTTAGTTATTTATGTTGTAATTATAACCAATAACCCTCACCAGATTAATTTGATAATTGTGTGGACTCAACTAGATATCCATATTATAACCCTAATAAAAGAATCTCTTATGGTTGCTAAAATGAACTAAAATGGGAAGTAATTGTATAGTTGTTTATATCTAAATCTTAGTAAATGTACCCTTTCATAATAACTTCATATAACCAAAAAAAGAGTGATATGCAATAAGATAATTATATTTTAATCCTAATGAAAGAATGTCACTATGTACTCATGTTTTAATCGTGTAATGATGAATATCATCTTGCTAACTATATTTTAATTTAAGGGATGCTCTCATGTGTCCTAATACATTTTCACCTTAACGAATTTAGCCATCTATTAGTATTATTAAAACTTCAATGAATTCTATGGCTACTCACAATTTATCTCTCATAAAAGAACTACAACTCATTAGTTGGCTATGAATGAAATCAAATGAAGGGACCTCACTCTATTAATTGCAGTTTATTCCTTAATGAATGTATCTCATCTTTTAGCCATACTTTTAATATTAAAAGATGATATCAATTGTGAATGGATACCCTAAAACCAATGAATGAACTTCATTTTATTAAATGCATGAACCTTTTGGGAGGCCTCTTAATGTAATTATGAATTAAAGTGCAATGAATAAATAACCTCTCAATGGCCTCCTAACCACCCAAAGTAAATGAACGCTTCCTAAAATTATAAGATGTCAAACCATTGAACACATATATAATCAAGATCTATGCATTATCTCGCAATTAAGACATCCAGATTTAATGGATCTAATGATGCAAGTTGAGTTAGGTGTAAGGTTATGTAATCGCGTTAGGAAACTCCTTAGGATCGTTTTAGCCTTCCGTTGTGTTATCTAGTTAGAGATAACTTTGAGATAACTTCAAACTATCTTAATATTGTAACTTTTCATTAACGCTCTTAACTATTATTATAAAAACAAAAAATATTTACACTCTATTCGAGTGTTTTTAACTTAAACCCTTAGGGGTTTCCTGGCGGGGCATTATAGATATGCACTAAATCAACACATCTGACTATAATCATTATATTATGATAAACTAACTAAGATTAAACCGAGATTAGAAATTGATTAGGGTAGGGGTACTACATACATAAACATCACACAATTACAAGGAAATTGTAATGACAAATCAAAATGAGCTTGAAATATTAATTCATATGAATATGAAAATAAAATTGAGAGACAATCCTACAATATTTTCTTCTCTCTTCAAAATGATTGAATCGGTTACATAAAAATATTGACTCTCTGCAACTATCCTCTATGACTCTAGCTAAGCACAAAGCCCTATCTATTGCTACCCAAATCAAAAAAAAATAGAACCCTTAGAAATGGCCTTGAAATCCCTTTTATAGAAACACAGTGCAACAAGCAAAGGGTCATTTACAATTTTGGGACAATTTGGTGAAGGAGATGACCGATTGGACAGGAACACGCTCCCATCCCATAGGGTGGTTGAACAAGTTATTTCTGCAAATGATCTGCACACCAAATCTGCATCATAAGATATGACTAGAATGCAATCACCCACAATGGAAACCAAAACACATCAAATCAAGTCATCATGGTCCCCCAACATATCAAAGGGCAATTAGCGAAAGTTAGATCCATGGCATTTAATTTCTTCTCCATATTTGGAGAAATGTATCTAGAAGGACTGATTGATTGCAGCACATGTGAGATTTTTAATTTATTTCTTGTCCTACTACTTTTTGAGATTCCATTGCATAGAAAAATACATGTGCATGTAAAATCTTATCTTTCAATTAGATGTGCAATATTTTAAATTTAAACCATTGAGATATTTGAATCGACGACAATGACCTAGTCAATTGTTGTTGACCCAATTAGCTGGTAAAAAATTTCCACCTTGGTGTGGTTTTATTATTTCCTTGATTCACTATAGGCCCGTGAGCTGCATGGGATCCACCTCAATTTCCTTGTGAGGCTATGAGGCTATCTTTTTCTTTATACTCCATCAAGCCCACCCAAACACATGGTGATTTCCTAAGGTCCTATGACCTAACCTCTTTCCACCGAGGCAAGCTCATGGGAGCAAGGGATCTTCCTTTTTTCACCACTAGTAGATACACTTGACTACTTGCTCACACCCATGGTTCATTGTTTGATGTTATCATTCACCATGCAGGAGTGTAGTGAACCATAGCTCACTAAGCATTAACCGCCATCTCTAACCACCCCCCACCAAGATGTAGTGGAGGCTCTTTTCCCTATGAAAGCAATGAAACCTAGGGCACATGGAGCTACCCATTGCTCCCGCAAGAGTTGGACTCAAACCCTACTGACTACTGCAGGGATGCAGGGATTCCCAAGTACTTAAGTCATACAATTTAGCATGTGAAGACTTGCGCACTAACAGGATATGAAGAGTAACAAGGGGGTCATGACACAAAAGACACAAATATTTGTCATCACCTAAATTTGTCCTAGTCTAAATAAATAAATATTTTATTTATTTAATTATTTTATCCTAAGCCTCTTGTTAATTAAATAAATTTTTATTTATTTAATTAATTCACCAAGCCTTTTCTAGCCTTTCCCTATTTAAATAAATATTTTCATTTATTTAAATTATCCTTTCCCTTGTTAGGACCCGGAGGCAACTGAGAGCCAGGGGGGGGGAGGTTGAATCAGTTGTCTATTAATTTCAACCCAAAATTAACTTAACCAAACTTAATGCATAATACCGGTAAACCAAACTTAATGTCGTTTGACAGTTTAACAGTTAATAACAGTACCGGTAAAGTTTCATGCATGAAACAGAAAGACAAATAAAATCCACAACACATAACACGGATATTTATACCTGGAAACCCTGTAAGGGGAAAAACCGCGTGGGAAACCTTACCCACAATCAAATGATACTACTGTAGATAGTATGTGTGTACAAATGGGGTTTGCACATGCAGAAAGGCCAACTGTCTAGAGCTCACTTCTCAATCACAAAATGGGAGTCACACTGACTACAGTTGGATGGTTAAATCCAATGATAATGTACTACTCAAAATAGCATCTTCATATGCTGGATTCAGTACCGGTTAAGCTCTGATTGCCTTCTTCAAACCTTCCTTGAATCTACAAATGATGTCTGTGTGTATAGCTCTACTTATATTTGCATATACTGAATATCACAACCTTGTAATACCTTATTACATACCTTATCCTAATCTCATAAATGAGATCTTACATATATACCAGAACCTAAGACCAAATGTGTAGGTTGGCTCACAAAGAATATTATAATTAAATCAATTACAAATGAATCAATATGTGATGCATCAAATCGGTTTAATGCATTTACAACAATAACCAAGTGAACAAAGCATTTCCATAACGTGTCCTGCTGATTTGAAATAGATAACACTTGTCGATCCATAACCTAGACCAATTTACCAGTAACAACAAATATGCAAACTCAATTAGACCAATAACCAAATCACCAAAACCAAGTATTCAAACAATGTCTTCGACATACCCAAGTAATCTACAGATGATAACAGATCATCCTCAGTGTTGGTGAACAATATAACCTTCCGGTGAACCAAATACCGATGACTGTGCATAAGTCACCGAATCATGCTGGTGAACATAACCAAAGATCTTTAGTGCCAATAAGTGATCACAAGAGTTAAGTGTTCACAAGAGTTGATAAGTGTTCACAAGAGTTGATAAGTGTTGACATCAATGACAAAACCAATGCAACACATCCATAATACCAACAATCTCCCCCTTTGGCATTGATGGCAACACAAGATGGAAAAACCATCTAAGTGCCAAAGCAGAAATGCCAAAAACCAAAAACCAATAATCTCCCAAAGAGATCAATTACCAGAAATCAAAATACATAATATTTTTCCCCTAGGAATAATCTCTCCCAAAAGATAATGTGTTTTTCCATAGATATCTCTCCCCCTTTGACATCAAATGCCAAAGCAATACAAAACCAAATACAATTAGTTCATAGAACTTATTATGAATACCAATTTTCATAACCAAATTTATCCAATCTACTCCCCCTGAGAAGTAGCTCTCCTTCATCAAAGCTGGAAAAAGATTTCTCTATTAATTTTGTCGGTCTGATGCCATGCTCCAACTATCTAAGTTTCTATGAGTGAGGGTATAACTCCAAGCTGCTCTCTGAGATATTCAAAATTTTCCTTAGGCAAAGGCTTAGTAAAGATATCTGCAATCTGCTCTTTAGTATTCACATAAACCAATTTCACTTCTTTTGCTTCAACATTCTCTTTCAGAAAATTGAAATTGATAGAAACATGTTTAGTTTTAGAGTGAAATACCGGATTCTTTGATATATCAATTGCTACCATATTATCACAGTAAATGATTATAGGTTCTTTGCATTTTACCTTTATGTCCTTAAACATTTGCTTAATCCATAATACTTGTGTACAATTAGTTGTTGCTGCAACATATTCTGATTTTGCTATTGATAATAATGTACAACTCTGTTTCTTGCTCAGCCATGAAATTAATCTACTAGCAAGAAAGAATGCTCCGCCGATGGTGCTCTTTCTATCATTTATATTGCCTGCCCAATTTACATCTGTCTATGCACATAAATCAAAATTTTCATCTTTAGGATACCATAAACCAAGATTTGTTGTGCCTTGTAGGTATCGGAAAATTCTTTTTACCGTTGATTCATGATTTTCCTTAGGATAACTCTGAAATCTTGAAACAATACATACTGCATTCATAATATCAAGTCTTGTTTGTGTCAAATACAGTAAACCTCCAATCATATATTTATATCTTGTCGGATCAAAAGGTGTTGATTCATCCTTCAATGATAGTTTATCAGTTGTAGTCATACGAGTACTTACCGATTTAGAGTTTTCCATACCAAATTTCTTTAGTAGTTATTTTAAGTACTTTGATTGATTTATGAATATACCTTTATCAGTCTGTGAAATCTGCAATCCTTACAAGAATTTTATCTCCTCAATCATAGACATTTCAAATTAGAAAAGTCTTTACACAATCCTTCTTCTCCTTCAAAAATGATATTATCAACAAAAACTTCAATAACAAAGATGTCATCATTAGTCACTTTGTAATATAAGTTGTTGTTAGCATTACCTTTAGTGTAACCAAGCTTCAAAAAATATTTGTCCAATCTAGCATACCAAGCTCTAGCAGCTTGCTTCAATCCATAAAAAGCTTTCCTTAACCTGCAAACCATATCTTTGTCATTTGTCAAATAAAATTCATCATGTTGTTCAATGTAAACTGCCTCTTCAAGATCACCATTCAGAAATGCACATTTAACATCCATTTGATATACTTTATAGTTCTTGTGTGCTGCAAAAGCTAAGAATAGTCTGACTGCCTCAATTCTAGCTACCGGTGCAAAGGTTTCATTGTAATCAATTCCTTCTTTCTGTGAATAACCCTTACACACTAATCTTGCTTTGTTTATGATTACCTTACCATCTTCATTAAGTTTATTTTTGAATACCCATTTAGTTCCAATTACATTTTTATTTTTAGGTCGAGGAACCAATGTCCATGTGTTATTCTTTTCAATTTGTTTCAATTCATCTTCCATAGCCTTAATCCATTGTTTATCTTCAGATGCCTCAAATATAGTTGTCAGTTCAATTTGAGAAATTAAACATACCTCTTCATTTGCCAGTCTTCCTCTAGTCATAACACCTTAATATTTTTTTCGAATTATCTGACTTTCAAAGTGATTCAATCTTACATACCTAGGTGTATTCACTTTTTGTTGTTCTTTAGTCACTGTGGAATTCTCAGATGATGCCAGTGTGACTAGATCAACATTCTGTACCGGTGTGCTCAGTGTAGGTTCATTTGTGATTATCTAAATTGTCTGTTCAGAGTCCATGGACATTGAATTACCTTTAAACTGTTCATCAATCTTCACATTTGCACTCTCAATGATTTTTTTGTAATCTCTTATTAAAACATCTATATGACTTTCTCTTAGATGAATAACCAAGAAATATTCCTTCATCACTTCTAGGATCAAATTTGCCAATATAATCATCTCTCCTAATATAACATTTGCTTCCAAATATTCAGAAATATTTAAGAGTAGGATTATTACCAAACCATAGTTCAGGAGGGGTCTTACCAGTTTCGTCTTTTATGTGAACTCTATTGAATGTGTAAACCGTTGTATTGACTATTTCTCTCCAATACACATGAGGTAGGTTTGCTTCTGATATCAAGCTTCTAGTTGTATCTAGAATAGTTATGTTCTTCCTTTCCACAACTCCATTTTGTTGGGGTGTCTGAGGTGATGATAATTGTCTTCTAATTCCATTCACTTCACATAATGTATTAAATTATTTAGATGTGAATTCACCTCCTTGATCTGATCTCAACCATTTGGTTTTCTTACCGATTTCATTCTCTACCATTACCTTGTATAGTTTGAATTTCCCAAAAGCTTCTGATTTCTCCCTAAGAAAAGTAACCCAACACATTCTAAAGTAATAATCAATTATTAGCATAAAATATCTATCTCCTTGTAAACTTCTAGTTCTTGTTGGACCACATAAAGAAGTATGAATTAAGTCAAGAACATTATTGGATTTCTCTAGAACACTCTTAAAAGTTGCTCTAACTTGCTTTCCAAATTGACATTCCTTACATACCGGATTGTGAGGTTTTACAATCTTAGGTAAATCCCTTACTGTCTTAGTAGTACAGATTTTCACAATGCAATCAAAATTTACATGACAAAGTCTCTTATGCCATGACCAACTTTCATCAATATGTGCAATTGTTATTCCAATTAAAGATATTACCTCTAGTCTGATTACCGGTTGCAATTTCCAAACCAGTTATGTTCATGATTTTACATTTACCATTCTTGAATTGTAACTGAAATCCCTTTTCAACTAATTGACCAACACTCAAAAGATTATGCTTCAAACCTTCAACATAATAAACGTTGTCAGTATTATGCTTACCATAAAAAATTATAGTGCCTTTTCTTCTGATCAAACAAGCTTTATCATCCCCTAATATTACTAGACCTCCATTGTATAACTGAAAGGTTAATAATTTACTTCTATCACTAGTCATATGATGTGAACATCTGAAATCAATGATCCATTCATCCTTTCCTTCAATTTTAGCTACCAAGGCCTGCTCTACCGGTTGAATAGTAGGTGCCAGTAGATCTTCTGTTATTGCAACAAAATCCCATCCATTGTCTGATGATTCCTCATCAGAATCATCAATAACTCCTTCATCATCATAGTAACATGATTTGTCTCTATTCTTCTTAAATATGTATCTCTGATATTCAGGGTTAGGCTTGTATATTATTTTAGCTTCTTCTTTCAATCTTGCATGTCTATCAGGACACCTAGATACCATATGACCAATTTTATTGTACTTAAAACATTTAAATGGTGCTTTACCTTCATACTTACTTCCAATTGGACCTTTAGACATTTTCCTTGCAAATAGTGCTTCAAGCTCTTCTGATTTCTTCACGTTCTCTAGCATAGAGTTCTTTCCAATCAGATTTTCATACCTGACCTAGAAGCATTCCAGTTTTGCAATTTTAACAGTGGCATGACCTTCATTAAATGTCTCCAACTTATCCCAAATAGCTTTAGCAGTAGATCGGTCTGATAATCCCATGATTTCCTGATCTGACAATGCGCTCAAAAGTGCTTCTCTTGCTTTGCAATCATTCGTGTGAACTTTTGCCAAGGTAGGTGGATTAGGTTGACTCTGTGTAGGACCAACATATCCAATCATATGTCTTTTCCAATGCAATTCAGATGGGTCTCCATTTTGATCTTCCATATATCATAGTTAGTTCCATGAAGTTTCGGACTGTCCTTCCTAAAATAGTTAGTTGCCATAGAATCTCCTCAAGTTGTTAAAATTATGTAAAAAGAGGACTTAGCTTTGATACCAATTGTTAGGACCCTAAGGAAAATGAGAGGGGGGGTGAATCATTTTTCTATTAATTTCAACCCAAATTTAACTTAACTAAACTTAATGCATAATATCGGTAAACCAAACTTAATGTCGAATGACAGTTTAACAATTAATAACACTACCGGTAAAGTTTAATGCATGAAATAGAAAGACAAATAACATCCACAACACATAACATAGATATTTGTACGTGGAAACCCTATAAGGGGAAAAACCACGGTGGGAAACCTTACCCACAATCAGATGATACTACTGCAAATAGTATGTGTATACAAATGGGGTCTGCATATGCAGAAAGGCCAACTGCCTAGAGCTCATTTCTCAATCACAAAATGGGATTCACACTGACTACAATTGGATGGTTAAATCCAATGATAATGTACTGCTCAAAATAGCATCTTCATATGCTAGATTCAGTACCGGTTAAGCTTTGATTGCCTTCTTCAAACCTTCCTTGAATCTTCAAATGATGTCTCTATGTATAGCTCTACTTATATTCGCATATATCGAATATCACAACCTTGTAATACCTTATTACATACCTTATCCTAATCTCACAAATGAGATCTTACATATATACCAAAACCTAAACCCAAATGTGTAGGTTGCTTCACAAAAAATATTACAATTAAATCAGTTAAAAATGAATCAATATGCGATGCACCATGTCGGCTTAATGCATTTACAACAATAACCAAGTGAACAAATAATTTCCACAATGTGTCATGCTGATCTGGAATAGATAACACTTGTCGGCCCATAACCTAGACCAATTTGTTGGTAACAAAAAATATGCTAACTCGATTAGACCAATAACCAAATCACCAAAACCAAGTGTCCAAACAATGTCTTCGACATAACATAGTAATCTCTAGATGATAACAGATCTTCCTCAGTGCCAGTGAACAATATAACCTAGCGGTGAACCAAATACCAGTGACTGTGTATAAGTCACTGAATCATGTTGGTGAACAAAACCAAAGATCTTCAATGCTGATAAGTGTTCACAAGACTTGATAACTATTCACAAGAGTTGATAAGTGTTAACATCAATGACAAAACCAATGCAACACATCCATAATAACAACAATCTCCCCCTTTGGCATTGATGGAAACACAAGATGGAAAAACCATCTAAGTGCCAAAGCAGAAATGCCAAAAACCAAAAACCAATAATCTCCCAAAGAGATCAATTACCAGAAATCAAAATACATAATATTTTTCCCCATAGGAATAATCTCTCCCAAAAGATAATGTGTTTTTCCATAGATATCTCTCCCCCTTTGACTCAAATGCCAAAGCAATACAAAACCAAATACAATCAATTCATAGAACTTATTACAAATGCCAATTGTTATAACCAAATTTATCGAATCTACTCCCCCTGAGAAGTAGCTCTCCATCATCAAAGTCAGAAAAAGATTTCTCTATTAATTTTATCGGTCTGATGCCATGCTCCAACTGTCTAAGTTTCTACCGGTGAGGGTATAACTCCAAGCCGTTCTCTGAGATATTCAAAATTTTCCTTAGGCAAAGGCTTAGTAAAGATATCTGCAATATGCTCTTTACTATTCACATAAACCAATTTCACTTCTTTTTCTTCAACATTCTCTTTCAGAAAATTGAATTTGATAGAAACATGTTTAGTTTTAGAGTGAAATACCGGATTCTTTGATATATCAATTGCTGCCATATTATCACAGTAAATGATTATAGGTTCTTTGAATTTTACCTTTATGTCCTTCAATATTTGCTTAATCCATAATAACTGTGTACAATTAGTTTTTGTTGCAACATATTCTAACTCTGTTGTTGATAATGATGTACAACTCTATTTCTTGCTCAACCATGAAATTAATCTGCTACCCAGAAAGAATGCTTCGTCGGTGGTGCTCTTTTTGTCATCTACATCTCCTGCCCAATTTGCATCTGTGTATGCACATAAATCAAAATTTTCATCTTTAGGATACCATAAACCAAGATTTGTTGTGCCTTGTAGGTACCGAAAAATTCTTTTCACTGTTGATTCATGATTTTCCTTAGGATTACTCTGAAATCTTAAAAAAATACATACGGCATTCATAATATCAAGTCTTGTTTGTGTCAAATACAGTAAACTTCCAATCATAGATTTATATCTTGTCGAATCAACAGGTGTTGATCCATCCTTCAATGATAGTTTATCAGTTGTAGTCATACGACTACTTACCGGTTTAGAGTTTTTCATACCAAATTTCTTTAGTAGTTCTTTTAAGTACTTTGATTGATTTATGAATATACCTTTATCAGTCTGTGAAATCTGCAATCCTTAAAAGAATTTTATCTCCCCAATCATAGACATTTCAAATTAGAAAAGTCTTTACACAATCCTTCTTCTCCTCCAAAAATTATATCATCAACAAAAACTTCAATAACCAAGATGTCATCATTAGTCACTTTGTAATATAAGTTGTTGTCAGCATTACCTTTAGTGTAACCAAGCTTCAAAAGATATTTGTCCAATCTAGCATACCAAGCTCTAGTAGCTTGCTTCAATCCATAAAAAGCTTTCTTTAACCTGCAAACCATATCTTTGTCATTTGTCAAAGAAAATTCATCAAGTTGTTCAATGTAAACTTCCTCTTCAAGATCACCATTCAGAAATGCACATTTAACATCCATTTGATATACTTTATAGTTCTTGTGTGCTGCAAAAGCTAAGAATAGTCTGAATGCCTCAATTCTAGCTACCGGTGCAAAGGTTTCATTGTATTCAATTCCTTCTTTCTGTGAATAACCCTTACACACTAATCTTGCTTTGTTTCTGATTACCTTACCATCTTCATTAAGTTTATTTTTGAATACCCATTTAGTTCCAATTACATTTTTATTTTTAGGTCGAGGAACCAATGTCCATGTGTTATTCTTTTCAATTTGTTTCAATTCATCTTCCATAGCCTTAATCCAACGTTTATCTTCACATGCCTCAAAAATAGTTGTCAGTTCAAATTCAGAAATTAAACATACCTCTTCATTTGCCAGTCTTCCTCTAGTCATAACACCTTAATATTTTTTTCCAATTATCTGACTTTCAGAGTGATTCAATCTTACATACCTAGGTGTATTCACTTGTTGTTGTTCTTCAGTCACTGTGGAATTCTCAGATGATGTCGGTGTGACTAGATCAACATTTTGTACTGGTGTGCTCAGTGTAGGTTCATTTGTGATTATCTAAACTGTCGGTTCAGAGTCCATGGACATTGAATTACCTCTAAACTGTTCATCAATCTTCACATTTTCACTCTTAATGATTTTTTGCAATCTCTTATTAAAACATCTATATGCCTTGCTCTTAGATGAATAACCAAGAAATATCCCTTCATCACTTCCAGGGTCAAATTTGCCAATATAATTATCTCTCCTAATATAACATTTGCTTTCAAATATTCAGAAATATTTAAGAGTAGAAGTATTACCAAACCATAGTTCAGGAGGTGTCTTACCGGTTTCATCTTTTATGTGAACTCTGTTAAATGTGTAAACCGTTGTATTCATTGTTTATCTCCAATACACATGAGGTAGGTTTTCTTCTTATATCATGCTTCTAGTTGTATCCAGAATAGTTATGTTCTTCCTTTCCACAACTCCATTCTGTTGGGGTGTCTGAGGTGCTGATAATTGTCTTCTAATTCCATTCACTTCATAGAATGTATTAAATTATTTAGATGTGAATTCACCTCCTTGATCTGATCCCAAACATTTGATTTTCTTATCGATTTCATTCTCTACCATTACCTTGTATAGTTTGAATTTCCCAAAAGCTTCTGATTTCTCCCTGAGAAGAGTAACCCAACACATTCTAGAGTAATAATCAATTATTAGCATAAAATATCTATCTCCTTGTAAACTTCTATTTCTTGCTAGACCACATAAATCATTATGAATTAAGTCAAGAACATTATTAGATTTCTCTAGAACACTCTTAAAAGTTGCTCTAACTTTCTTTCCAAATTGACATTCCTTACATACCGAATTGTGAGGTTTTACAATCTTAGGTAAATCCCTTACTGCCTTAGTAGTACTGATTTTCACAATGCAATCAAAATTTACATGACAAAGTCTTTTATGCCATGACCAACTTTCATCAATATGTGCAATCAAGCATGTCTTCTCATTGTTATTCAAATGAAAGATATTACCTCTAGTCTGGTTACCGATTGCAATTTTTAAACCAGTTATGTTCATGATTTTACATTTACCATTCTTGAATTGTAACTGAAATCCCTTTTCAACTAATTGACCAACACTCAAAAGATTATGCTTCAAACCTTCAACATAATAAACGTTGTCAGTGTTATGCTTACCATCAAAAAATATAGTGCCTTTTCTTCTGATCAAACAAGCTTTATCATCCCCAAATCTTACTAGACCTCCATTGTATAACAGAAAGGTTAATAATTTACTTCTATCACCAGTCATATGATGTGAACATCTAAAATCAATGATCCATTCATCCTTTTCTTCAATTTTAGCTACCAAGGCCTGCTCTACGATTGAACAGTAGGTGCCAGTTGATCTTTTGTTATTGCAAAAAAATCACATCCATTGTTTGATGGTTCCTCATCAGAATCATCAATAACTCCTTCATCATCATAGTAACATGATTTGTCTCTATTCTTCTTAAATATGTATCTCTGATATTCAGGGTTAGGCTTGTATGTTATTTTAGCTTCTTCTTTCAATATTGCATGTCTATGTTGGGAAAAATGGTGTCTCAACCTTGCATTTATGCGAGATTACTATTTATAGTAAGTTTTCATTTCAGCACGAAATGGTGCGAAACTCTCCTTGAAGCTTTTGGTTGGCTAGATAAGCATTCCGGTAAAGTTGCGTTGCAAGGTCACAGCTAGTTTTGAAGATATTAAATTTTTCGTCTTGGAGGGGTGCGATAAAATGTTTAAACTTAATTTTGGGGCTTTAGAGGCTCCGAAATGCCCTGAAAAGTGGTCGTAACCAGCGCAAAAAGTTACGAGGTGATAGAGCACTTCGTGAGCTTTCCGGCGCTTCAAACGGTTCGTCAATCGGACACCCGGTTCTCAAGTTATGGCCTCCGGAAGTTTGTACTCCTGAAATAGGAAAAATAATTTGTATCGGATACATAAATGAGCTGTAAAAGGGAGCGACACGTGTTGATGTATGCTTTAACATGTCATAGGGCATCTAGAAGGGAGATAAGGTCGGCTACATCTTATTGGGTGGTTTTAACCCATGGTTTTGTAATACCGTTTGACGGTTTCCTGTATTGTATCTCCTATTTATGAGGTGTGTGAGATAGAGGTTGTGTGTAAGAGTCTTATGGCTATTGAGTTGCCTCTGAATCTCTGATTAATGGTACTCCTGCGAAGAGCTTGCTCTGCAAGTATGTTGTAATCTATTTTTGATTGCTGAATAAAATATTGAGCTGCTTTTGGAGTGTGGGGTTTTTCTCCCGAAAGGGTTTTCCCCACGTAAATCACTATGTTGTGGTATGAATGCTATTATATCTATTTCTATTTTTCTTTAACTATTGTAACGATCTGAAAAAAATTTGCATTACCCTCCTCTCAAGGTTAGTGTAGGAAGTTGTTTCCGCTACTTAACTTCCTTACAAGTGGTATCAGAGCCTGATCACCTTTGGTTTCAATTGTGGGCAGTTGGGTTTTTTGAACTAATCCAGATTTGAGTGGGAGCTTGTGCAGAAGACACTTTTTGATCTTGTTGCAGGAATATTCAGATGACGAGTTCGTCAGGGAGAATAGAGGTGGAGAAATTTAATGGAAGTAATTTTGAGATGTGGAAGCTGAAGATGGAGATCTGCTAATAGATCGAGATCTTTGGGATGCTGTTGATGCGAATGTCCAAAGGCCCTCAGATCCTACTGCGGCAGCTCAGTATGATGTTATGGACCGAAAAGCCAAGGGTCTAATCAGACTGTGCCTAGCAGACTCTGTTCTAATCAATGTCCATGAAGAGAACTCTGCAAAGAAGCTATGGACTAAGCTTGGTGAGATGTATCAAGTGAAATCTTTATTAAATCAAATTTTCTTAAGAAAGAAATTGTATTCCTTGAAGATGGAAGAGGGTGGACGAATTGCAGACCACCTGGAAGCATTTAATATGTTGGTGGCTCAATTAGTATCCGTCGGTGTTAAGATGGACGAGTAGGAGAAATGTCAGATCTTGCTTTGTTCTTTGCCTGATTCGTGGGATTCTCTTGTTATGGCTATCGGTAGTACTTCTGTTGTTTTGAAATCTGAAGACGTGGTGGGTGCCCTACTCGGTGAAGAGATGCGAAGGAAGGTATCCATCAGTTCAAAGGAAGCCCTAACCGTTCGTGGAAGACCTAAGGAGAAAGGCAAGAAGAATGAGAAGCACGACAAGTCCAAATCCAAAGGGAGATCAAAATCTCCTGGAAAGTCCAAAGTCATTTGCTGGAACTGCGGTAAACCGGGTCACATCCGTAAGGACTGCAAAGAAGAAAAAGAAAAAGTTTGATTCTGATTCTAAGTCCGACAAGGAAGATGGCGATGCCTTTATTGCGGCTTTGGCGACTCATGCAGGTAATGATGCCTGGCTAATTGACTCAGGTGCATCTTTTCATATGACTTCCAATAGAGATTGGTTTTCTGAATATGAAGGATTTAATGGAGGTAAGGTGTACTTGGGTGATGATTCACATCTAGACATTGTTGGTCGAGGTAAAGTTAGAATCAGGTTTTCTGATGGTAGAATAAAAAGGATTAATGGTGTGCTGCATATCCCTGGATTAAAACGAAACCTGTTATCTATGAGCAAACTGATAGATGCGGGTGTGCAGGTAGTCTTTTTTGAAGCAGGATGTAAGATGATTAAGGGTGCTATGGTAGTTGCTAGAGGTGTCAGGTTTGGCACTTTGTATAAGCTTGAAGCATACACTGTTGAGTGTAATAGCACTTCTGTAAAAAGTAAATCTGCGGATACTTCACTGGAAGATTTGAAGGTTTCACCTTCAGCAGATGGAAATGGTTTTTGGGTACCTAAGGGTGCTCTTTCGTCTGAAGCAAAGTTACCTACAGAGAAGACTATGTTATGGCACCAGAGACTTGGCCACATTGGAGAAAAGGGTCTAAGGACCTTGAAAAATAAAAACCTTGTTGAAGGTTTGAATGACTGTAATCTTGACTTTAATTTCTGTGAGCATTGCATTTATGGAAAACAAAACCGCGTTTAGTTTTACTCGAGTTCTCATAAAACTTGTGGTGTTTTGGATCTTATCCATTCTGATGTGTTTGGTCCAGTAGATGTCTCTTCGATTGGAAAATCCACATATTATGTTTCATTTATTGATGATTTTAGTAGGACATGGGTTTATTTTCTAAAGAGTAAATCTGAAGTTTTTAGTCGTTTTAAAGAATTTAAAGCAATGGTTGAGTTGCAGACTGGAAAGAAAATAAAATGTTTGAGAACTGATAATGGCGGTGAGTTTTGCTCTAATGATTTTGATAGATTCTGTAAAGACTGTGGAATTAACAGGCAGAAGACAACTCCGTATTCTCCACAGCAGAATGGAGTTGCAGAAAGAATGAACAGGACACTGATGGAGAAGGCTAGGAGTATGTTGAGTGGTGCTGGTCTCGAACAAAAGTTTTGGGCTGAAGCTGTTGCCACTGCTTGCTACCTGATTAACAGGTCTCCTACATCAGCTCTTGTTGATAAAACGCCTATGGAAGCATGGTCAGGTCACAAGCCTTCATTGAGACATCTTAGAGTTTTTGGTTGTGAGGCATATGCACATGTGCCAAAGGAGAAGCGAACAAAGTTGGAGAACAAGGCTGTGAAATGTATCTTCATCGGGTATAGTTATGGTGTGAAAGGATACAAGCTTTGGGACCCTGTTGCACAAAAGGTAATTCACAGTAGAAGTGTTATTTTTAGAGAAATTAAGTCTCCTTCTGTTACATTGCAGCCAGAATAGACTAAAAAAGAAGATGTGATTCAACTTCCTTCTACACCTGAAAGAGTTGAATCGAGACCCCTAGATAGGCAAGAAGTTGAGGAGAGCTCGTCTAGCTCTGAATCTTCAAAAGAGGAGGAAGAACCTCCAACTCAGCTTGTTCAAAGGTCTACAAGACATAGACAACCACCTGAAAGGTACTCACCTAATGATTGGAGATGTATTTTTGCTCTGAATACTAGTGTGGATGAACCGAAATCTGTAGAAGAGGCATTAGGTATGAATGATGCAGAATCCTGGAAGATTGCTATGGAGGAAGAAATGGCAGCTTTGAAAAAGAATGATACATGGGATCTTGTACCATTGCCTAAAGGACGAAAACATGTTGGTTGTAAATGGGTGTTCAAGAAAAAGATTGGTTCAGATGGAAGCATTGAGAAGTATAAAGCAAGGTTGGTTGCAAAAGGCTACTCTCAGGTTGAGGGTGTTGATTACGGTGAGATATTTTCTCCTGTTGCAAAAATGACCTCCATTAGATTTTTGCTTTCTATTGCTACTGCTTATGATTTAGAGGTTGAGCAAATGGATGTGAAAACCGCTTTCCTTCATGGTGATTTGGAAGAAGATATTTATATGACACAGCCGGAGCACTATGTGGTGAAAGGCAAAAGTAATTTGGTCTGTAAATTGAAGAAATCTTTGTATGGCCTCAAACAAAGTCCTAGGATGTGGTACCAGAAATTTGATACATATGTGTTGAGTTTGGGATTTGAACGTTCTAAATCAGATCACTGTGTTTATTATAAATCTAATGGTGATCATTTCTTATTCATTGCATTGTATGTTGATGATATGTTATTCATTGGTAAAGGGAAAGGTATGATTTCAGAACTGAAGTCTCAGCTCGCTGCTAAATTTGAAATGAAAGATCTTGGTGCAGCAAAGCACATTCTTGGGATGGAAATTAGAAGAGATAGGGTGAACATAAAGCTATGGCTAGGCCAGAGTAAGTATGTGAATTCAGTGTTATAGAGGTTCAACATGCAGAATTGTAGACCATTGAGTGTTCCTTTTACAGTTGGAACGAAACTATCTGTTTCAGATTGTCCTACATCCCCATTGGAGATGGAAGACATGAGCAGAGTGCCTTACCAGAGTGCAGTTGGAAGCTTGATGTATGCTATGGTCTGTACTAGACCAGATATTGCCCAAGCAGTGGGAGTACTTTCTAGATATATGTCTAATCCTGGTAGAGTTCATTGGGATGCAGTCAAAAGAGTCTTCGGATATTTGAAGGGTACTTCAGAGTATTCTTTGTGTTATCATGGTAATTCAGTTGGAGACATGACTTCCCTTGATATCCATGGTTATGTGGATTCAGATTGGGCAGGTGATATTGATAGCAGAAGATCCACCAGTGCTTATGTGTTTACTTTGTTTGGTGGTGCAATTAGTTGGATGAGTAAGCGACAGACTGTGGTTGCTTTATCCACTACTGAAGCAAAGTATATGGCAGCTACTCATGCTTGTAAAGAGGCCATTTGTCTTAAGAGACTGTGTTCAGATATTGGAATAAAGCAAGGTACAGTGATAGTTTACTGTGACAGTCAGAGTGCAATTAGCCTAGCTAAGAACCCGACATTTCATGCCCGGACCAAACATATTAATGTTCAGTATCATTTTGTTAGAGATATGGTCGAAGATGGTAGGGTGAAGCTGGTTAAGGTGGAAACTTTGATGAATGTTGCAGATGCTTTAACTAAGGCTGTGAGCACAGAGAAGTTCAGATGGTGTTCAGAGTCTATGGGCCTTATGGCCCCTAGCAATTGATTCATTGTGTTGACATTCCCTTCCGCTCCTGCAAGGTGTTCGGCAAGTGGGAGATTTGTTGGGAAAAATGGTGTCTCAACCTTGCATTTATGCGAGGTTACTATTTATAGTAAGTTTTCATTTGAGCACGAAATGGTGCGAAACTCTCCTTGAAGCTTCTGGTTGTCTAGATAAGCATTCCGGTAAAGTTGCGTTGCAAGGTCACAGCTAGTTTTGAAGATATTAAATTTTTCGTCTTGGAGGGGTGCGATAAAATGTTTAAACTTAATTTTGGGGGCTTTAGAGGCTCCGAAATGCCCTGAAAAGTGGTCGTAACCGGTGCAGCAGGTTACGAGGTGATAGAGCACTTCGCGAGCTTTCCGGCGCTTCAAACGGTTTGTCAATCGGACACCCGGTTCTCAAGTTATGGCCTCCGGAAGTTTGTACTCCTGAAATAGGAAAAATAATTTGTATCGGATACATAAATGAGCTGTAAAAGGGAGCGACACGTGTTGATGTGTGCTTTAACATGTCATAGGGCATCTAGAAGGGAGATAAGGTCGGCTACACCTTATTGGGTGGTTTTAACCCATGGTTTTGTAATACCGTTTGACGGTTTCCTGTATTGTATCTCCTATTTATGAGGTGTGTGAGATAGAGGTTGTGTGTAAGAGTCTTATGGCTATTGAGTTGCCTCTGAATCTCTAATTAATGGTACTCCTGCGAAGAGCTTGCTCTGCAAGTATGTTGTAATCTGTTTTTGATTGCTGAATAAAATATTGAGCTGCTTTTGGAGTGTGGGGTTTTTCTCCCGAAAGGGTTTTCCCCACGTAAATCACTGTGTTGTGGTATGAATGCTATTATATCTATTTCTATTTTTCTTTAACTGTTGTAACGATCTGAAAAAAATTTGCATTACCCTCCTCTCAAGGTTAGTGTAGGAAGTTGTTTCCGCTACTTAACTTCCTTACAGTCTATCAGGACACCTAGATGCCATATGACCAATTTTATTGTAGTTAAATCATTTGAATGGTGCTTTACCTTCATACTTACTTCCAACTGGACCTTTAGACATTTTCCTTGCAAATAGTGCTTCAAGCTCTTCTGATTTTTTCAAGTTCTCTAGCATAGAGTTCTTTCCAATTAGATTTTCATACCTGACCCGGAAGCAATCCAGTTTTTCAATTTTAACAGTGGCATCACCTTCATTCAATGTCTCCAATTTATCCCAAATAGCTTTAGCAGTAGATCGGTCTGATAATCCCATGATTTCCTGATCTGACAATGCACTCAAAAGTGCTACTCTTTCTTTGCAATCATTCGCCTGATCTTTCGCCAAGCTAGGTGGTTTAGGTTGACTCTGTGTAGGGCCAACATAGCCAATCTTTGTAACATCTCATATGTCTTTTCCAATGCAATTCAGATGTGTCTCTATTCTGATCTTCCATATACCATAGTTAGTTCCATCAAGTTTCGGATGGTCCTTCCTGAAATAGTTAGTTGCCATAGAATCTCCTCAAGTTGTTAAACTTCTGCAAAAAGGGGACTTAGCTTTGATACCAATTGTTAGGACACTGAGGCAAATGAGAGGGGGGGTGAATCAGTTGTCTATTAATTTCAACCTAAATTTAACTTAACCAAACTTAATGCATAATGCCGGTAAACCAAACTTAATGTCGGTTGACAATTTAACAGTTAATAACACTATCGGTAAAGAAAAATGCATGAAACAGAAAGACAAATAACATCCACAACACATAACAAAGATATTTGTACGAGGAAACCCTATAAGGGGAAAAACCACGGTGGGAAACCTTACCCACAATCAGATGATACTACTGCAGATAGTATGTGTGTACAAATGGGGTCTGCATATGCAGAAAGGCCAACTGCCTAGAGCTCACTTCTCAATCACAAAATGGGAGTCACACTGACTACAATAGGATGGTTAAATCCAATGATAATGTACTGCTCAAAATAGCATCTTCATATGCTAGATTCAGTACCGGTTAAGCTCTGATTGCCTTCTTCGAACCTTCCTTGAATCTTCAAATGATGTCTGCGTGTATAGATCTGCTTATATTCGCATATACCGAATATCACAACCTTGTAATACCTTATTACATACCTTATCCTAATCTCACAAATGAGATCTTACATATATACCAAAACCTAAGACCAAATGTGTAGGTTGGCTCACAAAGAATATTACAATTAAATCAGTTACAATCAGTTACAGATGAATCAATATGTGATGCATCATGTCAGCTTAATGCATTTACAACAATAACCAAGTGAAAAAATAATTTCCATAACGTGTCGTGCTGATCTGGAATAGATAACGCTTGTTGGTCCATAACTTAGACCAATTTGTCGGTAACAGAAAATATGCTAACTCGATTAGACCAATAACCAAATCACCAAAACCAAGTGTCCAAACAATGTCTTCGACATAACCAAGTAATCTCCAGATGATAACAGATCATCCTCAGTGTCGGTGAATAATATAACCTAGCGGTGAACCAAATACCGGTGACTATGTATAAGTCACTGAATCATGCTGGTGAACAAAACCAAAGATCCTTAGTGTTGATAAGTGTTCACAAGAGTTGATAAGTATTCATAAGAGTTGATAAGTGTTGACATCAATGACAAAACCAATGTAACACATCCATAATACCAACAATCTCCCCCTTTGGCATTGATGGAAACACAAGATGGAAAAACCATCTAAGTGCCAAAGCAAAAATGCCAAAAACCAAAAACCAATAATCTCCCAAAGAGATCAATTACCAGAAATCAAAATACATAATATTTTTCCCCCTAGGAATAATCTCTCCCAAAAGATAATGTGTTTTTCCATAGATATCTCTCCCCCTTTGACATCAAATGCCAAAGCAATACAAAACCAAATACAATCAGTTCATAGAACTTATTACAAATACCAATTGTTATAACCAAATTTATCCAATCTACTCCCCTTGAGAAGTATCCCTCCTTCATCAAAGCCGGAAAAAGATTTCTCTATTAATTTTGTCAGTCTGATGCCATGCTCCAACTGTCTAAGTTTGTACCGGTGAGGGTATAACTCCAAGCTGCTCTCTGAGATATTCAAAAGTTTCCTTAGGCAAAGGCTTAGTAAAGATATCTGCAATCTGCTCTTTAGTATTCACATAAACCAATTTCACTTCTTTTTCTTCAACATTCTCTTTTAGAAAATTGAATTTGATAGAAACATGTTTAGTTTTAGATTGAAATACCGGATTCTTTGATATATCAATTTCTGCCATATTATCACAATAAATAATTATAAGTTCTTTGCATTTTACCTTTATGTCCTTCAACATTTGCTTAATCCGTAATACCTGTGTACAATTAGTTGTTGCTGCAACATATTCTAATTTTGTTGTTGATAATGATGTACAACTTTGTTTCTTGCTCAACCATGAAATTAATATGCTAATAAGAAAGAATGCTTCGTTGCTGGTGCTCTTTATGTCATCTACATCTCCTGCCCAATTTGCATCTGTGTATGCACATAAATCAAAAATTTTATCTTTAGGATACCATAAACCAAGATTTGTTGTGCCTTGTAGGTATCGAAAAATTCTTTTCACTATTGATTCATGATTTTCCTTAGGGTTACTCTGAAATCTTGAAACAATACATACTCATTCATAATATCAGGTCTTGTTTGTGTCAAATACAGTAAACCTCCAATCATAGATTTATATCTTGTCGGATCAACAGGTGTTGATTCATCCTTCAATGATAGTTTATCAGTTGTAGTCATACGAGTACTTACCGGTTTAGAGTTTTCCATACCAAATTTCTTTAGTAGTTCTTTTAAGTACTTTGATTGATTTATGAATATACCTTTATCAGTCTGTGAAATCTGCAATCCTAAAAAGAATTTTATCTCCCCAATCATAGACAGTTCAAATTAGAAAAGTCTTTACACAATCCTTCTTCTCCTCCAAAAATGATATCATCAACAAAAACTTCAATAACCAAGATGTCATCATTAGTCACTTTGTAATATAAGTTGTTGTCAGCATTACCTTTAGTGTAACCAAGCTTCAAAAGATATTTGTCCAATCTAGCATAGCAAGCTCTAGGAGCTTGCTTCAATCCATATAAAGCTTTCCTTAACCTGCAAACCATATCTTTGTCATCTATCAAAGAAAATTCATCAAGTTGTTCAATGTAAACTTCCTCTTCAAGATCACCATTCAGATATGCACATTTAACATCCATTTGATATACTTTATAGTTCTTGTGTGCTGCAAAAGCCAAGAATAGTCTGACTGCCTCAATTCTAGCTACCGGTGCAAAGGTTTCATTGTAATCAATTCCTTCTTTCTGTGAATAACCCTTACACACTAATCTTGCTTTGTTTTTTATTACCTTTCCATCTTCATTAAGTTTATTTCTGAATACCCATTTAGTTCCAATTACATTTTTGTTTTTAGGATGAGGAACCAATGTCCATGTGTTATTCTTTTCAATTTGTTTCAATTCATCTTCCATAGCCTTAATCCAATGTTTATCTTCACATGCCTCAAAAATATTTATCGGTTCAATTTGAGAAATTAAACATACCTCTTCATTTTCCAGTCTTCCTCTAGTCATAACACCTTGATATTTATTTCCAATTATCTGGCTTTCAGAGTGATTCAATCTTACACACCTGGGTGTATTCACTTGTTGTTGTTCTTCGGTCACTTTGGAATTCTCAGATGATGTCGGTGTGACTAGATCAACAATCTGTACTGGTGTACTCAGTGTAGGTTCATTTGTGATTATCTCAACTACTGGTTCAGAGTCCATGGACCTTGAATTACCTCTAAATTGTTCATCAATCTTCACATTTGCACTCTCAATAATTTTCTTTAATCTCTTAATAAAACATCTATATGCCTTGCTCTTAGATGAATAACCAAGAAATATTCTTTCATCACTTCTAGGATGAAATTTTCCAATATAATCATCTCTCCTAATATAACATTTGCCTCCGGTCCAAGGGGTTGAGCTTAGCTGATTAAAGCATTGAGTTCTCAATGTGGAGACCCAAGTTCAACTCCCATGAGGGACACCTTTGTGTAGAATTCTAAGTTGTGACTCTTGGTCTTCCATTGGTGTTTAAAGTGGATTTCTAAGTTGTGACCCTTGGTCTTCCAATTGTTGTTTCTAGTTTGGTGCTCGAAAGGAGCTATTTGTAATAAGTTTGTAACGTCGATGCTCGAATGAACAAAAAATGAGCTTTGTGATTCTATGATACTTAATACAAAAAAAAACATTTGCCTCCAAATATTCTAAAATTTTTAAGAGTAGGAGTATTACCAAACCATAGTTCATGAGGGGTCTTACCGTTTTCACCTTTGATGTGAACTCTGTTGAATGTGTAAACCGTTGTATTGACGGCTTCTCTCCAATACACATGAGGTAGGTTTTCTTCTAATATCATGCTTCTAGTTGCATCCAGAATAGTTATGTTCTTCCTTTCCCAAACTCCATTCTATTGGGGTGTCTGAGGTGCTAATAATTGTCATCTAATTCCATTCACTTCACAGAATATATTAAATTATTTAGATGTGAATTCACCTTCTTGATCTGATCTCAAACACTTGATTTTCTTACCGATTTCATTCTCTACCATTACCTTGTATAGTTTGAATTTCCCAAAAGCTTCTGATTTCTCCTTGAGAAAAGTAACCCAACACATTCTAGAGTAATCATCAATTATTAGCATAAAATATCTATCTCCTTATAAACTTCTAGTTCTTGCTGGACCACATAAATCAGTATGAATTAAGTCAAGAAAATTATTGGATCTCTTGAATACTCTTATAAGTTTCTCTAACTTGCTTTCCAAATTGATATTCCTTACATACCGGATTGTGAGGTTTTACAATCTTAGGTAAATCCCTTACTGCCTTAGCAGTACTGATTTTCAAAATGCAATCAAAATTTACATGACAAAGTCTCTTATGTCATAACCAACTTTCATCAATATGTGCAATCAAGCATTTCTTCTCATTGTTATTCAAATGAAAGATATTACCTCTAGTCTGATTACTGGTTGCAAATTCAAAACTAATTATGTTCATGATTTTACATTTACGATTTTTGAATTGTAACTGAAACCCCTTTTCAACTAATTGACCAACACTCAAAAGATTATGCTTCAAACCTTCAACATAATAAATGTTGTCATTATTATGATTACCATCAAAATATATAGTGCCTTTTCCTCTGATCAAACAAGCTTTATCATCCCCAAATCTTACTAGACCTCCATTGTATTCCTGAAAGGTTAATAATTTACTTTTATCACCAATCATATGATGTGAACATCCGAAATCAATGATCCATTCATCCTTTTCTTCAATTTTAGCTACCAGGGCCTGCTCTACCAGTTGAACAGTAGGTGCTAGTTGATCTTTTGTTATTGCAACAAAAGCCCATCCATTGTCTGATGGTTCCTTATCAGAATCATCAGTAAGTCCTTCATCAGCATAGTAACATGATTTGTCTCTATTCTTCTTAAATTTGTATCTCTGATATTCAGGGTTAGGCTTATATGTTCTTTTAGCTTCTTCTTTCAATCTTGCATGTCTATCAAGACACCTAGATGCCATATGACCAATTTTATTGCAGTTAAAAAATTTAAATGGTTCTTTACCTTCATATTTACTTCCAACTGGACCTTTAGGCATTTTCCTTGCAGATAGTGCTTCAAGCTCTTCAAGTTCTTCATTCTCTCTTCTGATTTCTTCAAGTTCTCTAGCATAGAGTGTTTTCCAATCAAATTTTCATACCTAGCCTAGAAGGATTCCAGTTTTGCAATTTTGACATTAGTATCACCTTCATTCAATGTCTCCAATTTATCCCAAATAGCTTTAGTAGTAGATCGGTCTGATAATCCCATGATTTCCCGATCTGACAATGTGCTCAAAAGTGCTTCTCTTGCTTTGCAATCATTCTCCTGATCTTTAGCCAAGGTAGGTGGATTAGGTTGACTCTATGTAGGACCAACATAGCCAATCATATGTCTTTTCCAATGCAATTCAGATGTGTCTCACTTTTGACCTTCCATATACCATAGTTAGTTCCATCAAGTTTCAGACTGTCCTTCCTAAAATAGTTAGTTGTCATAGATTCTCCTCAAACTATTAAACTTCTGCAAAAAGAGGACTTAGCTCTGATACGAATTGTTAGGACCCAGAGGCAACTGAGAGGGGGGGTGAATCAGTTGTCTATTAATTTCAACCCAAACTTAATGCATAATACCGATAAACCAAACTTAATGTTGGTTGATAGTTTAACAGTTAATAACAGTATCGGTAAAGTTTAATGAATGAAACAGAAAGACAAATAACATCCACAACACATAACACAGATATTTGTATGTGGAAACCCTGTAAGGGGAAAAACCACAGTGGGAAACCTTACCCACAATCAGATGTTACTACTGCACATAGTATGTGTGTACAAATGGGGTCTGCACATGTAGAAAGGCCAACTGCCTAGAGCTCACTTCTCAATCACAAAATGGGAGTCACACTGACTACAATTGGATGGTTAAATTCAATGATAATGTACTGCTCAAAATACCATCTTTATATGTTGGATTCAATACCAGTTAAGATCTGTTTGCCTTCTTCAAACCTTCCTTGAACCTTCAAATGATGTCTGCATGTATAGCTCTACTTATATTCACATATATCAAATACCACAACCTTGTAATAACTTATTACATACATTATCCTAATCTCACAAATCAGATCTTACATATATACAAAAACCTAAGACCAAATGTGTAGGTCGGCTCACAAAGAATATTACAATTAAATCAATTACAAATGAATCAATATGAAATGCATCATGTCAGCTTAATGCATTTACAACAATAACCAAGTGAACAAATCATTTCCATAACGTGTCGTGCTGATCTAGAATAGATAACGCTTGCCGGTCCATAACCTAGACCAATTTGTCGATAACAGTAAATATGCAAACTCAATTAGACCAATCACAAAATCACCAAAAACAAGTGTCCAAACAATTTCTTCGACATAACCAAGTAATCTCCAGATAATAACAGATCATCCTCAGTGTCGATGAACAATATAACCTATCGATGAACTAAGTACCGGTGATTGTGCATAAGTCACTGAATCATGTGGGTGAACATAACCAAAGATCTTCAGTGCTGATAAGTGTTCACAAGAGTTGATAAGTGTTGACATCAATGACAAAAACAATGCAACACATCCATAATACCAACATCCCTAAAATAAATAAATATTCTATTTATTTATTTAATTGGCCCCACCTTTTCTATTAATTAAATAATCTTTATTTATTTAATTGATTCATTGTCTTTTTTCCTCCATGACACTTGTCATTCATCTCTTATTTTACCTTTAACCACCTCTCTAATATTTTTCCTATTTCTTGTATCTACCATCTAATTTGAGCCAACCATTTATCCCTCCACCTCTTAATTCCGGTCCTCCATTTCTAGGGTACTCTCTATAAAAGAGACCTATTCCTCTCTCCTTTCATAGATATCTCAACTAAAAATACCTATACTCTATCGAATTGCATACTCAACCACATCCATTCTCTATTGAGTTCTTGTGCACACATAAATCAGAGAGCAGCTACATCAAGCAAGATCAATGGAGATAGGAGGACAATGAAGACAAGCCCTTGGAGCATGTTAATTATATAATTTCCTTTTATTTTATGTTCCTACATGATCTTAGATTCTTTATTGGTTTTATGTTGGATTCCATTGTAGAAATAGGGTTTAGTGATGTTTATTCCTTTAGGTTTTACAATAATTTTGATATCCAAATCTAGCATAAACATTGTGGTATTCCCAATGGGACCCCAATTCCTATTTTCTAACATTTTCATTGTTGTTTTAATGTTTTTAGATTTTTTAGTCTATAATTTGTGATGATTTTCAAGAGATTTCATGTCTACGACAGTGTCGCGTTTTTGGTTTTGTTAGTCTTCTATTTTCTAACGTGTTTTTGCATGTTCTTAATGTGTTTTTGTAGGATTCCAACATGTATCTGTTAATTTTTTTCATGTCTAGGGTTCAAGTATTTTTTGGTTTTCTACAATTCTTGTTTTAGCGCATTTTTGCATATTCTTAGTGTAGCGTCCTAAAATTGCGACACTTGCAATTTCGACTGCATTTCGGTCTTCACGATGGCGACGCAACACGCAACCTGAATGGAGACCCCAAAACTTGCTCACGACACCAAAAACTGCATTTTTCAAGCACCTTGGCCTGAACCTCCTTGCACCCCGCTATCCCGGAGGTGGGACCAGGGCGCCCAGCGCCCTGGTCCCTGGGTCCTATTTTGGGCCCGGTCTCCTAAGTGATATCGGGTCTTTTTGATTGCAATTTGGAAATATACTTCCCTGGTCGGCCTAAGGTCGGGAAAATCAGTCTATCAGCCCTAATTGACAAGTATATAAACTACATTTTTCTCTCTCATTTGGCATGAGGAGGATATGTGTACAAAGCGTGGAAACTATACTCGAACATTCAAGCAATTGATCATTTCAAGTCTCCATTCAAGGCTAAGTGTTGCATTCAAGACAAGGATTCAACCATTGAAGAGGAGATCACTTACTACATGCTACATACAACATACTACATACTACAACATACAACATCTAAACCTTCGCACATAAGGATACCAACATCCTTAGAACAAGGTATTAGTACTTGTTTACATTACAGTCATTTACATTTACAGCTCTTGCTCATTTCTTGGTTAATTCCAAAACCGGGGTTTGACCTAAAGGCAAACCCCTAATCCCTAACCCCCCAATCGTCTTCGCTTTTCTGTGTGTAGGTTGCAGGTACGCGGCTGAAATTGAAGATCTGGAATCCTTGTGCAGAGACGAACCGATCCCCCTTCGTTTGACGGATTTTTCGGAGGACCGTGGCGCCGGGCGCCATCGTCCCGACAACTTTTGCTCAAATTTGCAGGACAGCGCCGTATCGACATTTTACTGCTAATTCCAGGTCCGCAGCTTCATCCTATAACCTAAACTCAGTTTATAAGCGAATCTTTATGACTTCCTATGCATGCTTAGCTTAATTCTTCTATGCACATTCTTTACAAAAGAGGGTAGCCTTGCTTTCCTAACCCTTGAAATTCATTTAGCATCCAATCTTACATTATGTGGGATTGGATCTTATGAGTTTCAACCCCTCTTTTGAATGTAAAGTCTTCCCCCTAAGTGAAAACCCATCGAATCCTAGCGAACCTCCCTTCTCTCTCTTCGGAGTCGGAAGAGGGGAGAACAACTAGGGTTCGACAGCGATTTTCCGCTTTACATTTTGGTGAACCCGACGTGAACATCCTTTCTGATTTTTCATGCTTAGATCTAAAAATTTGATTACATTTCCATGTTTGATCTTTTGCAAAAATTTTAGAGGTGATTGCATAAAAACCCTAAATTTTCTTTTTGAACATTGAACTTGCGAAATGTTTAATCGTTAATGCTTGCTTCAGATCTGCTGTTCTATTACAAATTATCAATTCATGTCTGTACTTTAATTTTGAAAATTAAGTGGTTAAAAGTCAAAACCCTAATTTTTTAAACCTTCTTGATTCAACCTTTGTCCGACAATTTCACTGATCAAAACATCTCCAAATCAGCTGTAACTTTGGATTCTGCAATAAAATCACATTATCCTTCATCCCTGAAAATTTGGAAAAAAGTTGCGAGGACCGTGTTGCACTCCGAGCGCCATCGTCCCCAACATTTTTTCTGAAATTTCGGGAGCGACATCTTACTGTGTTTTTCTGCTAAAATCCAGAATTTTGGCTGATTTTATCAATTATAACACCTTCAAAATTACAGTCAAAGTTGGTCTTGCGATTGCTTGGTCTAAGGCTCCTAATCATTCAAAAATTGTCGAAATTAAAATTTTGTGTCAAAATTGCGTTTTTATTATCATAAATCTGAAAAGTGTGTCTACATTCATTCGAAATTTCAGTGCTTTATTCAAATTCTTGCAATTTATGACTTTTGAAATTAAGTGCTTAATTACAACAACTTTGATTTCCGCTTTCAAAATTGAATTTTGCGTGAAATTGAGTCAATTTTTAAATTTCAAAATTTGCATTGCTTTTGACATTCCCTCTAAAATCATAAAATTCAAAATTTCAGTTTCCCTCTCTTTTTCAAAAATTCAAATTTTGCATTTTTCGACAATCTTGATAGGGTTCAATTTTGAGATTGCAACTTTAATTTGGCCTATCTACAGATCGTAAAATCCCTCAATTTTTTCAGATCAGCTCTAAAATCATCATACCTTTCATCCCTGCAAATTTCGAAAAAAGTTGCAAGGACCGTGTTGCACTTTGAGCGCCACGATCCCGGACATTTTTTCCGAAATTTCGGGAGACTATTGTGATTGTATTTAACAGCTTAAATCTGGAAGATTGGCTGGTTTTACTGAAAATTGCTACCTCTAAGATCCAAATCTTTTCTCTCTCTCTAGTGCATGAGTTTTACAACAGTAAGCCCTACTTAAACTATTCCCGTTAGACGAAGCCGTAGAATTAAGTCCTTCCGAGGTCTAACTACTGAGGAGATGGAACCTAATTTGAGTAGCCTTTTTAACGAGGATATGGGTAATTCCTCTAATCCTCCTAATGATGAAGAAGCTCTCCATGAAGTTTCCGTTGAACAACTTTCCAAATTGGATAACCAATTTGACGATTTTCACCAATGGATGTCTCATGAGTATCCCGATAGTCAAGCTCTTCCTTTAATTGAGGGTCTAAAACGCATGCTTCAAAGTGATAAGAATGGAATTGATATTTTGCGTGGTATTTCACACATTGTGAATTCGAATATGATGCCTATGAAGAGTTGTGCTGAATCTTTAGGTTATACACAACCTCCTACACAAGCCAATCATTCTATTCCTTTGACCACTCCTATTGCTAGTATACCTACCTTTACATCAAACATCATGGCTACCTCTATACAAGACATTCCTCCTGTGATCACTAGTCATGGGGGCAATCCTCCCTCTTCTTCAATTAATCCTCTTCCTTCATTCAATCCAACTTCTTCGTACATTCCTTCAATGAATGTTCCTATTACATCTTCACAAATGAACATGACGCAAGGGGGCAATTCATTCAACGATTCCATTCCTCCTTGTAGTGTTCCTCCTATCCAATCATCCCCTATGGTTGACTATCATAGGGTCCCACCACCTTACTCTTTACCTTCTTTCAATAACATCACACCTCCATCTCAATCTAACACACCTAATATGAACTCTTCGACTGAAGCGACCATTAATAATCTTGCACAAACTGTCTCTTCTTTACAGCAACAAATTGCCTCTATGAATCAATCTAAGTTTAGTGTGCCCACATTTGACATTGCGAGCCCACTTTCTCTTGATATTGTTCGAGCTATCCCTCCTAAACATGTTGAAATTCTGCATTTGGAGCTTTATAATGGTAAAGGAGATCCTCTAACACATGTTAAGACTTTTCAAACAATTTGTACTGATTTTGCTTATAACTCAAGGTTGCTTGCAAAACTGTTCACTAGAACATTAAGAGACAAAGCCCTACAATGGTATTGCTCGTTGCCTTCTTATTCTATTACTTCTTTCGAACAACTTGCAAATGCTTTCATTCAACAATTTCAAAACAATATAAGTCCTAAAGTTACTTTGATTGATTTAATGCATTGTAAACAAGGTGTTAAAGAAAAAGTGACTGATTTCATTGGTAGATATAAGCATTTGTATGCTCAAATTTCTTTTCCAGTGCCTGATAATGATATTCAAAGAATCTTTATTTCTAATTTACAAAAAGATATTCGAGACAAACTTTTGTTTTATGAGTTTACTTCTTTCCAACAGTTGTGTGCCACTCTTCACAATTATCAACTGACTGTGAGTCAAATGGAACAATCACATCCTATGGCTCCGAGTGATAAGGGTGATAGCAGTCAACAACCATTTGGGAAGATTAAACCGAACAGAGATTCCATCAAGTTCAATGAAAACATCATCAACAACAATGTGAATGCAGCATCAGGTGTGCCTCCTATTTCTAAATTTTTCAGGAAAGAAAGAAAGTATACTCCTTTGAATGAATCATTGCATGATATTATGAATAAGTTATTGGGACAAAATGTGCTTACTCTTCCTCCTGTATGACAAATTGATCCTGCAAAAATTACTTCACCTTATTTTGATCACAAAGCTTTTTGTCATTTTCATCGTCAGCCTGGTCATGATACTGAAAAATGTTTTTCTTTAAAGGGTAAAATTCAGGATTTGATTGATAATAATACTATTTCTGTTTCTGGAGTGAATGATAAAGGCAACACATCTGTAGCTCCTCCTAACCAAAATCTTCAGATTTTCACTGATCCATTGCCTTCTCATACCTCTAATGCAATTGAGGCTAATGATTCCTCTCTTTCATCTGATGGTCTTGTGTCTATGACTCCGAATGTGATTAACTTTGTCGAGCAGCAAGAAATCCCTAAAGAACCTTCCATCACATTTGATTCTAGTGAAACCATTAGAGCACCTGATGGTCCTTTATACATAGTTGCAAAAGTCAAAAATACACCTTGCCGTGGAGTGCTTATTGATCCTTCGTGCATGATTAATGTTATTACTGAAGAATTTCTTTTTACTTTGCAATTGAATCAAGTGATCTATGACAAAACAGATGTGATTGTGAAACTATTTGATGCATTTTCTTCTCCTGCAATTGGTTCTATTACATTGCCTATTGAGGTCCATAATAAATCTCTTGATGTGAACTTTGCTATTATTCCTTCTTCCGAACAATTTCGTGTGAAGCTTGGCTATCCTTGGCTATCTTCCATGAAGGCTATTGCTTCTCCTATACATAAGTGTTTGAAATTTCCCCATAATGGTGAAGTTGTTACTGTCAATCATAGTCTCTTTAAACCAGCTGAAAGAACCTCTAGTGTTCCTATTGATTACTTTTGGCCTAAACAATTCCAATCTCTTCCCCCGCGAAGTGATCATCTTTTCAAATCTTATCAAAAGTGGAAAACAGATATGATCCTATCTTTAAGTGAACCTAGAACACCTAAACTTGACATTCCTATCATTCTTGAGAAGGAAATTCTTCCTTTGAAAGATAAAACTAATGTCTTTCCTCAAGAAGATTCCCAACCCGTCCCCATGGATGTGACTATGTCTATGCCTGATAAATCTTCTAAGAGTAGACCTATACCTCCTCGTCATGATGGACTTGGTCTTCTCCCTAAACCAAAAATTCCTCCTTTATATGGAGCAGTTCCTCCTCCTGCCTTTTATAGAGAAAAGAGACCTTCTTCTTCTCCTATTATCCAGCCTAAGAGACCACAACCTAAACACCCAAGTGCTAAGGATGAGAACATTCCTCCTCCTCAATCTTCTACACTTCCTACTAAGACTAGACGTAATCGTTCTGCACGCGAACGCCGACGAAAACGTCGTCTTAGGGCTCAAGCAGCAGCTTCTCAAAATTTACAATCTCCAAAAACACCTTCAACAAGCATTATTCCATTTTCTCCTCAGCCGGATATTGAGCCTAAATCTCCTAAACATAAGATGCATGATGGTCTTGATCTTGTGCGAGTTAAAGATCCTATTTTTATAAATCTTGATGATGATATAGATGAAAATGTTATTCATGATGAAAATGTTACTCCTCTTGCTTCTGATAGTGAATATGAACTTGTTGATGTTGATAACCATTTATCTAATGAATTTTCTAAAGCACTTATCCTAGCTCCTAGACAAGAACAATGTGGCTCGGAACATGAACATAGCCCTTGTTTGGATCTTGTGATAGCTCCATCTGCTGTGTTGGATGTTCCTCCTCTAGCGTGTTCCCTGCCTTCCCGAAACATTGATCAGCAAGATCGGGGGGTAGATGACATGCTAGACTAGTTACATTAGCATGGCAGATTCTCTCCCCCTCCCTTTTGTTACTTCTTCTATATGTTATTCTCATTCTTCTATTTGTCATCCTTAGTGTTGTCTACTTGAGGACGATGCAAAGCATTGAGATCTCTTTGGTCTCTCTCATGTTGACTCAAAAGACACATGTGTTCCCTTCTTCTAGGTGACCTTCCTTGATTTGGGAATGAAGAACAATTATGCATACATACATACATATGATATATACATGACTTATCATACAGCATACTGACCCCGAGGAAAGCGAAGTCACCTCATGCTTTGTGTTTTGTGTCTATTATCCTTGGGTTTATCTCACACTTGGGGGCTAAATCCTTGCGATAACGTGCTCCTTTCCTTTCTCATTTCTTATGTGTATCACTACGTTAAAACAATCACCCCCGTTGAGGCGCGTGCGATCGCTTTAACGTAGGGGGGTATACACCCTGACTATCCCTTCACGATACTTGAAAATTTCTTGGAGAACTTAGCTTTGCCTTGAAAAATTTCGGTATTTCTCTTACATGACTCATAGTGAGGGAACCTTACTACTGACAGTCATGGTTCTCCCTCGTGATCTTCCCTTTTACTTTGTCAATCAAAGTCGTAAGATCCTTAGTCCACTGGGGGCTTGGTGTATCTTGCCTCCTTGACGTGGTGAAAGTTTTTCAATGTTGTTTCCTTGTACTTTACCGGAAGTATGAGCATACATACTCTCGCTAAAGTGGGGGCTAAATGTAGCGTCCTCAAATTGCGACACTTGCAATTTCGACTGCATTCGGTCTTCACGATGGCGACGCAACACGCAACCTGAATGGAGACCCCAAAACTTGCTCACGACACCAAAAACTGCATTTTTCAAGCACCTTGGCCTGAACCTCCTTGCACCCCGCTGTCCCGGAGGTGGGACCAGAGCGCCCAGCGCCCTGGTCCCTGGGTCCTATTTTGGGCCCGGTCTCCTAAGTGATATCGGGTCTTTTTGATTGCAATTTGGAAATATACTTCCCTGGTCGGCCTAAGGTCGGGAAAATCAGTCTATCAGCCCTAATTGACAAGTATATAAACTACATTTTTCTCTCTCATTTGGCATGAGGAGGATATGTGTACAAAGCGTGGAAACTATACTCGAACATTCAAGCAATTGATCATTTCAAGTCTCCATTCAAGGCTAAGTGTTGCATTCAAGACAAGGATTCAACCATTGAAGAGGAGATCACTTACTACATGCTACATACAACATACTACATACTACAACATACAACATCTAAACCTTCGCACATAAGGATACCAACATCCTTAGAACAAGGTATTAGTACTTGTTTACATTACAGTCATTTACATTTACAGCTCTTGCTCATTTCTTGGTTAATTCCAAAACCGGGGTTTGACCTAAAGGCAAACCCCTAATCCCTAACCCCCCAATCGTCTTCGCTTTTCTGTGTGTAGGTTGCAGGTACGCGGCTGAAATTGAAGATCTGGAATCCTTGTGTAGAGACGAACCGATCCCCCTTCGTTTGACAGATTTTTCGGAGGACCGTGGCGTCGAGCGCCATCGTCCCGACAACTTTTGCTCAAATTTGCAGGACAGCGCCGTATCGACATTTTACTGCTAATTCCAGGTCCGCAGCTTCATCCTATAACCTAAACTCAGTTTATAAGCGAATCTTTATGACTTCCTATGCATGCTTAGCTTAATTCTTCTATGCACATTCTTTACAAAAGAGGGTAGCCTTGCTTTCCTAACCCTTGAAATTCATTTAGCATCCAATCTTACATTATGTGGGATTGGATCTTATGAGTTTCAACCCCTCTTTTGAATGTAAAGTCTTCCCCCTAAGTGAAAACCCATCGAATCCTAGCAAACCTCCCTTCTCTCTCTTCGGATTCGGAAGAGGGGAGAACAACTAGGGTTCGACAGCGATTTTCCGCTTTACACTTAGCACATTTTTGTCAATTTCTAAAACGTATATGATCAATTATGATGTGTTTTAGGTTATGTAGGGTTTTCAATTTATCAGTAGCATTCTATATTTGTCACATTTTGGGTTAATTCTGACATAATTTTGTTAGTTTTTGACGTGTCTGTGATTTTTATACCACATTTTTGGTTCTGTCAGTTTTTTACATTTGGTTTTCTAATGTGTTTTTGTTTGTTTTTGGTGTGTTTGTGGCTCTTTCTGCCACGTATAGGGTTTTGTTATTTTTGCATTTTTGCTAACTCCTAACACATTTTTGGCCTATTTTGTTGTGTTTGTGTTCTATAGGTTACTCAAAGCTTAAAGCATTTAAATTCATTTGTAGAAGGCCCCTTTTCTTTGATTTCATATTTTAATCTCTTTTTTTGCAGGTTGGGGTAATTCTTAAACTACTAATTCATTTGTGTTTGTATGGGTAATATAGCAGTGTGTCTGTCAATTTAATAGTTTAGAAAATACTTCAATTAGTGCTCTTAAAAAAGAAAAAAAATTTGAAGTGTTTGGTGTGCTTGCATGTATTTGTTGTAGAACCCTAGGGTGTTTAATGAAAGTATACTCTCCCCTCGCCTTCACGAATATTGGGTCTAAGAGAAATCATTTAGCATCTCTTTTTCCTTTTAGAAGGGTTTTCCTTGGAAACAAGGGGATGACCCTAAGTGGATCTTTCCTTTGGGCCGCTATATAAATTGGTTGAGACAAAAGTCAAGTCATAACTGAAATTATCCTTTGTCATACAACATCAATTGAAAGGAGACCTTGTACCACACATTTATGTGAGGTAATCTAGACTCCTAGTATGTTGATTAAAGTGGCTTGTTGGATGCTCACAAGATGTCAGTCCCCTGAATTGTAACTAGAAACCTTCTTAGTGGCCTACCCTATTTTTATTGAACATCACAGTCTTTTCAATGCAAGGGCATAGCTAGTTTTTTCCCCAAGATACTCGCCATATGGCTCCCTTGAGATGAGACACAAATCCCTAGCTTAGCATAAGCTACTTGTATCTTTCTGGGGAGGGGGTGATTGGGTCATCCTTCCAGTCGTAGAGGTCCCTACCTATCCTCTCGCAAAAATAAGAGTGTGTACACCCATTTTAGGTGTCCCTACATTTGGGTTGACAAATATTCTAAGTTGTGGGCTAAAGTTATTGTCATGAGACCTTGACATTAGGGATAAGAAGTCCTTGAAGTGTATTCACTTATGTTTAGACCCTTAGAAATTGTGTTGATTTTGGCCTATTAAACATACACATTGCGCTCAAATTTTGGACAAACACCTATAAACATTGTGTCTTCTTGTTTTTGTGTTTTCTTGCCACAAAATATCAAACATTTAGATCTGGTCACACATTATAACTTTGAAAATTTTGGACAAAATTGAGAGAAAAATATTTTTCACTAGAAACATGTCTATGACACTTTCCAACGCATATATGATCATTTTTGTCTTGTCTGTGTTCATTTCCAACGCGCTTTTGAGATTTCTTAGTATGTATCTAAAAAATTATGATGTGTATATGGACATAAACTTTGATCAACATCTAAGACTTTGAAAATGCATTTATGAGACATCAAACTCCATCTATGCAACATTTTGATGTGTATCTAAGCAACATAAGTGCATAATTGGACAAGTTTTTAAGCAAAATTGCAACAATGAAAATGCATTTCTGGACTCTGTTATTGTGTATTTGAGACATACTAATGTGTTTATGGTAACTATGATTTGAAGAGATTCTAAGGCTGCATTCAACCATCATCTTCTTATTACTTTTTCATCCATTTTTTAGACATTTTTAGACCTTCACTTACATTTTCCAACATGAGTCAAAGAGTTGTTTTTGTTGTCCTTATCATTACCTTATAACAAAACTTAGATATCACTAGGTGGTTCCCACATCGGATTTATCATCTTGGGTACCATTTTAGTATCTTAAGTTAGGGTCAATTTTTCCTATTGAAATTTAATCATCTCCTAGGAAGCCACATCTTTCTTGGGTTACCATATCAACTTGGAACAATATCTTAGGCTATTGCAAGACAAATCTATATTATTTTTCATTCCCATCATTGTTCTAGCTTTCATAATCAAACTTTATCATTTACCTTACATTCCATCTAAGTCAAATCTTTTCATGGTTCAAACTTGATCCCAAAAATCTAGAAAACAAAATGAAGAAGCTCAAGGATCTCAAAAAATGGACACGTATGAGTATGATGATGAAGAATTTTACAATCCATGACCTTTTGAGAATCTAATATACAAGAATTTGATAATGGGTCCTTCACAACTATATAAATTCAAGATTGCATGTCCGACACAAGGTTTAATAAATGGCTTGACATAGTTTTGAAGAGAGATCCACAAATATATTTATACATATTGCTTGAAGATGGAGCAAGACTACCCCATGACTTTGATGTTGCACAAATCTTGGAAGAATATCCAAATCACCCTAATGGTAACAATGGTGGACATAGACATGAGTGTATCCTCATGCTTAAGTCACCTTCATCCCTTTTTAAAAAAAACCTAATTTGCCTAATGCATATACTCATGCAACCTATGGTAGACAGACTTATGAACAACCTCATGTATATGCTTTTCATGGATGAAGGAATACCCATACATATACCCAACAACAAGATTCTACTCAAGATCCTAATCATGATAATGCATATTCTAGAAGAACTCACATTAGATTTGATGACCATGCTCAAGAGCACACTTATAATACCAATTATACACATCATCATGATACATACACTCATCCAAGGCTTAGTGCACCTCATCAAAATCGCATGCCAAGTGGCTCATATAGCAATTGCATACCTCCACCCCCATCACCTAAAGACAAATATGATCAATATCACCCTTACATGTATTATATTCCTCATCCTCTTGATGGCTCGGGCATAGGGATAACTCAAATAAATAGGGTACCACCTAGTGGTGATCTACAACAATAGATTAAGGAATTGCAACAACAAATGGCAAGTATGTGAATGCCCATTAAGAATTTCATGATTCAAGACATTTTACCTTATCCTTTTTATATAAGCATATCTATGCCACATTTTCCTCCATATTTTGTGGTACCTAAATTTGACAAATATAAATGAAAAGGAGACCCTAAGGCACATATTAGAGAATTTTTCATGGCTTTGCATAGAGTTGGCTCAAGAGGACTCTTACTTAATACATTTATTTCCATAAAGTTTAGGTGGACAAGCCATGAATTTTTTTTCAAAATTACCACCTATAATTAAGTCAAGGGGTGAATTGGTAGAAGCATTTGTCCAACATTTTCATATAACATTGATTGTGAGGTTTTAGTGACAATATTATGCAATATCAAACAATAAAATAGGGAATCCTTTATGTCATTTTTACAAGGACAGAGAATTTTAGCTAGTTGATGCCCTTGCCACATTCCACAAAAGCAAATGGTCAAAATTTCATACAAATTGTCAATCAGGATATTAGATATGACCTTCATAAAGCATGATTATCTACATTTCAAGAAATTGAAAAGGGTATATTTGTTGAAATGGTTCTCATTGAGAAAGATGCTATCAAGATCTTTAAAGAAAACAAAAATGAAGCTAATACAAAAGAAAAACCCTCATTTTGAATTAAGAATAAGAACATCATGAATAATGGGGTTGTCGATGCAAATATAGTTAAACCTATGGTTAGCTTACCTAAGGCTAACTCATCTAATAATCAAGTTAATACAAAAAGGGCACCAAGGCCCCAAAGGAAGTACATGCCTTTGGGATAACCAATTGAATCTGCATTGAAAAAAAAATTGCCAATAAGCTCATTTCATTGCCCGATAATCAGCCATTTGAACCAAGAGTAAAACCTTCATAGCGGAATGACAATGAATTCTATGAATACCATAAGAGAAAAGGGAATAAAACTAGCAATTGGCACAAATTGAAAAATCTTATTCAAGACCTTGTTGATAATGGAGAAATTAATATCGAAGGTCACTCTTCCAATGAAGAACAAGTGATGTTTAAGAATACACTTCCAAAACATGATAAGGAAAAATCCCCTAAAATAGATAATAATGCTAATTATACCAATGCAACTTATGAATATACCATGAATCATATCACTGAAGTGGACCCTCATGTGTCTACCATAACCATTAAAGGTAAAACCCATGAATTCATTGTCACTACTCAATGAGGTAAAGTCACTCTACAAGGAGAAACCTCCAAAACAACTTCAACATCCAATAATCAATACAATCTTGTAGATCAATTGGGAAAGACACCCGCCCTTATATCTATTCTTTAAGTCTTGCATATTTCACCTATTGGGAGTGTCATAATTTTGCTTTTGCCTCTACTCTTTGGGTCTCCAAAAATCCCTTAGAGTTAGGGTTTGTCAAAATAAGGGAAGGGTTTAAGCTTTGTATTCCTTCATGAAAAACCTTCTCTGCTATTCTATTTCGTTGTTGACTGGTTATAGCAGTTTGAAAATTTTTAGGTCATCATCGGAAGGGGTTCTTATCTCCCAATGTGCTAGGTCTTTGATTTTGGTTTGGTCACTTCTCAATTGAAGGGCAAGTTTTTAAAATTTTCTAAGTCCTAGGTATCTCCTAACGCATCTAAGTCCTATGGCCCCATTACCCTCCCTTAATACCCATGTGCTAAATTTATCACTTAAGTGATGATCTCATGCAGTCTAAGTCTTACAGGATGGTGGAGTATGAGTTTCATGTCCTTCTTCCTTACCCTACAAAGTCCATTCTACACCCACCAAAGTGCTACGGGGTAGTGGGATAAGTATCAATGAGGAATAAATCTCACCCTGCAAGGCCTTTGTTGCGAGACAATGGGATGTGAGTCAAAAAAGAAGAATTGTTACCCCACAAGCCTCATTTGTATATAAATTTTGTTGGCAATTTGGAGGAATTGATTATGTGATGCATTTGTGTTTTGTCATTGATGTCAACACTAAGTGCTTTGGCTATTTAACAGTGTCTAGTTGGTCCCGATAGGATGATTGGTTTCTGGTTGGTATGATCATGTTGATCTGGTATACTCTGGTATGCTTTGGCTTGTGGAATTGTCTTAGATCTGCTATTCATGTTACTCATATATATGTTCAGTCAGTTGGTATTGATTTGTTGATCGGATGCTATCTTATATTTTGGTAATCCTGGTTTACTGATCCAGTGAGGGTTTCACCAGTAGAGCTTTATTGAAGATCTTTTGATATTATGCATAAGTGGTGTTGGTGTAGCTTCTAGTAGGGATTCAAGTTGTTGATTGTGATCATGTTCGAGCCTTTACTAATTGGGATCATTGTTTTAGCGTGTGTGGACCTAAATTGGGTCTGGTGCTATCTAGGTTATGGACCAACTTAATGTAACATGTTGTTGGGACTTCTCTATGTGTTTCTGGGATGACTTATAGGTTGGATGATATTTGTTTGACCTCTGACATTTTTTATAATTATGTAATAGGTTTTATTGTCTAGGTGGCTGACCTAATTGTTTAAGGTCTAGGGTGTTTATATATATGTGTATGATCTCATTGTAGATCATGGTATGCAAGCGAATAATGTAATAATCATTCATGCAAAGTATTTGGTCGATCATAGGTGATTGAGTTGGGTTTATGCAAGAGGTTTAAGACCTCCGATATTGAGCTGAATTGGAACTGTACTTAGGCATAGGAGATGACATTATTGCAACTCATTCTTTCTTTTGTATTGTAGTCTTGATTTCTATGTAGTCAATGAGACTCCTTTTGTAATGATTAGTGTACTCTAGGTTGTTGGCCTTTCTACAAGTGCAGGCCCCTCAATTTGTAATCACATAATTATTGCAGAAGTATTATCTGACTATGGGTAGGCTTCCCACCATGGTTTTTCCCTTTACCTGGTTTTTCACATACAAATCTTGGTGTCATGTGGATGGTATCTATTCTCTAATTGTTGCTTGTGCTTAATTGATATATCTGCTATTTCGGTAATTGGTTTATGTGTTTCAATAATAAATTTTTAAATGCTTAAGGTTCTGGTAATTTGGTGACAATTGATTCACCCACCCCCCCCCTCTCAGTTGTCCTTCAGTTATTTGAACTATCTAACAATTGGTATCAGAGCTCTGGTCCTCTTTGCAGAAGCTTAACTGCTTGAGGAAGATCCTATGGCATCTAATAGTTCAAGTTCATCTAGTTCATCTGCAGTTGTCTTCTAGAGAGAAATTCCTAGGCTTGATGGAACAAATTACAGAGTATGAAAGATTCGAATGGAGACTCATCTGAGATGTCTTGCTAAGGAAATCTAGGAGATCACTGAGAATGGTGTAACCCCTTTTAATCTGCCATCTGGCAATCCTCCTCTTGAAAACTTAGACAAGGAACTTGAGAATGATTGTAGAGATAGAGAATCCCTCTTGTGTGCACTTTCTGATCAGCAAATAATAGGATTGACTGACAAATCAAAAGCAAAAGTTGTATGGGACAAGTTGAAGACTCTAAATGAAGGTGACCCTACTATTAAGATTGCTAAACTTGATGGTTACCAGGTGAATATGAAAATTTGAAGATGGAAGAAGATAAAAGGATTACTACATTTAAAGAAAGGGTAAATGAAATTGTCATGGGAATTCAATGTTGTGGTGGATCTCTGAGTGAAGATGAAATAGTTTCCAAATTTCTAAGAGCTTTACCACCAGCTTATAAGATGAAGGCTACTGCAATTAATGAATTGAGAAAAATGGCTAATACTTCTGTCAATAGGGATACCTTGGTTGGGAAATTATCTACTTTTGAGCTTGAAGAATTTGGACCTTCTAGAGCTATGAAGTTTGAACCTTCTTTTCATGCATTTACATCATCAACTGGCAAGCAAGAGTGGAAAGCTTTGTATGCAAAGGAATTGGAAGATATGAAGAGGGAAGATGAAGAATTTGAGCAACTTGAAGCCCTATTTGCTAGAAGAGTACCTAAAGGACTGGTAGGAAGTAAGTATAAAGGAAAATCACCCTTTAAATGTTTTGCATGTAATAAGATAGGTCATTTTGCATCTAGATGTCCTGAAAGGAATTCAATATTTGAAGAAAGAGCTAGAAGATCTTTTAAGCCTAACCCTAGATATCAAAACAAGAATAAGTACAGGAGAAATAGAGACAAATCATGTTACTTTGCTAATGAGGAAGGTGTGACTGATTTTGATGATGAACTGGCACAAGACTCTGCCAGTGGTTTCAGCAATGGAAAGTGTCATGTGTGTGAAGTAGGGTACCTGCAGCTACAACACAAATACTCAATAGACCATTACAAGCATGGTTAGAAAAGTGAAATCAAACAGAAAAAAAAACCATGACAAAGTGACCTATCACCTCCTAAGAGATGCGACTATGGATTTGCTCTCAGATCTGGATAAGCAATCCCAGTGACTTGACTACACCTAGATGGAGGATTTAAAATGATATGATATGCAAGCTAGATGAGATTGGTTATGCTGGATTGATCCAAGAGGCTAATTAAGATAATGATATTCATGATTAAGATATGATGATGATGGAATTAAGCTAGAATAGAAATTGATTATGCTATATGATTCAACAATTGTGCTAGGATATGATCAAATTAAACTAGATCTAAGATGCAATTACTTATAATAACAATGCTAGAATGGATATGCCTATAGTAACAATGCATAAAATGATATGAGATGGGATCATTTATGCTCCAAAATGGGGGATATTTATAGGAATTCCAAGGCCAAAGCTGAGGTGGCATGAATCAACGGTCAAGATTGAATCTGAAGATATGAAGGGTCAAAATTGGAGGAGGTTGGAAAAGAGGTTGGAGGGAGGGACACTTGTCATCTCTATGGTGACAAGTGTCAAGGATCCTTGATCATAAGAGGGAAAGTGTCCAAGGGAGGAGACATGTGGCATAAGTGTCATGTGTCTCAAGGGGAGAATATCCATACCATAGGAGGTTAGGATAAGGAGGTTAGGATGTGCAAGATAGGATAGGGTTAGTTAAACCCAAGGTTAGGTGGAATGGATTAGGTTAGAGGATAATTAGGTTAGGTGGTTAGAAGTTAGGAGGCATGTGGGTAATTTGAATTTAAAAATTCAAATAATAGGAAAAGGCTAATTAACTTTCAACAACTCATAAATTGATTTGTTTTAATTAATTAGGGTATTAAAAGAAATGAATTAAATGGGGGGAGGATTAATTAATTTGGATTAATTAATCAAACGGGACTATTTTGATGAACCTATTAAATAAATCCCTAGATTTATTAATAAGAAGATGAAAGGGATTTAATCAAATTGCTAATGAATTCAATTAAATTGGGAATGGGGATTAATTAAATAATTGCTTATTCAATTAATTATCTTCAGACCATTTTAAGGTGTATACATTTTTCCCCTCTTTGAAGCAAGGTGTGATGATGTGTTGATTCAAATTATAATCTCATTTTGATGATGGTGTTGGTTTGATAGGATGCCCCAGACATTGATTGATAAATTGTGATACCATGATGCCACCTCGGGAGATCAATTGAGATAATTGACCTTTGGAGTGTTTGAATCGTTGCAAAATTGATTTCCCAATTAGAAATGATGTGATTTCTACTGATGAATACTAAGAGGGGGGGTGAATTAGTATACAAAAAAATACTGAACTTAAACACTTAAACAGTTTAGCAGTAAACTGGTATAACAGTTTTACTAACAAACCGGTTAACACAAATGCAAACCAAACAGCAAATAAGGCATTCACCCATAGAAACACAATCACCATAACACAAGAGATTTTCATGTGGAAACCCAAATGGGAAAAACCACAGTGAGATGAAACTCACAAGTAACTATCTGCAGAATAGTAACCAGACCGGTTAAGGTCATACAATGTTCTTCACCTAAACAGATCCTGTTAGGAATCTCAATCTTTGTTAGGAGATAAGTCCGATTAAAGACTACCTTATGAGAGGATTTCAGATCCATAGATGTGAACCACCTTGTTAGAGGATTTACAAAGGCTTTTCTAGGCCTACCCGATTAAGGGTTTCAGACTTGTTGAAGATGTGAGTAATCAACAAGTGAATGATCTAGCAAATAGCATAGTCTGCTTGGTTAGATCCATGATAGCTCATTGCTAATGTATTTCAGCATTACTTTAGTCTTCAGTAAATCCACACTCTGTTACAACACATAGACTTGATCTTCTCTTCTAGGATCGCACATACAAAAACTCATCAACCACCAAAAACCCTAATAGCTACATCTTCTAAAACCCTAGACATGATGTCCTTAAAAAGGAATCTGATTTCATGTCGGTTTAATAGGATTACATTGCAAGTTCCTAGGTTCATTGCATATAGACACATTTGATAACACGGCACAAAATTACCATCAAAGTGTCAGTGGATGTTAACTCATCACAAAAATACCGGTTGGTAACTCATCACAGAGTATTACCGGTTCATACAACTTTACCGATTACCGATTGTCCAAAAATGAAGACTGGGAAAATGATAGTTGTGTGTGTGAAAAGTGGATCTGTATCTATATCTGAATACACAACACTTAAATTAAGTCATTAGATGCATGGTTAGTAAATCAATAATCAATGAATAATAAACCATTACAAAGTGACCCATTGCCTTCTAGTAGATGCGAGTTTAGATTGCTCTCAGATTGCTAAGCTATCCAGTGACTAGACAACACCTAAACGAAGGATTTTTAAATCTATATGAGCATGAATTCAAGCTGGATGGATGCAAGATTTAAGCTAAATGAATAAAAGATATGCAAGATTAATCTATCATGATTTAAGCAATATTAAATAATTAATATGCAATATCTCAATGCAAATTCTCAATGAACCTCAAGCAAAAATGGCATAATAACAATATATTCTCTGGGATTTTTTGAATGACAGATGAGAGCCTGAATTTATAGAAAATTCAGAAAGAAACCAAAGGCTGAGATCAAATTATGATGAGCAGTCAAGATTTTCCAAGAGGAAGCACAATCCAAGTGAATTGATGTGATTGGATGCTTTTTTCAGTTTTAAAGGAAATTGAACTAAAATTAAGATAAAATCAAGAAAAAAATTGATTTGTTCTCTATTTCATTCAATTTTAAGATTTAATTGTTTTAATTGCTTTCTTTGAGATTATCTATCAATTTTTAATTTGTTTTTTTCAAGATTATCTCCATTTGATTTCTTTTCTCAAATTTTTAATTCTTTTTTGGTCAATTAATTCCTTTTTTTATTTATTTCCTTTTTTGAAGATTTGTGCTCATAATTTCCAATTCCTCTTTCTTGATTTGTTTCCTTTTTTGAAGATTTATGGCAAATTTATTTATTTAATTAAATTAATTCCTCTTTTTGATGATTTTATGGCAAATTGATTTATTTAATTAAATATGCAAAAGATACTTAATTAAAATAAATAAGATAATTGTTTAAAATGATTTACTTGGAATGATTTAATTAATTAAATAAATATTTAATTAATATTGATAGATTAATTTTGCCATGTGGCATTTGATGATTTAGAATTAATTGTGTACTCAAGATTTATTTAATTGCCTTTGGTTAGGACCTTGGTGATGTTGTCGAGATTAGGGGCTCATGGTTTAGATGACCATTTTTAGGGTATTACATTTGCCCCTCTTTGAATTAATGTGCGAGCAGCGCGTTGGTTCAAAGAATAGTTGATGTCTAGGAGATGGCAGTTCTGAACTTGATTGATCATGAACTAGATGAAAAGCGAGGTGTTTGGCTTGATTAGAAGCGACGAAGTTGAATGAAGTCTGATTAAAGCGATACCTGATTTAGAATTAATTGTGTGCTCAAGATTTATTTAATTGCCTTTGGTTAGGACCTTGGTGATGTTGTTGAGATTAGGGGCTCATGGTTTAGATGACCATTTTTAGGGTATTACATTTTCCCATCTTTGAATTAATGTGCGAGCAGTGCGTTGGTTCAAAGAATAGTTGATGTCTAGGAGATGGCAGTTCTGAACTTGATTGATCACGAACTAGATGAAAAGTGAGGTGTTTAGCTTGATTCGAAGCAACGAAGCTGAATGAAGTCTGATTAAAGCGATACTGATCCCGAACTTAATTGAACTTAGGAACGATAGAAAACAAAAGATACCGAACTTGAAATTGATTGATCAAGAAGCGGATCTTACTGATCTAGAACTTGATTGATCTAGACACAGTGAGTGATGATAAAAATTGATCTTGAACTTGATTGATCAAGATACGATGAGCGAAGATAAACTGTCCAGCTTGATCCAAAGCGATGAATACTGAACACCTGCTTATATTGAGTGTGATCAAAGAAACTCTTTAAACCCTTGATTGAGTTTAAACGAATAATCAACTTGATGAAAAGCGATGAAACTGATTAACGTTAAGAGATTGATTCAGATGAAGACAAATATCAGCTTGATTTGAAGTGATGAAACTGATATGCCCCTAGCGATTGATTCGATTCAGATGATTGAGAAATCTCAACTTGATATAAATCAATGAAGTTGAGATGCCCCTAGCGATGAGGTCTTATTTGATTGATTTTCTTTAGTTGAAAAAGATTTTTTGCTCGACTTTCAATGAAGATTTGAAAATTTTCTCGACATTGAAGAATGTGAGGTCATAAGGTCACGAGTATGCCCCCTTAGGAGCGAAATCAAAAAATAGCAAGGGTACATGATGATAGGCAATTTATTTAGCGATGATAAGTTGTTTTGAGCATAAATTGATTAAGAGGAATCTTTGAAAATTTTGCATTGATTGATAAGAAATTGAGCGCAAAGTTGATTTGTAGAAATTAAATTGAGAATCAGCGTTGAAATTGAGCGCAAAGTTAAAGAAAGAGCATTTGATGAAAAGCGCTAAGTGGTCCAAATTTTGTGAAATTTCGATGAGAGAGTTGACATCAGATTTCAATTTCGATCCCAAAAATGGACTCAGGAAAGCCGATTTACAAGCTCGTGATTTGATTTCATCGTACTTGTGTTGATGGATTATGAGACGTTGTTCTATATGCTTTATTCTATATGTATGCATTTCTTTAGAGTATAGATAAATGAATGCAAATGGAATATGGGTGTTTATTTTTGTTTCTTTTTATGCAAATAAATGATGATGTAAATAAATGAGGAGAATGAGTAACTAGTAATGCAAATGTTTATTTTTCTTCATGCAATAATATGAATGCAAATAAGTATAAAATGAAATGTATGGATTTATATAAGATGCTCATGTATGCAGCTAACATCTCAATACACAAGTACTCGATCAAAGAAACGATGATGAAAAATAGACCACTTAGTTGAGAAATGATGAACCTTCCAACTTCTCATTCAAAAGATAAAGAAATCAGTGTTACCATACCAAAATCGCTCTAAATTCATGAGATGCAGAATGAAATGCAAGATGAGATGCAAAATGAGATGCAACCGAAACCTAGTCACTGGATTTTGAAAAGCTTAATTTTCATCATTAAGCATTTTACAACCACATTAGGCAAATTAGAGTTCCTTTCTTTCCATGTGCAATATTAATTATCTTGTCCGCAATGACCCTTTTTCCGTTCATATCCTTGGATAAATTTCGCAGGGACCTGGATTGCATGATAAAGAAATTCCCTCAAAATAGAAAAAGAAATGATGGGAACCTCCTTGTAGCATTCAAATAATAGGAGTAGAGGTATGTGTGGCGATTTAACCTTAATGTGAAGGATCTTATCACAGTCACCCAGCTAATTTAGATGTTTCCAAATCGTTGGGATCATTCCTACAAGCAGAAAACAAAGAAAATATTATGCCCCCAATCCTTGCTCCTCTTAGTCACAATAGACTTCCTCGAGTTACTCAGAGGGATAATAATCGAAAACCAATATAAAAGACAACACAAAGAAAATTTTCATGCATAGCTCAAACTGTTCAGTAGTTGTTTTCAGTTTTGTTTTACTTGTGTACTCAGTGATAAAACTCTTCAGTAGTCAGGAGACAGGTGACTGACTCGAAGTGGATGACCAGGTTTCACTAACATAAAGTTGACTTGGCTGATACTTCTTAGGACATGTAATGGGCTTTGTTGATTAACCTAAGACTAGGTCAATGATCGGTTTCAAGCCATGAGTGTTCTAACGAACCAGGATGTCACGAAAGTGACCAAAAGATGTACAGGCAAAAGCAAAGATGCATGAAAGCGAGAATGCCAACGTTGCATTGATAGATGGAGCGCTTGAGTACAAGAGGTGCATATTTGCCAGGTTTTCACCTACTTGGCAGAGATTCCCTTTTATTTTTTTACCAAGGTGCCTGTTTACCAGGTTTTCACCAAGGCATTTTCTCTCTTTTTTCCTTTTTTTCTTCTGTTTTTCTTTTTCTTTTTTTCTTTTTTTGAATTTTTTCAGGACTTTTTCTGATTTTTATGATTTCTTCAGGACTTTTTCTAATTTTTTAGGATTTTTTCGGGACTTTTTTTTATTTTTAGGATTTCTTCAGGACTTTTCTAATTTTTAGGATTTTTTCATGTTTGCCCCTACTGTCTAGCAAGGCAAAAGGGATTTTGAGTACATGAATGGATAAGCGAATGATGGTGGACGCTTTCAAGGACTATCTCACAACATTAATCCAAGCATAGGGTCCAAATATAGCAATGTAAAGCAAGGATTTTAGAGATGTAAAGCAAGGATATAGCATAATGAAGCCATATGGTCCAAAGAAGTGGCCATGTCAAGAGGTTTGTGGAAAACACGTTTTTTGCATTTTGTCCATAGTGTTGATCAAGATCAAGCGATAGATTTGGATAGGAGGCAGATATGATAAGAAAGATCAAAAGGGTGTGGGTCAAGTGTAATAGATAGGACACATGAAGCCTGCAAAGATCCTTAACCTTGTCAAGATCAAAAGTGGAAAAGGGATATGAAGGTAGATAGAGTGAATGAGGGATAACGAAGGATGAAGGATAATAGATGGATGTACATGGATGGAACTTGCCCCCAATGTAAAGTGCAAAAGGATAATGGATTACGCATGATGCCTATTTGCTAGGTTTTCATCATGGTACTTGCCCAAGGTGCCACAAGAAGTGGTTTTCACACAAGGACGAATTTATTTCTCTTTACATTTTTTCTTGATTTTTTTTTTCACTTTTTCATCATTTTTTTTTTCTTTTAAAAGATAATGGAGGCATGCTAGGGGATAGAAGAAGGACCCCAATGTCTCACTGCTTTGTATGGTACCCTTAGAATATGAGTTGCAATAGACCATGGCTATGAAGATATGCTCAAAGATATTGGCAGGATAATGAAATGAAACTAGGGAAAGGATTTATGCAAAGGAATGGATAAGAGGGATGGAAGGGTGAAAAAGAGGTGTTGGATAATGGATGGGATGTTGGAAGAATTGTGTATGGCTAGATGGAAATTATGGAAAGATCAACATTGGCACACACCTTGAGGGATGGTGGACATATGGAAGAGAAGAGAATCTCATATTTTGAGATTTGGATGGAGGAAAAGTTATGGATTTTAAGGCATAAGAACCCAAAATGGATGAAGGAGGTGATGGAGGAATAGAATCTGAAGGTTTGGATGGAGGAACAACAATTTTGGATGCCAAATTTGATTTTTCTTTAGACTGTTGTACTTCAATCAGCCGCTTAGGGATCCACATGGTTTTTGATTTTTCATGATTTTGTAGTTCCTTAGAGCGCATTGCTTGTACAAGTGCCTTAGGAACCCATATAAATTTTGAATTTTCTTCTTTCTTTGTGGGCCTTTGTGGCATTTTGTATTTTTCTTTTTCTTTTTGGATCATATTTTGGTTTGTTTTGACATGTCGATTAGATGGGACATGTTGATCCTTAAATACATGTGCATTGCTTGACTTATGACTTTTATGCTTGGCATCCAAATTGCTTGGAGGGAGATGTGTGGATATATAGGAATGATATGGAGGTCTTTTAGATGGATGGAAGGTACTCGAAGATGTGTGCCTTTGTTGATCCTGCATAAGGGGTGGAGGGATATAGGGACCTAGAATGGATGGAAGGGGCGAAGGAGAAGGTGTGTATTTGGATTTAACTAGAGAAATGTAGGATTTATGAGAGATACCAAAATCTTGAGAAATGTCCCTGAGGCCATGACCTTTAACACTTTCTTTAATATGGAGGGGTTCTTGCTTGTGGATATTTACCTCTTTGCCTTTATAAATATTTTGACTTGTAGGATACACTTTGCTTTGGAAAGAAGGCATGAGTCCATTATGAGATGGAGGTGGAATGTAAGGAATGATAGGATCACGAAGGGGATTTGTAGGCATGATGGATCCTTGAGGTGAAAATGGAGGATTATGAAAAGGAGATGAGGGGATACTTTGAGCTTGACATGGAAGAGGGCCATTGGATAGAGTATGAAGGGTGTTTGACTCTTCATTTTGAATAGGATTATTTGAAAAGGTGGAAGAGGCATCGTGATCTTGCTTATGAAGTGGATTAGGAATGGGGTTTGGAAGAATGCTTTGATCTTGAGATGGAAGGGGATCATCTTGGAAGAAATGGAAAGGTATAGTGGGATCATCATGGGATTCTAGTGAAATAGGATCTGTTTCAATCATTAGATGGGATTGAGGAGTTTTAGTGTCTTGATCTTGATTTATGATAGGACTTGTTTCTTCATTTTTTAGATTATCCTCTTGACATGGAGTCACTTATAAGGAAGGGATAGGATTTTGCTTAGGCGTAGGGGATTCTTGGAAGGTCTCCATATTTTGGCATGATGGCGAAGCATTTTGAGTGGGACTCTCTGGAGTGGGTATGTTTGGAATTGAAGTGTATGATGGCATAGGATCTAGGATTTTTAAATCTTTAGAGGAACTTGTATTAATATTGGCATTGACTTGGATTTCCATAGGAGATAGCCCTTGAAGGTCAACATGAGAAGTTTCATTATTTGAAGGAGATGATATGGATTGTTGCTGAGAAGTTTTAGGAGATGAAGGAATCATGGAAGGGATGGAGGCTACATATGGAACCTTGCTAGACACAGGTTCATGATTTTGATTATGCTTAGAAGTAGTTCCTTCTTTTTCTTTAGGTGAGTCATTAGGATCTTCAATTTCAATGACACCATCATCAAGGAGATCTTGAATCTTATGTTTTAATTCCATACGCATTGAAGTCTTATGTTTGTTATGCCTATGATACACACAATAACTACTCAAAACTGCACATCCCCATGTGGTCTTTTTAGGCAATATGATAAGATTGTTCTTAAGAAGCTCTTCCAAAGATGACTCAATAGATTGCCCCAAAGGTGTAAATTGTCTATCTAGGGAATAGATGTCTTTTTGTCTTGATGAAGGTGTTTTGTGATCCTATTTGAGATTTGGCTTTTGATCATCAATTATTTGTTGGTATTTGATTGTCAAATCATATAATTGTTTTAGCATTCCTTGAAGTTTCTCACTCTTGATATCATGCATTTGTTTTTCAAATGGAGTCATTGATTTATTTTGTTGGATTTCCATGTCATATATTTCTTTCTTGATATCTTGAAGCATTTGAGCCAAGGTATCCATCGGAATGTGAGCTAAGGTATCCATGAGATTCTTACTTTTGTCAAAAAAAATTAGAAGAGCTTCTGGTTTGAACAGGCATTTACAACCGACACGACCAAGAGCTAGATGTGTTACAGAAGTCAAGATCAAATTGTAGCTAGTTGTTCATTTAACGTAGTGATTGAGAGAAGTTACTAAGATCTGGTCTAGTTTCAGGAATGATCTATCCTATGTAAGATGTTATGCCCTCCGAACCGAGGCAATTTTTGACTGTCACAGAAGAATAAGTAAAATGATAGTCCTGCACTCTGTCAATCATAACTTTTAAACTCAAAATCTTTAGGAAAATCCCTTCAGTGAACCTGTAGAAAATGTGGTTTTACACAACATATCAAAGATTGGTTTAGATCCAATGGTTCAATACAAAGTTATGCTCTCCAAACTGAGACCATTTTTTACTATCACAAAAGAATAAGTAAAATGATAGTCCTGCACTATGTCAATCATAACTTTCCAACCCAAAATATATAGGAAAATCCCTTCAGTGAATGTGTATAAAACTTGGTTTTCAACAGCATATCAAAAATTGGTTTAGATCCAACAATTCAATAAAAAGTTATACCTTCCACATCGAGACCATTTTTGACTGTCATAGAAGAACAAACAAAAAGAAAGATTTTTATCTACAAATGTAACGCATGTTTATTAGTTATAAAAACCAAACATTAAATTTGTTCAAGAAACATTAGAAATATTGTAGTTGTGGGTTCGAGCCCCACAGTGGGCGCCAGAGATGTGTGTGTGAAAAGTGGACCTGTATCTGTATCTGAATACACAACACTTCAAATAAGTCATTAGATGCATGGTTAGTAAATCAATAATCAATGAATAATAAACCATTACAAAGCGACCCATTGCCTTCTAGTAGATGCAAGTTTAGATTGCTCTCAGATTGCTAAGCTATCCAGTGACTAGACAACACCTAAACGAAGGACTTTTAAATCTATATGAGCATGAATTCAAGCTAGATGGATGTAAGATTTAAGCTAAATGAATAAAAGATATGCAAGATTAATCTATCATGATTTAAGCATTAAGCTAAATGATTTAAGAAATATGAAATAATTAATATGCAATATCTCAATGCAAATTCTCAATGAACCTCGAGCAAAAATGGCATAATAACAATATATTCTCCAAGATTTTTTGAATGACAGATCAGAGCCTGAATTTATAGAAAATTCAGAAAGAAACCAAAGGTTGGGATCAAATTATGATGAGCGGTCAAGATTTTCCAAGAGGAAGCACAATCCAAGTGAATTGATGTGATTGGATGCTTTTCTCAGTTTTAAAGGAAATTGAACTAAAATTAAGATAAAATCAAGAAAAAAATTGATTTATTCTCTATTTCATTCAATTTTAAGATTTAATTGTTTTAATTGCTTTCTTTGAGATTATCTATCAATTTTTAATTTTTTTTTTCAAGATTATCTCCAATTGATTTCTTTTCTCAAATTTTTAATTCTTTTTTGGTCAATTAATTCCTTTTTTGATTTATTTCCTTTTTTGAAGATTTGTGCTCATAATTTCCAATTCCTCATTCTTGATTTGTTTTCTTTTTTGAAGATTTATGGCAAATTGATTTATTTAATTAAATTAATTCCTCTTTTTGATGATTTTATGGCAAATTGATTTATTTAATTAAATATGCAAAAGATATTTAATTAAAATAAATAAGATAATTGTTTAAAATGATTTACTTGGAATGATTTAATTAATTAAATAAATATTTAATTAATATTGATTGATTAATTTTTCCATGTGACATTTGATGATTTAGAAATAATTGTGTGCTCAAGATTTATTTAATTGCCTTTGGTTAGGACCTTGGTCGTGTTGTCGAGATTAGGGGCTCATGGTTTAGATGACCATTTTTAGGGTATTACAATAACTGTTGCTTCAGTTCCTTCGTACCGCTTGAGATCCTCGAACCACTTGAGGTCTTCATACCGCTTGAGATCGGTAAACACTTTCTGCAAAACACCGATAGCCTAAAGACTATAATACTTAATACCGGTTTGGAACAAATACCGATTGAGCATAACTCATACATGAAAAGTGATCTCAAAGCAAGTGTGTGTCCATCAATGACAATCACAACATAAACATCAAAAATGCCAACAATCTCCCCCTTTGGCATTGATGGCAACACTTAGGAAAAATTTTGACATCTAAGTGTTTTACAACAAAAATATGCCATAATCAAAATTACTCCCCCTAAGCATATACACTACCCCTTTTGCAGAAATTACAATGTATACTACTCCCTTACAGAGATAAACATGAAAGTATACATAACATGCATCAAAAAATTTAAATACAGAATACTACTCCCCCTTTGCCAACAATGACAAAGTACAGTTGAATAACCCCTTGTTTCCATTATCATTAAAATCATAAGAGTTTATGACAATAAAGAGTGAAACTTGTCAAAAACTAATTTAAAGTCCTGCATAAATGTCTTCATGGATAAAGACCATGACTCAAGCAATGAGGTAGCAACCTCACTTTCCGTTTGCATCTAGGATACTTGTTCCTCCATGGCGTCCAAGGTACTCATCTCTTGAGTGACTATTAAGGCATCCGGATTGAGATAGCATTTATGAAGTATTTGCAGTCTTGGTAGTAGAACCAGTTGAAGTTCCTGCAATTCTCATGTCCAGTTGCTGATCTCGAACTCTATTCTTGCAGACTGGAGTTGAAACCGGTGAATGGTTTGCCCATATGCAGTGAAGGAATCATAGGGCATCTTGAAGGTGTTTATGTATGTCTGCAAATCAGTTTACAGTTTGTCTTTCTGAGCAAGTACATCATCACAGAATAGATGAGGTTGACATATCTTACTGAGCAGTAGATTCCCCTCATCCAGAACATCTTTTATGTCCTTCTGTTCTTTCTGTAGATCAGACCGGAGCTCATTTAACTTCTTTACCAAAGCAGTGTTCAGAGCCATTTGATGCTTCTTTTTTGCATTGTCTTCAACAACATCTTCCATACATTGCACTTGGTCCTCTACAACTGTGCATACAAGCTTCAATTGAGCTAGAGAGGAATTGGTACTTGGGAAATTGGTACCAGGAATCAAACTGGTGAGAGTTTCCACCGTAGTTTGAATCACATCTTCCATCTTTTTCCTCCTTAGTGCTTCCAGTCGCTCTTGAGAAAGCTTAATACTTTCCAATAGCTTCGTTTCATTTGCAGACTAGAGGTCAATGGGACTGGTGATGTCAGTCGGTTTGGCTTTACCACCGGTTGCCTTTGGGGTCTCTATATGTACAGTCTTTGTCACTTCCTCATTTTCCTTGGCTTTTTGCTTATCTTCTTCTACCTTCTTCTGCTCCTCAATTTCTTTCTTTCTTTTCTCTTTTTCCTTCTTCCTTTCTTCTTCTTTTCGCTTCTCTTCTTCTTTCCTCTCCTCTTCCTTCTTCTTCTTCTCCTCTTCTTGTTTCTTCTCCTCTTCCTTCTTCTTCTTCTCCTCTTCATGTTTCTTGTCTTCTTCCTTCTTCTTCTTCTCCTCTTCCTATTTCTTATCTTCTTCCTTCTTCTTCTCCTCTCCCTGTTTCTTCTCTTCTTCCTTCTTCTTCTTCTCCTCTTCCTGTTTTCTCTTCTCCTCTTCTTTTCTCTTCTCTTCCTCTTTTCTCTTCTCTTCCTCTTTTCTCTTCTCTTCCTCTTTTCTCTTATCCTTTTCATTTCTCTTCTCTTTCTCTTTTCTCTTCTCTTCTTCATTTCTCTTCTCCTCATCCAATTTCTCCTGTCCTGCCATTTCTATTGGTGTATCCGGAGTAACATCTTCACCGTCCAAAGAATCAACATCAATAGGGTTCATTTGCTTAGTGACCTGTTCTCCTTCACTGTTATATACCTCATCCGGTTTTGCTATTTCCGGTTCTTGTTCAACCTCTTTTTTGGCTTCGGACACTTGGTGCAATCTCAGAGTTGCTTGGGCATGAGACTGGGTATCTTTTACCACCTCAGGGACTTTCCCTTCTAGCAACAAGAGTCTCCTTCTTCGCATAAAGAAGAGGCCTTTATATTTTTCCATAACTTCATAAAGTTCGGAATTAGACACATCAGGATAATATTGAGCAAATATTTCCTCTCTTATCTCATGTTCCTTTTCTATGGCAATGCATCATTTGTTGTCTAAAGAATTATATAAAGAATCCAATGTCATAGATTTAATTTCTGATGGCGACCGGACATTAATACATAAATATTGAATGACTTCCTGTTGTACTTCCTCCTTCTCATTATCATTGAAATCATCAAAATAATCTGCCAAATCACTCAGCACTTTTCTCCTAATGTTCTTAATAGTTCTTTGACAACGTGTTAAAGGTTTGTAAGAGGAAATATCAATATTTACCGGTGCTGATGATCTTGGTTCATTGCTAGTTGTCTTTGTCTTCTTTCTTGTTTGCCTAGTCTTCTTAGGATTTTCTTCAAATTTTGTATCTTCTGAGTCCAGTGTGTTGCCTTTTTTCTTCCGCTTTCTCTCAAATACTTTGATGGGTGCAACTTTTGGTTTATTCTTTGCCGATGACTGCTTGGTCTTTTTAGGACTTGCTGAAGTAATCGGTGCTGATACAGATGGTACTGCCTTTCCTTTCTTCATAGAGGGATCCTCAACCAGTGTAACCCTTTCTAGATAGGTGTCAGTTCTCTTCATTTTAGGATCAAGCGGTGAGGCAAGTAGGGTAGAAGCATACTCGTCTAGCATGTCGTACATCACCTCATAACCCATAGGCTCCACTTCTTCCTTTCTGGGCTCAACAGCCTCCATTATGCACTCATCTACTTTGATGATAAAGCAGATGTCCTCTTCATAATTCTTGACAATATCACCAGATATTCTCACCCTTTGGTTCATCTTGCATCTAAACTCATCAAAGTATTTGTTCAGGACTTCAGGATAACCGGTTCCAACCGCTTGAAGACTTTCCCTGATTTGCTTTGTAACCAGTTGGTTAGTAGACCACTGAATATCACCGACTCCTGGGAAGTAGCCTTGGAAGTAGAAGAACAATCCGACCAATAGTTGTCCGAATTTAAATCTCAAGGCATTGTCCTGTTAGATTAACTTCAGGTTCACCAGTAGCTGCCTTTGCATACAGGTGCATAAATCAAACGAGCCATCTTCCATGATCATCCTATAGCCAGCATTTACCGTTGCAGCAAAGACAAAGTTAATTTTGCTAGCATGGAATGTTCGATAACCTATCACCATGCAGGCATACTTGACCAGATTATCCTTGATGGTATTGATGGTCATTCCCCATTGGTCGCTCACAAAACCAGTGAGCTTGGTCATTTCAGTCTTGTTGATCTTCCTTAGGGCTGGCACTTCTCAAACATTACAGAAATTGGTGACGGCATGAATCGCTTCCGGTGTGATGTCATGCGTTCGCTCCAAATACATTTTATCACCATGTACTCTACTTATAATGATGCGGATGTGATCATCTATGAATTCTTCAAGGAAATAGACTGCATTGTGAAGCTTCTTCTTTTCCAAGATGTTGAATTCCGGTTTGATCTTCTTGTCCTTTCCACAGAACAAACTCAACTAAGAATGGATCACTAGAGATCCTAGGTCTTCAATTTTACAGTCAATGTAATCCAAAATACCTTCCTCAACTATAACACCAGCGGGTATTTGGGATAGTGCATTATATTTTGCCTTTCGTTGGATGAAATCTACTGAATCAACGGGTGCACTAGAACTAGAGTGCGATGTTGAAGCCATGATAAATAGAGAAACTCGAAAAATACCTTTGAAAGTCAAGATTTAGGGCTTACAAATTCTGCTTTGCCACTCACTACTTTAGTTGTTGGGTTACCACTTTGAGTTCTACACTTGACCAATTGATGTTATCTTCGGATTCTTCTTCAAGGTTTTGAAATCTCTCCGAATTGCAAGACAAATCGACTTTTGTCGCTCTGCACTTGAAAACTTCTTCGCTCGAAAAATGATAAGTGAAAATGACTTGAAAATCCATTTTAAATGAATTCTCCACCTACCATAATAAATGCTCCATCATTAGGGCTTAAACCCTAATTTGCCTTTTACCATTTTTGGTCTTCCGCTAATTGACAAGTATCACATACCGGTTAAGGTCTTTTATCGGTGTAAATCGGGGGTTCGAAATATTTTACCGATTTGTTTCCCCCTAAGCTTTCCTGTAGCTTAGTTTACCGGTTCAGAGATTTCCACAACAGGTGCAGAAACCAGTTCTTCTAGAGACACTTCTTCTGGCTTCTTTTTCCAGGTTTTCTTCATATCCGCTTGAACAGTTTCAACATTAATCTTTCCTTCCGGAGTGACCAGTATATCATCCACTATATTCTTTCTCGTTCTGCAAAATCTTCATGACCCAGTTTGTTGCAATGATAGCAACCCATTCCAGGTGCTCTCCAAGGTCCATTATTCATGTTTCCATTCTTCCTTCTGCATGTTGCAGCTGTGTGACCACTACCATGATAGATCAAATAGGTTTCTCTCCATTTGATTGCCACTTGATAGCCATCGCTTCCTGACTAATGATTATAGGTATTAAACCGGTTTGGATTCTGGTTCCCAGAGGGTTCAGGAAAGACTCCTTGACTCCTTTGAGGATACCTTTCGGTGTTGTGCATGACAGACCTGCATTCAAATGCTCTATGCCCAGACTTGTTGCATGCATAACAATTCCCATTGAATCTATTAGATCTAGGCTTATTGTTTAGAAAGTAAGGAAAGTTATTGTAAGCCTTGTTTCTACATACATTAGCAGTATGTCCTTCCTTGACACAATTAAAGCAAACAGGTTTGAAATTTTTCTTACCTTTATCCTTTGGTGTTGGTTGCTTCTTTGATGCTACATCTTTTGCTCTAGAGGTCTCACCTTCCTCATATTCAGAGAAACCAAGTCTATTAGTATTCTTTATCGGTTTAGCTGATTCAAGCTTCTACTCTAGCTTAACAGTGCTCTTATTGAATTTGGCAAGTATTTCCTTTGACTCGGTGAGTTATTTGGTAATAGCAGCATTGGATTCCTTCAAGGTTACATTCTCAGAAACAAGACATGTTTATTTCACCTTGCATTTCCTCTTTTTCCACTTTTCTCTCTTGAAGATGAGTGGTAAGTGCACTAATTTCTTGCTTCAGCTTGGAGATCTCATGATCTTTGTCTTTTACTAGATCTTCAACTTTTCTTCAGTTCTCAAGCTCCTAACACATCCTGATAGTCAGTCCTTCAAGTTCCCTTCTCAGGTTGGCATTAATCTCATTCATCTTTTCAACTTCTTCAACTAGAGCTTCCATGTCCACTTCATCAGAGGAATTATTTTCAGTTAGCTCCATCAGTTTCTCCACATGCTCTCTCCTTTTTGCCAAAGAGGCCTTATACTTGACTTTGAGTTCATCATAGGCTTTCTCAGTCTGAGTGAGTCGATGAGTAAGTTCCCTCACATTGTATTCCCCCATATCTCTTTCCAAGTGGTTAAACTTATAGAAAGGTTGGCTCTGATACCAATTGATGAATACTAAGACAGGGGGTGAATTAGTATACAAAAAAATACTGAACTTAAACACTTAAACAGTTTAGCAGTAAACTGGTATAACAGTTTTACTAACAAACCAATTAACACAAATGCAAACCAAACATCAAATAAGGCATTCACCCACAGAAGCACAATCACCATAACACAAGAGATTTTGATGTGGAAATCCAAATGGGAAAAACCACGGTGAGATGAAACTCACAAGTAACTATTTGTAGAATAGTAACCAGACCGACTAAGGTCAGACCGGTTAAGGTCATACAATGTTCTTCACCAGAACAGATCCTGTTAGGAATCTCAATCTTTGTTAGGAGATAAGTCCAATTAAATACTACCTTGTGAGAGGATTTCAAATCCACAGATGTGAACCACCTTGTTAGAGGATTTACAAAGGCTTTTCTGGGCCTACTTGGTTAAGGGTTTCAGACTTGTCGAAGATGTGAGTAATCAAAAAGTGAATGATCTAGCAAATAGTATAGTCTGCTTGGTTAGATCCATGATAGCTCATTACTAATGCATTTCAGCATTACTTCAGTCTTCAGTAAATCCACACTCTGTTATAGCACACAGACTTGGTCTTCTCTTCTAGGATCGCACATACAAAAACTCATCAACCACCAAAGACCTTAATAGCTACATCTTCTAAAACCCTAGACATGATGTCCTTAAAAAAGAATCTGATTTCATGTCGGTCCAATAGGATTACATTGCAAGTTCCTAGGTTCATTGCATCTAGACACATTTGATAACATGACACAAAATCACCGTCAAAGTGTCGGTGGATGGTAACTCATCACAAAAATACCGGTTGGTAACTCATCACAGAGTATTATCGGTTCATACAACTTTACCGATTATCGGTTATCCAAAAATGAAGACTGGGAAAATGATAGCTGCCGCTTCAGTTCCTTCGTACCGCTTGAGGTCTTCATACCGCTTGAGATCGGTAAACACTTTCTACAAAACACCGATAGCCTAAAGACTATAATACATAATACCAGTTTGGAACAAATACCAGTTGAGCATAACTCATACATGAAAAGTCATCTCAAAGCAAGTGTGTGTCCATCAATGACAATCACAACATAAACATCAAAAATGCCAATAGTCTGCAACGTTGACTCATGATAGTGTGAGTTCTTCAATCATGATGATGTGGTTATAGGATGCCCCAGACATTGATTAATAAATTATGATACCATGATGCCCCCTCGGGATATCAATTGAGATAATTGACCTTTGGAGTGTTTGGATTGTTGCGAAATTGATTTCCTGATTAGAAATGATGTGATGTCTGCAACATTGACTCAGGAAAGTGTGAGTTCTTCGATCACAATGATGTGGTTTTGGATGTGATGATTGATTGAATTTGATTGACTTCGATAAGATTGATTAGATTGATAAGATTGAGAGCTAGTCTAGTTTCAGGAATGGCACCTCTTGTATAAGACAAAGATGATCAAAGCGTTTGGTTTCAGGAATGATATATCCTGTATAAGACTTGATCAAAATGTCTGGTTCCAGGAAGGATTCATCTTGTATAAGACACAATAGAATGGATCAGATGAGATGGATTGATAGAATTGATAAGATTGATTGGATAAAGAACTGACTTTTGTTGATATCCTATTGCAAGAAGATTTAGATGCATTGATGTTGGTGCATTCGACGGAATAGCATAAGATTCGCTTTGGGTCGACAAAATCTAGAAAGAGATGAGTCATCGCTCTGATTGTGTATACACCTATGATGATACATTGATGATTCTTGCGATAGATTTGGCCTTGGATAAGATGAGATTTTGTGATGTTATGCAAGAATGAAATGCAAGCTAAATGCAAATGCGAATGAAATGCAATGTTGCGATCAGACCAGTCACTGGGTTACTTCTTTTTTGTCATCATTGAGCTTTGTAAAATGTGGGAACTGAGTGCAAACATCAATGGTATAATTGAACCCTAATGACTTGAGCACTACTTTCCTAGATTTTGATATTGCAAGTTAGCACAAGCATTAAGGTATAATTGAACCAAGATGACCTAAGTGTTGCTTGCGTAAAACAGGCAGTATTAACCATTTCTATATGCCAATCTAAAATGTCTTCGATGATACTTCGATGATCATGTCTTGAGACAAATTTGCACATATTAATAATTAATTTACAAACAGTAGACAAGAAAATATCATGTTCCTTCCTTGTTCCTCTAGTTAAAGACATCCTGGAGTCACTCAGAAATTATGATAGCGAAAATCAAGATAGATAAGTTGAAACATTATGTTAAAATCATTAGTCAAAAGATATCATCCATTGATATGTGTGTGATGTGCTTAGACTGACATGTGATAGTTTGATGGTTGATAATTTGATCTTGTGTTCAACGTTGGATGTGTCTTAGTTTTCTCTTGACAAGAGTTGTCTAAATATTGTTCTACTTGTTTGATTAAGCTCAAAAACGATAGAAAATTTTTCCCCCAGCTAGGTGCAGGATTTTGCCCCAAGCCTAGAAACAAATTTATTATAATAAAAACAATGATCAAACCTTGTGATTATAACTGCGGCACATTCTTTGTTGATATACCTTTAAATGATCAAAGGCATTTTGTCTTCGTTCATGGATCAATTCTAACTCTTTCAATCTAGATACTCGTTATTCTTCATCTCGGATAAGGCCTTGTAATGATACTCATACAGAAGGTATCTCTTCTTCTATTGCCAGTATTGCTTCTGACCCATAGACAAGAGAGAAAGGTGTGGCTCTTGTTGGTGTATGGATACTGGTATGGTAGGACCATAGAGGAGGGTTCAATTGAATATGCCAATCTCTGCCAACATCATTTACTGTCTTTTTGAGGATTTTCAGAATAGTTTTATTTGATGGTTCTTCTTGCCCGTTCCCTTATGCATAGTAGGGTGTGGAAAATCTATGTTGGATCTTGAATTTGTCACATAGCTCCAGTACATCTTGGTTCTTGAATGGTCATCCATTATCAGTGATAATGGTCATGGGTATGTCATAGCGACATATGATGTAGTTCAAGATAAATTCAGCAATTTGTTTTCCTGTGATATTTGTGAGAGGTACTGCCTCAATCCATTTTGTAAAATATTTTGTAGCTACAAGGATGAATTTGTGACCATTGGATGAAGGAGAGTTTATCTTTCCTACTATATCAAGACCCCATTGGTAGAAAGGCCAAGATGTTTCCAAAGCATGAAGTTCTTGTGTTGGTGCATGAATTAAATTTCCATGGATCTGACATTGTTTGCATGTTTTAGCTATTTGAAAATAATCTCATTCCATAGTTGGCCAATAATAGCCCAAGCGTATGAGTTTTTTTGAAAGGGTAAGACCACTTGAATGAGTGCCAAAAAATTTGTTATGGACTTCATTTAAGGCCTTCTCAAATTCTTCTTACTCAAGACATTTTAAAAGAGTACCGTTCAGACCTCATTTGTAAAGGGTATCTGCGACAAGAGTATAATGGGAGGATTGGCGAATAAAGTTTCTCTTTTGGTTCTTTGACGAGTCAGGAGGGAGGATATTATCTTTCAGGTATGTGTAAGTTTGGCCATAGCGGGAGGAATCATGCCCAATAAGGTGACAAATAGTTTGGGAATCAAGACAATTATGTGCAGTGTAGTACCCCTACTCATTTGAACTCATTGGACTCATATTTTATTATTGGTTGTTTTCAGTGGATACATTACCATGATTTGTTATTTAGACTTATATGACATTATTTCATGCTTTATCTGGATATGAGATGCATAATTTATTTGCAGTATTTCAGTACTTGTGATTTATGGCATTTTATGGATTATTGCTATGTACTGACACTTTACTTTATCTATGCAATGTGGAATTATATGTTGTGTGTCTGCAAGTGTATTGGATGCAACGGGACAATTTTCCTTCACTCATTTTGGTGAGACAGGGAACGTCGTGATTCTCCTTCATCAGTGTGTATGCCATGTTTTCTATATTGTATATATGCATGTGTGGTTCGGTGATGCAGGCAGGTACAAGTACCAGGTAGGTACAGGGTATCGTCTCCACCTGGCTTCACAAGTCTGAGCGTGCCTTATATTTTCTGATGGAAGTGGAGGAGATAGTAGTTGACCCTATTTTATTTAGTTACACTCATGTAAGTGTCATTAGTTGGTTGTCCTGTCAGTTTGTTCAGCCTTCGTATTTTGTTGTTTGATCTTTTATGAGTATTTGCTTGAGGTTTGCTCAATTTGTGTGTTTAGTGGTTTTAATTAATTAATTAAATTTATGAAGTCATCTCATTATTGGTATGTTTGGGGAATTATGTATTTTATGCATTGAGATTATAAATTTAATTAATTAAAAGAAATTATTAAATTAAGTTGCAAGCTGCATGATATTAGAAATATATTTTATTTAAATTTTAGTGAAAAAATTGTTAATAATGTGAATTAAAAAGTGACTCTATGATTTAGCGTCTTTTGTGTAGAAATATGTGAATCATCGAAACTATAATTAATGTTTGGTTTTCAAAATTAAACAATATTTATACGTATTTTATGTATATATACTAGGACTCGATCATATACATGTATATAGTAGGTAAATATGGCTCATGTTTAATTATATTGATTATTTTTAATATGATTATTTATAAGTTGAATGATTGGATTTTAATGATCGTTTTGTTTTTATATTGATGCAAGTTAGATATACATGGTAGTTAATAACTTTGATTTTATCACACATAAATACGTATATATTTTGAGGAGAATAATTAAATTAAGTTTATGCGATCATCGTCTTATGCTACAAACATGATTATTCATAAAATGTATTTATGAATATTCGCATTATATAAATTATGATATTATATTATTTCTTTAAACGTTTAAGTTTAATATTTACTTTGCAAATTATAATATAGTCGCATGTTATATATATTTTGTTAGAAAGGTGGTGGGTTTAGTTGTTATAAGATTGCGACTATGTCGCATGGCAATTTAGGTGGCCGATTAGACTATCGGTTAACTCAGACCTAGGCATAAACTACCGGTTAATGCAGACCTAGCACATAGGCATAGACCATTAGTTAGATGCAGAAATTTAGAGGTTTTATCATGGAGATTATGGCATTTAACTATGCAAAGGCTATCAACTAAACGTAGAACTAAGAGTAGTATCAACATGGAAACGTGGCCATCAACCTGGAAGCTTAAACAAGGAACTTGCTAAAGACAAACACTTAAGTGTTTGTGATTACCTTTCACTTTGCCAACCTCTCCATGGAGCGAGTAATCTGTTATGGTATCCACAGTGAATGAGAGAAGAAGTCCACCATAAACTGTAGATAACTCTTTATTCTATGTAGAAATGGAATCGACTAGTATATCCACGTTATAATTAGACCTAAATCAGTGGCTATAACTGCAGTAAGTAATGAGATAACAGGCACGTGGTGCCATGATTCTAGGATAGTCAGCGATAGGAAACTAATGTGTAGATAAATCATGCACGAGAACAGCATAATTTGTATTAAGAATGGCCATCTCTGTTAGACGTGGAGATGAGAGAAGAGTTAAATAAAGACTCAAGTAATAGACTCCAAATCAATGACAATCACTGAGCCTTTGAATGGGGAGAGATCGTAGGAAAAACTAGGATAAATAAAGATGGAAGATAGGAAGATGGGGAGATATATTGAGAAGCAAGGAGAAACGATAGACTCCTGAAGGAAAGAAGAGAATAGGAGAGGGAATAGAGAAGATACTCTTAGAGTATCGAAGAAAGAGAGAAGAGAATTGTTTTAAGAATAGAGTGATAGGATAGACTGGAGATAGATTTGCAAGCGTTCAAGGAAGGCGTAGATCTATTTGGAGGAAGCACGTCGAGGTCTTTCAACTAGTTCAAGCTTACAAAGAGGTCGGAATCTCTTTTAATTTTGGTTATTATTTGAAATAAGGAAGTGTGAAATTAGAAGCTTTATATATAATGAATGATTTCATATATGATTTTGCATATGTTAGTTGTTACTAAATATGTGTTATTAATCTTTTGGAAATAATGAAAGGAAATCATTAACGTGCAATCCATTTCTTATGGTTTAAAATTCTAAGTTTATATCGCCTAAGCTCTCTATATTCCCATGTGTCCTGGTACATTTACCTCTTTTCTCAATAAATGACAACATTGATTTATTTGTATTAATATAGTTGTAATTCTAACTTTCTGGAAATCTTAAATTGCAAGCTATTTATGCATTTGGTTGTTTTAAGAAAAGATTGTCTGTATTAGGATCTTGTGTAAATGGTGTTTGTAGTCAAGTTTAAATTCCGTTGCAATTCTGGTTGAGTTGTCATTGTGTCCTATGTTGTTATATCTCCTTGGTTAGGTGTTGTTGTATAACCTTATTCATGTGAGCCATTGTGTGTTTTGTCCAAATGGTCAAACTTGGGATAGTGATTATGTATCCTTCGCCTAGAGTTTGTCAGGATTAGGTATGCTTGTCTGTTTCACCATAGAGTTCTTGTAGAGAGACCTTTTTTGTAGTGTCCTATGAGAGAGAGAGTGGCTTTCGAGCGAGGGTCGTGCCCGAAGTGGATGATAGGATAACCCATCAAAAGTTAGTTAAAAAGTGATAACCTAATAATTGATTTGGGATGGGTGAGATAAATATTAATTAAGATAATGTACCTTGTGCATAGGTGAGTGCTAGTACAGGGCTCATAATGTTACGAGTAGGCCTAGAATGGAAAACTTACCACCTTGTCTTTACAGAAGGATTGGTAGGTTCTGCATGAGACTTAGTTGGAACTAGAGGTTCAGGAGAGGTTACCAGGATAACCAGGAATGGGGGTTGGGACTTATGGAGGTTGTACCATGGTATCCATCTTAATCTATGCGATGACACTCTCTCCTTAGAGTCACTAGTGTTTGTGAGTTGAGTTGCATGGATGTTTGTGGAGTCTTGTAGTTCTTTCGTACTTGTCTTACTTTGCTTGCTTGAGGGTTTTCTACTATCTCCTAGCACGGTGGGGTGGTTCCATTTCGGGATCACATGGTCGAGTGGTAGTGCCACTTCCCATTGGATGTTCTAGAATGTATCTTCAGGCGAGGAAGGGCTTCGCTGGTGTTTCTTGGTTTGTGGTTCATGTACCAGCTCATGTTCATGATCATTGTTCAGTTGAGATCTTGTGGTCATTGTATCAAACTTTTATGTAACCTTGATATTATGACTTTGTAATCCGTGGTATTATTGGAGACCATGTATTTATGGATATTGTAAAAGGGAATCATTGGAATGTATGTTAATTTAGTTGCTTTAATCTTTTGTATATATGATCTATAGGAAATGAATGCATTGGAGTACTTTGATTCTTTCATTATGGAATTTAGATGTATGTGTAGATTTTATCTTAAGCATTTAATTTTCCTAATTAGCTAAACAATTGGATTAACCGTGGTGTTAATATAATCTACGAATTAATCTTTGTTGGTAACCCTTAGGAAATCATACGTTAGACTTCCGTTGTGTCGTTAAACGTGCTATTGATATGATTGTGCACTTAATCTTATTAAAAAAAATATATTATTACGCCCTTTTAGTTGCCTAGTTGTATTGTTTTCTTTTAGGGTTTTTCGCGGGGCATTACATGCAGGGTAAAACAACTCTTCCACCAGGAATTCGTAATGCTCTCGATTTTCCTATGTTTGAAGTAGAGAAGAAAGTGTTGCCATAGCATCTACTGCTTTGTTGTCATTCCTTGGAATCTGTTGAAAAGTGATTTTAACAAAGTATTTCTTGACATCATCAACCATTTTCTTATAAGGCATTATCTTTTCATCCTTTGTTTGATAGTCGTCATTGATTGGGTTGACGATGAGTTGATAGTCTCCAAAGACTTGTAGCTGTGTAATGTTCCATTCTATAGCCATTTTGATACTTGTAACCAAAACTTCATATTTTGTTGTGTTATTGGTGTATGGAAAACTTAATTTGTATGCTTTTGGAATTGTATGACCTTGTGGTGTGATGAATAGAAATGCATGCCTATGACCCTTGCTGCATATATGAACCATCAAAATATAATTTTCATGTCTTTGTGGTGACCGTTAGGATATCAGCATCGGGGAACTCAATCTATAAAGGACAATCATCTTGAAGTGATGCCTCTGCTAGCTGGTCGGCAATGACTTGCCCCTTGATAGCTTTTCTATCTATATATTCAATATCAAACTCACTTAGGATCATGACCCACTTTACTAGTCTTCCTGTCAATGTCGCCTTGCTAAGCAAATACTTCAATGGATCGATTTTACCAATCAACTTGATGGAGTGAGATAGTAGATAGTGTCTTAATTTTTTAGAAGTAAAAACTACCACCAAGAATGCTTTTTTTGTTGGTGAATAGTTGATCTCGTATCCCACTAATATTCTACTGATGTAGTAGATGGCTTGTTCTTTTCCTTCATTGTCCTATTGTGCAAGAAGAACTCCTAATGAGACTTCGGTGGTTGATACATATGGTAACAATGGATTTCTTGGAATTGGTTACATTAGGATGGGTGGTTGCATGAGATAGGCCTTGATCTTATTGAATGCATCCTCACATTGATGGTCCCACCTGAAATTAACATTTTTGTGCAAAAGATGAGTAAATGGTTGGCATTTATCTGCTAGCTGAGCAACAAATCTTCTGATTGACTGTAGTCTTCCTTGGAGTGATCTTGGTTGACTAGTATTCTAGGGAGATGCCATTTCTATGATTTCTTTGACCTTGGCAGGATCTACTTCGATACCCCTAGCTGAAACAATATATCCCAATATCTTGCCCGAAGTAACACCAAAGGCACATTTCTTGGGATTGAGTCGTAGCTTATACTGTTCTAACATGTCAAAGATCTTTTCCACTATTCCTATATGGTCTTCTTTGTTTCATGATTTGGCCGATATGTCATCTACATAATCTTCCATGAATGTATGCATCATGTCATGGAATATCATTGTCATAGCTCTTTGATATGTAGCACCTGCATTCTTTAGTCCAAAAGGCATGACGTTGCAGCAGAAAGTACCCCATGGACATGTGAAAGTTGTCTTTTCTTAATCTTCAGGTGCTATTTTAATCTGATTGTATCCAGGGAAACCATCCATTAGAGAAAACATGGAGTGTCCAACAGTTAAATCCATAATAATGTCAATGTTAAGCAAAGGAAAGTTATCCTTTGGACATGATTTATTAAGATCTCTAAATTCTATGCATATTCTGATACTTTTATCTGGTTTGGAAATAGGAATGATGTTTACTACCCACTGAGGATATGCTACAGGTTTGATGAATACCATGTCCAGTAACTTTTGTAGTTCTACTTTGACAAGAAGAGCGATATGAGGATGCATCTTAGTTAATTTATGTTTAACTGGTTTGACTCCTGAACTAACATTTAAGTGATGCATAATAAGCTCTGGATCCAACTCTGGCATGTCTACATATGACCGGGCAAAATTTATTTGGTGTCATTTGAAATATTTCATATATTGTTGTATTTCTTGCTCTGATAGAGAAGTTGTTGGATGTAGAATCTTTGGTTGCTTTGTTGTGCCAATGTTAACTACCTCTGTTGGCCAATGACCTTTCTTGATAGTGCTCAGGTAAGGTGTCAATCTCCCATCTTCTAGTGCCTCGAGGAGGTTTTCATCATTAGATGCATCCTTTCTTTTTACTTTTTCGAGGTCTAATGTTGCCAAAAGATGGTTTTCAACATTAGACCTGATATTGTTTTCTTTATTTTTACTTTTGCAATTGGGAGATTTGGCACCCACTTGACTGGAAGATGCATTGTTGAGATTCCTGGTGAAAGTAGTTGCGGGTTCAATTGCATTAAGATATAAGGATATGGCATGGTCATTAGGAAAGATATCAATGGTAGTATGTCTTTCATTTTCCCAATCAATAAGTTCAGGATGGATAAGAGATAAGGGGTCCTCAGGTTGAGATGTTTCGAGGGTATTAAGGGTCCTGATAGAGATGTCAAATTTTTTTATATATATTTCAATGTATAGAACAATACTCTCTTCAGAATGACCTCGCGTAAAGAGCTCCTAATCATCCTTGACTAAGTCCAAGTCAACTGAATGTGATTCTAATTCGAGTGGGCTAGTTCCTAACATTTTCCCTGCATACGTATGAACTACATCAACTCCTACATATTATTCAAAGCAATTATCTTCACTTGATTCTTCATAATGATAAGAATCCCATTCCCATTCATTAGAATCTGTCTCACTTGCAGCTTGAAATCTACAGATTTGTTCATATAGTGTTTGATTCGTTTCTTTTGTTTTTCTTGCTATATCTTTTCTTCTCTCATATTCAGCTTCGTCTGGGCTGAGATTGAGTTATGTCAACCTTGCTATCATCTTTTCATGATTTGTACCAGTTTCTTGCTTGTTTTGATTGATAATTAATGTTGCTTGGGAGGTGCCTTTAGTTTGTTTTTCTTGTTGATTAGAAGCTTGCTTCTTTTGCCATTTCATGTTTGCTTGTGCTTGTTGCTTGGCAGATGTTTGTTCCCTTTCAATTGCAATTTGTTCTTATCTATTTTCATATTTCTCTTGTTGTTGGTTAGAAGATGTCTCCTCTAGTAAAGTAACTTGTCCATACACTAAGCCTGATTTGTCTGTAGCCTGCTGAGTATGAGGTTGGATAGATTCTGAGATACCTTATTTTTGTTTTCCTACTAAACCTGTTCTAGTGTATCCCATTTTTTGAAGAATGTCAAATCCTTTTCCATATTTTCGATAGGTATTGATAACTCAATGATGAGAAAATAGTACCAAACCAGTACTGAGAGGGGGGGGTGAATTAGTACAGGCAAAAAATAGTCTTAAACCGGTTTGATAGCAAACACTTCAAAGGACTGGCAGACAGTGATACCGGTTTGAAATAGAGTACAACCGGTAAAGCTAAGAATGTCAGAGACAAGCATTAACCGGTTACTCACTTAGCCTTTCACTCAACTTGAGACTACACTACCATTTCACCCTTATGCATAAACGGGTGATCTATCATCAGATCATAATAACAGCTAGTTCAACATGTTTTATTGATAGGCATAAAACACAGAACCATCATATACTTGACAAACAATAGCAAAGCATCACAAGATAAAAGCATCACACATGACACACATATTTTCACATGGAAACCCAACTAGGAAAAACCACGGTGGGGATGAATACCCACAAGTTGTTTTTGAACTCTTTGGAAGTCTGCTCTGTTAGGAGCCTTGTCCGATTAGAGACATTACAATAGGTTCTGCTAGGAACTGATCCTGTTAGAGATCACCCGGTTAAGGGATGGCTAAAATACCTGATTAAGGGTTAAACCCTATTAAAGGTTACCTTGTTAGAGGATTTCAAGAACTCAATAGCTAAAGGACTTTGAACTCAGTAGCTTAGAGTTACCCTGTTAAAGGATTTACAGCAAACCGATTAAGGCTACCCTGTTAAGGGATTTTCCAACTATTGAGGTGGTTAGAGATCAACAGGTATTACAATGATCTGGTAATAGCACTCAATGCCAATGTAGATCCACTTAAGCTCGTCTTTTCCTTCTTCACTTACACTCTGCAGGTATCACTTCTCTCCTTTTGGTTTGGAAAGAATCACGTATCCCTTCTCTTGGATACTCACACACAACTTTTTGCCAACAACCCTAGAAAGAGTCACAACAACGATCTTATAGAAAATAGTTAGGTTGGTAGCATAAACCCTAAACCCTAAACCTAATAGGTTAAGGAATTCAAACGGTTCAATCCTAACCGTTGAGCATACTGCATTAATCTCCGTCATTCATTTTTGCCGTTTTCATGGCGGCTGATAACCCATCGCACGTTATCACCATTTTACAGTCTTCTCATATTCCCGAGGTAGATAGGCAAGATCTTCTTCATTCACGATCCTTCACGCACATAGGGCTTACGTGGAAACATGATCTTGTTCTTTGTTGTCATGCTAACTCATCGCACAAAGTCACCGGTTGAGCCACACAAGCTTGAAACATTTCAACCGAAAACCCTAAAGTTGAGACTACCAACCGGTAGTCATACAATGCTTCCATGTGCCGGTTCCCATAACCATATACCGGTTCACCTTGAACAAGTACACCACTTCACTTTGGCACAAATGCTGGTTCACAGTGTTATACCAATTCTCACATATGATGGTTCACACCTTGCAACATATTGACATCAATGACAACATACAATGTCATTATGTCCTCATACCAGTTCACACAATGCCAACAGGTATTCTGACATTGTTGATCTTCTGTTGGACTTATTCTTCCTTGTATAGCCACTATAGAACATATTTGTCTTTTGTTTCCTCAGATAAGGTCCCAGCACTAACAAATGCTCCATCAAATATTGGAAGATGTTTCATAATTGGTTGTTGTTTAGCATTTGATGGTTTTCCATAGGATTAAGGAGAAAGTGGTAGTTGTCATAGTGAGTATTCTCCGTTCCCTCGATCTCTTAACTGCATTTGTTTTTCCATACTTGACAAAATTGAGGCAAATGATTTTTCTTTGGATTGCGTGTTTAAAGACGATGCCTCCCTATTGTGAGGAACAATGACTTCTTGAGCTGGTTTTAGATTACTACAGTACTGAAATGGATTTGAATCTACTGAGATCGTGATTTCTTGCACATTGTAAGGAAATTTCAGGCACTGATGATATATAGATGGAAGAGCTTATATGGCATGTATCCAGGGTCTTCCCAAGAGTATGTTGTGTGATAAGTCCAAGTCTAGAACTTCGCATGTTGTGTCTTTCTACAAAGGTCCCACTCTGATGGCTAATATCACAATTCCCTTAGAGGAACATTCTTCTTCATCATATGCTTTGATGGTGATCTTTTTTGGGGGGTCCACTGCCTCTTCATAATAACCTAGAGCACGGACAAGACTTGATGAGAAAATGTTTAAGCCAGCTCCCCCATCTATTAGGACACGTTTAACGAGCATCTTATGAATGAGGACTTTGATATGCAAGGGATAATTATGGGGGAGTTGCAAGGAATCAATGCTTAGATATGAAGGAGATGGGCTTTGAATAGGATCCTCTAAAATAGGCTTGATGGCCATTATGGATATCCCTTGGGGAACTTCATCCTTGGGTGTATTGTTTTGTGAGGATGCTATGGAAGGTTCTTGCAAGTTTTTAAGAGGTGTAGGAATAGATGCCTTTGGAGAGTCAATTTTGTTATGGGGGGATGAGCCATTGCTAGACATAGGTGCAAGATTTTGATCTTCCTTAGCAAAATTGTTTAGGGATCTCTTTAAGAGTTGCATAAAAGAGCCACCTTTCTTTGGATATGCATTTCAATCTTGGTTAGGTTTTGACATAGTTGGCTTCTGATTTTGGACTTGTTTGATTTCTCTAATATGCTGAAAAGTTATGTCTTCTTCTTGTATTTTGCTTTGTTATTCCATGTTTTTATGATCTTTAGCTATTTTGAATGTTTCTATTTATATTTCTTCAATCTTTCATCTCTATGCTCTAGTTAAAACGGGCATACATGTGTGTTGAATATTGTGCAAGGATCCAATTGTGTATAAGGTGTTTCAAGAAGTGACCAACTGTCAATGTAGGTATGATAGAGTGATATGACATGAAAAGATAATTCAAGTATTTGTAGATTTGTAAGTTTTGCGATCTTAGTTTGGAGTGAAATGATGATGATTTTGATAAAACCAAGTCCAATAGGAACGATATATCCTACGATGTGGGACAAGGTTATCCTGATCAAACATTGCAATTTTTTGATAGAGGATGATAGATCCCGATGATAAACTATGTTTTGAGTGATCAGTTTATCAAAGAAGGTGTGATGTTGCACTTTGAGATGTTAGATCTTAAACTCATTGGAGATGAATACTTGAGAACCATAGTGTGTCTATCTTTGAATCTATTTTAACAAAAAGATAACCTGACTGAGTGACCCGAGCAGGTGACCTAGTCTCTATGTTTGACTGTCTGAGAAATGGGTTGTTTTTATTTTCTGATTTTGGTGTAGTTTACCAGAAACGCTAACAAAATAACCAGAAACATTACTAAACTTACCGAGAACATTGCTATACTGGCTAGAAACACTGACAAACTGACTAGAAACACTGACAAGCTGACCAAGAACATTGCTATATTAACCAAAAACGTTGCTATACTAACCAAAAACGCTGACAAGCTGACCAAAAACACTGACAAACTTACTAGAAATGCTGCTATACTGACCAAAAATGCTAACAAACTGACCAAGAATGCTGAGGAACAGACCAAAAATGTTATTCTATAGTGTAGTGACTCTAAAGTTCAAAATAGTGATGTTTAGACTCAGTAAATTGGGTGTTTGAACTTAGGATATTGTTGTTTTGACCTAACCTTTTGATTTTCAAACTCATATAATTGATATTTAGACCTAGCAAGTGCAAAATAGGAGATCTAGTGTTGAAACATGAGCAATTTGACATTCAACCCAAAAGAGTTGTTGTTTAGACAAAGAGAGTTGACTTTTAGACCAAAAGAGCTAACATTTAGACCAAGAGAGCTGACGTTTAGACCAGAAGTGTTGATGTTTAGGCCAAGAGAGTTGACGTTTAGACCAAGAACTCTATTGTTTAAACTAAGAGAGTTGTTGTTTTGACCACAAAATTTGTTGTTTAGACCAAGAAATTTGTTGTTTAGACCAGAAAATCTATTGTTTAAACCAAGAGAGTTGTTGTTTAGACCAGAAGAGTTATTGTTTAGACTAGAAGAGTTGTTGTTTAGACCAAGAGAGTTGTTGTTTAGACAAGGAACTCCGTTGTTTAGACCAAGAACTTTGAAGTTTAAACTAGTGATGTTAGAACTTAGACAATGGTTATTTTGACCCCAAGAGTTAATGTGTAGAATTACAAAATTGATGTTTATACCTAGCAAGCTCAACCTTGGAGAGTTAATGTTGAAAGATGAGAAAGCTAACATTCATACCAAGAGAGCTGACGTTTGGACCATGAGAGATACTATTTAGACTATGAGAGCTATCGTTTGGACTAAAAGAGCAACTGTTGAACCATGAGAGCTACCATTTGGACCAAAAGAGCTACTATTTGGACTAAAAGAGCAACTATTTAGACTGAAAGAGCGATTGTTTAGACTGAAAGAGCAACTATTTGGACCGTGAGAGCTACTGTTTGGAACAAAAGAGCTATTGTTTGAACCATGAGAGCTACTATTTGGACCATGAGAGCGATTGTTTGGACCATGAGAGCTACTGTTTGGACCATGAGAGGGATTGTTTGGACCATGAGAGATACTATTTGGACCATGAGAGCAACTGTTTGGACCGAAAGAGCTAATCTGCTGTGAAACTTGTAAATTTGACAATTTGAAGTTTGAGTTTGCAATTTTTGTTGTATTTCAATGGATGATATCTTGACCTGACTTACAAACACATAATTCAAATTGTATTTTTGTCCCAAAGGACACATAAAGTGTATGTTCAAGAAGCTTTAAAGAAGGCCCAAGTTTTCATGGGTTTTGAACAATTGAAAACACATCATTCAGTTTATCCTAAGGATATTGGTTTTATTATTAGTTCTTAGCCCATACTTGGTACCCTGTCAGATCACATAGCCTTGGCACCCCCTAAAGGGCGCCCATGTTTTTGCCTTCGCGAGAGCTAGTGGAGTCCCATTATGAGCCTAGCAATAAGCTCTCAAAAGGGGAGTTCGCACATATGCTCAAGAAGGACATATGGTGAGTGTCTTAAGGAGATATTCTTCCCCCTCCATGCACTAAGAATTTAATAATGTTCAGAGGTAAACCGGGTAGCTTCTAATTTTAATTGGAACTAGTAAGGGATTAGTTCGATGCGTCAGGGTATAAAACTCAATTAAGAGGTCTCTGAGCCTTGAAAACCAAGGTTTGATATACCCGAAGGTACAGAGGAGAGCTATTCCCGAGCACTATCATTGACTTGATTTTCATCAAATCACATTTATTTTATAGTGGGTTGGAGTACTTGGTGTTAGTCATTCCCACTTGGGTCATTCTCCTCTCACCGACCTTAATGGCTTTGGCCTTATAGGCTCCTTGGGAGGGCAGGCCTGCTAAAGATATGCACTATTGAAAAGAAAAGATGAGTCGAGCTTTCTAATCACCTAAGAAAGGTGAGAGCATACTCGCCTATCATCAAAAACACATAAGACATGTTTGTTCATTTCCATTGTAATTAGTCTATGTGCCTAATTTATCAAAAATAAGTGCAAAATCTCGTGGCTGCAAACAAAGTTAGTAGTTTATATTGCATTCTTTGACGACGAAATGGTTTATGATTCCAATCTTTCATAGTAAAATAAGTACCTGCAAAATCAACAAACTACAAATTAGGTTCGGAAAAATGACAATCCAGAAGCAGAAATGAGAAATACAGAATACCACATTAGAAAAATCCATGAAAAATTGAAAACGTTATCAACTTGACCAAGAACGCTATCAAATGTTCCAAGAACACTATCCAATTAACCAAAAACGCTATTTAGAACACCAGAAACACTATCAAATTGATCGAAAATGTTGCAGAATTGACCATAAGCGCTGCAGAATTGACCATAAGCGTTGTAGAATTGACCAGAAGCGTTGTAAAACAAACCAAAAGCACTACAAGACAGACCAAATAGTCACACTTACATTTCAAATAGTCACACTTACAGTCCAAATAGTCACACTTTTAGTCCAAACAGTAGCTCTTACGGTCCAAACAGTCGTACTTTCAATCCAAACAGTAGCTCTTTCAGTCCAAACAGACGCTCTCACGATCCAAACATCAGCTCTCTTAGTATGAATGTTAGCTTTCTCATATTTCAACATTATCTCTCCAAGGTTGAGCTTGCTAGGTATAAACATCAATTTTCTCATTCTACACATTAACTCTTAGGGTCAAAATAACCATTGTCTAAATTCTAACATCACTAGTTTAAGCTTCAGAGTTCTTGGTCTAAACGTCGGCACTCTTGATCTAAACGTCAGCTCTTCTGGTCTAAACGTCAGCTCTCTTGGTCTAAATGTCAACTCTCTTGGTCTAAAAGTCATCTCTCTTGGTCTAAACGTCAGATCTTCTGGTCTAAACGTTAGCTCTTCTGGTCTAAACGTTAGCTCACTTGGTATAAATGTACTCTCTTCTGGTTTAAATGTCAGCTCTCTTGGTCTAAACAACAACTCTTTTGGGTTGAATGTCAAATTGCTCATGTTTCGACACTAGATCTCCTAGTTTGCACTTGCTAAGTCTAAATTTTAGTTATCTGAGTCTGAAAATCAAAAAGTTAGGTCAAAACAGCAATCTCCTAAGTTCAAACACCCAATTTGTTGAGTCTAAACATCAATGTTTTGAACTTTAGAGTCACTGCACTACAGAATAGCATTTTTGGTATGTTCCTCAACGTTCCTAGTCATTTTGTTAGCGTTTATGGTCAATATAGCAGTGTTTCTGGTCTATATAGAAGCAATCTCAATCAGTTTGTCAGTGTTTTTGGTCAGTATAGCAGAATTTTTGGTCAGTATAGCAGCGTTTTTGGTTAGTTTGTCAGCATTTTTGGTCAGTATAACAGCGTTTCTGGTCAGTTTGTTAGTGTTTCTAGTCAGTATAGCAGCGTTTCTGGTCAATATAGTAGTGTTTCTGGTCAGCATTTCTGGTCAGTATAGTAGCATTTCTAGTCAGTATAGCAACATTCTCAGTCAGTTTGTCAATGTTTCTGGTCCATATAGCAGCATTTATGGTCAGTATAGCAGCGTTCTCAGTAATTTTAGCAGTGTTTTTGGTCATTTTGTTAGTGTTTATGGTAAACTACACTGAAATCAAAAAACAAAAACAACCCATTTTTTAGACAGTCAAACATAGAGACTAGGTCATCTTCTTGGGTCATTCAATCAGGTTATCTTTTGTCAAAATAGATTCAAGACTAGACACGCTAAAGGTTATCAAGTATTCACCTCCAACAAGTTCAAGATCTACAATCTTAAAGTGCAACATCACATTTTCTTTGATAAACTGATCATTCAAAATGTAGTTTCTCGTCAGGATCTATCATCCTCTATCACAAAACTGCAACGTTTGATTAGGATAACCTTGTCCCACATCGTAGGATATATTGTTCCTATTGGACTTGGTTTTATCAAAATCATCATTATTGCAGTCCAAACTAAGATCAAAAAACTTACAAATCTATAAATGCTTGAATTATCTTTTCATGTCATATCACTCTATCATACCTACATTGACAGTTGGTCACTTATCGAAACACCTTTTAGACAATTGAATCCTTGCAATGAAAACAAAAACATTTAGAATAGCTAAAGATCATAGAAACATGGCATACCAAAGCAAAATACAAGAAGAAGACATAACAAGTCCAAAATCAAAACCCAACTACGTCAAAACCTCACAAGGATTCAAATGCATCTCCAAAGAAAGGTGGCTCTTTTATGCAACTCTTAAAGAGATCCCTAAGGGATTTTGTTGAGGAAGATCAAAATCGCACACCTATGTCTAGAAATGGCTCATCCCCCCATAACAAAGTTGACTCTCCAAAGGCATCTATTCCTACACCTCTTAAAAACTTGCAAGAACCTTCCATAGTATCCTCACCAAACAATACACCCAAGGATGAAGTTCCCCAAGGGATATCCACAATGGCCATCAAACCTATTTCAAAGGACCCTATTCAAATCCCATCTCCTTCATATCTAAGCATTGATTCCTTGCAACATCCCCATAACACTCCCTTGCAAATTGAAGTCCTCATTCATAGAATGATCATTAAACGTGTCCTAATAGATGGGAAAGTTGGCTTAAACATTTGCTCATTGAGTCATGTCTGTGCTCTAGGTTATTTTGAAGATGCAGTTGATCCCCGAAAAAAAGATCACATTCAAAGCATATGATGAATAAGAGCATTCCTCTAAAGGAATTGTGATATTACCCATTAGAGTGGGACCTTTGCAGAAAGATACAACATGCCAAGTTCTAGACTTGGACTTACCATACAACATACTCTTGGGAAGACCATGGATACATGACATACAGGCTATTCCATCAACATGTCATCAATGCCTGAAATTTCCATACAATGGGCATGAAATCACGATCTCAACAAACTCAAATCCATTACAATGCTATAGTAATTTGAAACCGGCTCAAGTGGATTTTGTTCCACATAACAAAGAGACATCATCTTCAAGCACACAATCCAAGGAACAATCATTTGCCTCAATTCTATCAAGCATGGAAAAATAAATGTGGCTAAGAGATTGAGGGAATGGAGAATATTCACTATCATGGAAAAACAAACAAGAGCAACTTGAAATTGAAAGGGAAGAAGCAGATGTAGATGTCGATATAGTTCATGTGTATGTAGGACAAACATTAGGAACTAGCCCACTTGCATCAGGATCACATTCGATTGACTTGGACTTAATCAAGGACAATCAGGAGCTACTTGTGTGAGGTCATTCTAACAAGAGTATCATTCTAGACATTGAAATGCATATTGAAAGCTCTGACATCTCTATCATGACCCCTAATATCTTTGAAACAATTCACCCTGAGGATCCTTTACCCTTAATCCATCCTGAACTTACGGACTGGGAAAATTAAAGACATACCACCATTGATAACTTTCCTAATGACCATGCCATATCCTTATATCTTAATGGAATCGAACCCATAACAAATTCCACCAGGGATTTCGCTAATGTATCTTTGAGTCATGAGGGTGCCAAATCTCCTAGTCGCAAAAATGAAAATAAAGAAAACAATATCAGCTCTACTGCTGAAAACCATTTATTGGCAACACTAGACCTGGAAAAAGTAAGAAGAAAGGACACATCTAATGGTGAAAACCTCCTCGAGGTGCCGACAGATGAGAGATTTAACACCTTACTTGAATACTATCAAGAGAGGTCATCTATGCTGGTAGAACCAACAGAGGCAGTTACCATTGGCACAATTGATCTACATCCAACAATCTCTCTATCAAAACATGAAGGGTAGCAATATTTGGAACCCTTCAAAAGATGGCAAATCAACTTTACCTGGTCATATGTAGACATTCCAGGGTTAGATCCAATCTTATAATACCTCACTCGAATATCAGTCCAGGAGAAGGCATCAATAATGGGACACAACATGGATCAGGAGAAAGCATTCTATTCATCACACCACAAGGTCATACAATTTCAAAAGTGTACAAATTAAGCTTCCCATGCACCAATAATACAGCAGAATATGAAGCTTTAGTCACATGAATAAAGATGGCCATAGAGTGGAACATTACATAGCTACAAGTCTTTGGAGATTCTCATCTCATCATCAATCAAATTAATGATGATTACCAAACAAAGGATGACAAAATCATGCCTTATAAAAAGATGGTAGATGATTTCAAGAAGTATTTTGTAGAAATAAATTTTGAGCAAATTCCAAGGAATGACAACAAAGTAGCAGATGCCATGGCAACACTTACTTCTCTACTTCAGACACAAGAAAATCAAGAGCGTTATGAATTCCTAGTGGAAGAGTTGTTTTTCCCTACTCATAATTGTCCAGATTCCCAAACTATTTGTCACCTTGTTGGGCAGGATTCCTCCTGCTATGGCCAAACTTATACATACCTGAAAGATAACACCCTACCTCTTGATTTGTCAAAAAATCAAAAGAGAAACTTTATTTGCCAATCCTCCCATTACACTCTTGTCGCGGATACCCTTTTTAAACGAGGTCTGGACGATACTCTTTTAAGATGTCTCGAACAAGAAGAATCTGAGAAGGCCTTAAATGAAGTCCATAATGGTATTTGTGGCACTCATTCAAGTGGTCTTACCCTTTCGAACAAACTCATACGCTTGGGCTATTATTGGCCAACTATGGAATGAGATTCTTTTCAGATAGCTAAACACATGCAAACAATGTCAGATCCATGGAAATTTGATTCATGCACCAATACAAGAACTTCATACTTTGGCAACATATTGGCCTTTATGCCAATGGGGTCTTGATCTAGTAGGAAAGATAAATCCTTCTTCATACAATGGTCACAAATTCATCCTTGTAGCTATAAAATATTTCACAAAATGGATTGAGGCAGTACCTCTCATCAATATCACAGGAAAACAAATTGTTGCATTTATCTTGAACTACATCATCTGTCGCTTTGGAATACTCATGACCATTATCACTAATAATGGGCGACCATTCAAGAATCAGGATGTCCAAGGGCTATGTGAGAAATTTAAAATCCAACACAGATTTTCCACACCCTAGTATCCACAAGGGAATGAGAAAGAAGAAGCATCAAACAAAAGTATTTTGAAAATCCTCAAAAAGATAGTGAATGATGTTGGCAGACATTGGCATATTCAATTGAACCCTGCTCTATGGGCCTACCGTAACAGTATCTGCACACCAATATGTGCCACACCTTTCTCTCTTGTTTATGGATCAGAAGTAATATTGCCAATAGAAGTAGAGATACTTTCTCTACGAGTATCATTAAAAGGTTTTGTCCTAGATGAAGAACAACGAGTATCTAGATTGCAAGAGTTAGAATTGATCCATGAATGAAGACAAAATGTCTTTGATCATTTAAAGGTATATCAGCAAAGAATGTGTCGAAGTTATAATCACAAGGTCAAACCATGAGTCTTTCAAGTTGGAGAACTAGTACTAAAGGAAAATCCACGAAACCAGACAGATCGAGAAAAGAAAGGGAAGTTTGAACCAAACTGGTTAGGTCTGTTTGTGGTCACAACAGTATTTGGGTCAAGAGCATATCAACTATCAACACAGGACAGGGATCAGCTCGAGGAACCCATCAATAGCATGCATCTAAAGAAGTTTTATGTCTTAGAAAAGCAGAAAAATCCAAAAACAGTAAAAAAGCAGAAACTCCAAAAACAATAAAAAAATAGAAAACTCCAAAAATAGTGAAAAAGCAGAAAAATAAAAAAATAGTGGAAAAGCAGAAAATCCAAAAAAAGGTAAAAAAGCATAAAATACAAAAACAGTGAAAACAATGAAAAAAAAATCAAATATGAGAAAAAGTGCAATAAAAACAAATGGTGAAAACCTGGCAAACAAACATTATCTGTCAGCTAGCTCTTCCATCTATTGGTTCATGTATCTTCCTCTTGCATTCATTTCCATCAGCGTTGTTCATATTCATAATAAAGCCTTTGTACATACGCAGGCATCGCAGGTGATTTCTCATCATGGTTTGGATAATTGTATATATCATAATATAGTTTGTTTCTAGACTGGGGGCAAAATATTTCATCATTTTGAGCTTAATCAAATAGGTAGAACAATAGTTAGGAAACACTTGGCAAGCAAAAAATTGAGATACATCCAACGTAGAATGTAAGTTCAAATTGTCAACCATCAACTATCACATATCAATCTAAACATGACAAACACGTATCAATGGATGATATATTTTGACTAATGATTTTAAGACTTTGACAATAATGGTTCAACTAGTTTATCTTGATTTTTTGTTATCATGATTTCTGAGTAACTCCAGAATGTCTTTGATTAGAGGAACAAGGAAGAAACGTGATATTTTTCATGTCTGATATCTGTAAATTAATCGTTAATATGTGCAAAGTTGTCTCAGGATATGATCATCGAAGTATCATAGAAGACATTTCAGACTTGCATATAGAAATGGTTAATATTGCATGTTTTACGCAAGCAACACTCAGGTCATCTTGGTTCAATTATACCTCGATTCTTGTGCTAACTTGCAATATCAAAATCCAAAAAATTAGTGCTCAGGTCATCATGTTTCAATTATACCATCGATGTTTGCACTCACTTCCCACATTTTAAAAAGCTCAATGATGACAAAAAGCAATAACCCAGTAATTGTTCTGATCGCAACATTGCTTTTCATTCACATTTGCATTTGCATTTAGCTTGCATGAAATTCTTGCATGGGATTATAAAAGCTCATTTTATCCAATGCCAAATCTATCGCAGGAATCATCAATGTATCATCATAAGTGTATACACAATCAGATTGATGACTCATCTCTCTCCAGATATTATCGACCCAGCGCAAATATTATGCTACCCCCTCAAAAGAACCCACATCAGTGCATCTAAATCTTCCTGCAATATGATATCAACAAAATGTCAGTTCTTTATCTAAACAATCTTATTAATTCTTTCAATCCATCTCATCTGATCCATTCTATCGTGTCTTATACAGGATGAATTCTTCCTGGAACCAGACGCTTTGATCATCTTTGTCTTATACAGGAGGTGTCATTCCTTAAACTAGACTAAATCTTGATCTTATCAATCTAATCAATCTTGTCGCATTCAATCAAGCTTTATCAATCATCACATCAAGAACCACACCATCATGATCAAAGAACTCACACGTTCATCAATCAATGTAGAAGTCAAATCATTTCTAATAAGAAAATCAATTTCGCAACGATTCAAAAACTCCAAAGGTCAATTATATCAATTGATCTCGCGAGGGGACATCATCATATCACAATTTAGAAATCAATGGCTGGGGCATCCTATCGAACCAATATCACATCAACATAATCACATTGAGATTATTCTTTGAATCAACGCGTCATCACACCTCGCTTCAAAGAGGGGCAAAATGTATACACCTAAAAATGGTCTAAAGATAACTAATTAAATAATCAATTATTTAATTAATCCCCCTTTCCAATTTAATTAAATTCACTAGCAATTTGATTAATTCCCCATTAATCTACTTATCAATAAATGTAAGGATTTATTCATTAAGTTCATTTAAATAGTCTCCTTTGATTAATTAATCTAAATTGATTAATCCCCCTCATTAAATTCATTTCTTCTAATCCCCTAATTAATTAAAGCAAATCAATTTATAAGTTTGTTGAAAGTTAATTAGCCTTTTCCTATTATTTGAATTTTTAAATTAAAAATCTCCACATGCCTCCTAACTTCTAACCACCTAACCTAACCACTCTCTAATCTAACTCATTCCACCTAATCTTGGGTTTAACTAACCTTATCCAATCTTGCACATCCTAACCTCCTATGGTGTGGATATTCTCCCCTTGAGACACATGGCACTTTTGCCACATGTCTTCTCCCTTGGGCACTTTCCCTCTCATGAGAAAGGCTCCTTGACACTTGTCACCACAGAGATGACAAGTGTCCCTCCTTCCAACCTCTTCTCCAACTTCCTCAATCTTGGCCCTTGATATCTTTAGATCAAATCTGGACTGTCGATTCCTACCACCTCAGCTTTGGCCTTGGAATTCCTATAAATATCCCCCATTTTGGAGCACAAAGGATCCCATCTCATGTCAATTTAGGCATTTTTACTATAGGAATATCCATTCTAGCATATCATTTAAGCATTGTTATTATAGGCAATTGCATCTTAGATCTAACTTAATTTGATCATTTTCTAGAATAATTTTTGAATCATGTAGCTTAATCAATCTCTATTCTAGCTTAATTGCATCATCATCATAGCTTAATCATGCATATCATTAGCTTAATTAGCCTCTTGGATCAATCTAGCATAATCAATCTCATCTAGCTTGCATATCATATCATTTTAAATCCTCCTTCTAGGTGTAGTCAAGTCAATGGATTGCTTATCCATATCTAAGAGCAAATCCACACTCGCATCTCTTAGGAGGCGATAGGTCGCTTTGTCATGGTTTATCTTTTGTTTGATTTGAATTTGCTAACCATGCGTGTAATGATCTATTAAGTGTTTGTGTTGCAGCTGCAGGTACCCTACTTCACACACACGACAAGAATAATATTTTATCGCTTGCATTAGAGACCCAATTAAATTAACGCTTAAGATTTCTAATTAGAGAAACTAAGTGAGCAACCTCTTCTAAGACATTACGTAGATCACAAGTAATTTAGCGTTATTTAAAAAATTTGTTGTGTTTTTGCCCAAAAGTTTGGGCATCACATCTTTCTTTTCATGACTCATAGTAAGAGGACCTTACTAGTTGTTAGTCATGGTTCCCTCTTTCTCTTTCTCTCATGATGTCCCTTTTATCTTATCATTGAAGTTTTAATATCCTAAAGTCCATTGGGGGATTGGTATATATTACCTTCTTGGTGACTTGGTGAAAGTTTTTCAATGTTAATCCTTGTACTTTATCGAGAGTATGATTGACTTCATACTCCCACTAAAGTGGGGGCTAAATGTAGCATCCTAAAATTGTACCCCTATATAATTTTGACCGTATTTGGGTCTCTGCCTTAGTATTTGCACCCCTAGGACTAACTGGGACTTGATTCTGCTCATATCACTCAAATATGACAGTATTTTTTTTTTGCACCAATTGGTCACCTTGTCCTAGCCCTAAATTGGGGTAGGACCATAGTGCCACGCTTTTATCCTCCTCAATTAGGCCCTCTCTAAAACCCTTTTTCCATTTCAAATTGAGTGGGAATTATAGCTCCGTGTCGACTCATGTCAGGAAACTAGCAAGTTTTTAGATGGGCAAGTATAAAAGGAGACTTTCCCCTCTCATTTGAGAAGGGAAGAATACATTATACACACATGATATCAAGAATTCAATAATTTAAGCAATGGAGGAAGTACTCAGTCCTACTTCAAGCCTTGGAGCAGCAATAAGGTCAATATTCAAGCATTGAAATAGACATTCACACCCTATTTTATCAAAGACTTCATGAAACCCTAATCTAGTGTGAAGACAAACAAAATTTCAAAAAGAGTTATATCATTTGGTTTTCAGTCATTATTCAGCATCTCCCTCTAAAGGAGAATCTTCATTTACAGCATTTCAATTATCTTTTATCTCTATTTTATAGTTAATTCTAAAACTGGGGTTTGACTTAGGCAAGCCCCTATTCCCAACCCATTTCCCTTTCTCTCTATGTGCAAGAAATAGGTGTGGAGTTGCGATCTTCGGAATAGGCATTATTTACAGTGATGAATTAATCCCCCTTTGGTGTGTAAAAAGTTTGGAGGACCAAAGCAATGAGCATTCTGATCTCGACATTTTTAGATCTTTTTTAGGGATCGGATTCAAATCTGTTTATACTGCTCAGATCTAGGTGTGTGTCTCAATATGATGATTGTAGCTCACTATTTCAGTATTTTTATCATTATTTTTAGCACTTTACCCTAATTTCAGCAATTCAACTCACAAAAGAGGCCAAACAAATCCACTCCTTGAGTCCAATTAGTATTTTTAGTCCTTATCTTTTCCGGTTTGTGACTAAATCTAATGGATTCAACCCTATTTTGAATGTAATAGGTCTCTAAGTAAAAAATAGCAGTTTTCATCCTTCTTAAGGTGGAAACCCTAAATTTCACCCATTACATTTACATTCAAAAGAGGGGTGAAACCTAATAGATTCAATCACAAACCAAAAAGATAAGGACTAAATGTTGACTGGATTTCAAGGGAGTTGATTTGTTTACCCTCTTTTGTGAGTTGAACTACTAAAATTAGGGAAAAGTGCTAAAAATGAAGTTAAAAAAGCAAAAACGGTGAGCTACATATGCAAGTCTGAGACACACACCTGGATCAGAGAAGTATAAGTAGATTCAAATCTGATCCCTGAAAAATCTCCAAAAATGTTAGGACTAGAATACCCATCGCTCTGGTCCTCTGAACTTTTTTCACACCAAAAGGGATTGATTCATCTATGCAAATAATCTCAATTCTAAAGATCGCAGCTCCGCACCTCTTTCTTGCACACACAGAGAAAGGGAAACGGTTTAAGAATAGGGGCTTGCCTAAGTCAAACCCCAGTTTTGGAATTAACCATGAAATAGAGATAAAAGATAATTAAATTGATGTAAATGACGATTCTCCTTTTGAGGGAGGTACTGAATAATGACTAAAAACCAAATGATTTACGTCTTTGTGAAGTTTTGTTATCTCCACATGGGATTAGGGTTTCATGAAGTCGGGTAAAATAGGATGTGAATGTATACTTCAATGCTTGAATCTTGACCTTATTGCTACTCCAAGGCTTGAAGGATGACTAATTACTTTCTCAATTGCTTGAATGCAATGAGTCCCTTCAACACTAGGAAATAAAAGAGGAAATAAAATCCCCTTCAACACTAGGAAAGTGGAAACTTAATGGAGTGAAGAAGAGCACAAGACCATCGAGCACATCAAGTTGGAACAATGGTGGATGAAAGCAAAAAATGAATGCAATAATGGTAAGTAGAAGAGTAAACAAAACTAATGAGAAAGAGAACAGATGATCAAGAGAGCCAAGAAGAAGTTTCCAAGAGTGATTAGAGAGCCCAAATGAAGTAAAACCGGTAAGATAAACAACCCAAAAAGGAATCTCAATGTCAATGGATGTAGGAGGTGTTACACTACTAAAAATAGCAATTGTAATGCTCCAACCACCACCTTCATACTATATTTTTAGTGCAACCATGGATAGGAGGATCCCCAAAGAGGAAGTTTGGTCTGTGCAGCAAGATAAAAAAAAACACAATACAACACAAGAGAGAGAGGGAATGCCATATCAGGCGTGGATCAATTCATTGATTCAAATGCAATTGTCGATAACATTTAGCTTACATACAGGCAACTGCCTTGTTATAGAAATACATCCATATGCATCAATCTGGAAGCAACATTGGATTAAGATTACAATCTACAGTTCTATGTCCTGAATACTAATCTACTACGACCAAATACGTCATTATATAGCATTCGAGAACATCCAAGTCGGCCCAAAGATGAGATGAAAATCCTCTGGAAAAAAATCACCATGAAGCACGAACCAACAAGAGGGTTAGCCAGGCATTGAAGATCATCCCACACATGATAAGTCAGCTCCATAAATCAAGGAATCGCTCCGCAAAATCTGGGAACACCAACTAGCTGTTAAGATCAAGCATCCAGGGAAAACAGGAAATTGTCAACCAATCCGGAAGCGATAACTTGTCGGAAAGAGATCCAAATGAAACGCGGATCTAGAATAAGAAAGATGAACAAGAATTTAATTCAAATCTAGCTCCACAAGATAAATGATCAACGTGAAGGTATCTGACAACTCTCAGAAACAAAACTGCTGAAAAGAACAAAGAAACTAAAAGGAAATATTTTTGGGCGATGCAAGATTGCCAAGAACCAGGGATGCTCCTGCATTAGGCATCCGAGGTTAATGAAAAGTGAGTCCCTCACTTTGCAGAGGCTAGAAGAAAACCAAGACGATCTACCTCAGCCTGAGATATCCAAGAAGAATCCTCCACTGGTCTGCCTTTCCACTTCATAAGACACTCTCTGTACAGATTGCTACGTGTGCTCCTACTGACTCTACTAGCCAAACCTTCTTCACTCTCATCCGATTTCTTCTCAGGAAACTACTTCAATTCTGGTTCACTTTCACTGAGTTCTGCTTCATGGTATAGATAAAGATCTGCAAAATTGAAAATAGGTGATATGTCTAGGGTGTCTGGTAGCTCCACTTCATATGCATTACCCGAATCAAATTTCCTCAAGATCTTACATGGTCCAAAATTCTTCATCCTCAACTTATTATAGGTTCCAACAGGAAAACTCCCCTTTCTCAGATATACCATTACTTCATCTCCCACTTAAAATTCCTTATGGCTTCTTTTCTCATCTACCTTCTCCTTATATTTTCAGTTCATATCTTTCAAATGTTGCTTTACCTCTGAATGTAATGCCTCCATATGATCTACAAATGTTTCTGCTTCTACACTCCTCTTAGCTTCATGACTGTTATCTTTCAATTTTGAAACTCCCTTAGGATTCCCTTTGGTAACTATCTCAAATGGTGTCTTCCTTGTACTTCAGTTTACTGAATTATATATGCAAACTCTGCTTGTGCCAATATCAAATCCCAACTTCTGGATTTATCTCCACTCAAACATCTCTACAAATTTCCCAAACTCCGATTCACAACCTTGGTCTGTCCATCTGTATGTGGGTGAAACGTAGAACTGAACTTCAAATTTGTCTTCATCTTCTTCCAAAGTGTTCTCCAAAAGTAACCAACAAACTTAGTATCTCTGTCTAAAACAATGCTCTTTAGTAACCCATGCAATCTCATAACTTCTTTTAAAAAATAGATTTGCTACATGAACTACATTTGTTGTCTATTTACAAGGTATAAAATGTGCCATCTTTGAAAATCTGTCTACCACCACAAATATAGAATTGTTTCCTCTCTGAGTCTTCAAAAATCCCAATATGAAATCCATTCTTATGTCTTCCCAAGGTCTCTCCGGTATTGTCAAAGGCTTATATAATCTGGTATTCTGACTACTTCCTTTTGCAACTTGACAAATTTTGCAACTCTGAACAAATTTCCTAACATCCTTATGAATCTGAGGCCAAAAGTAATTCTCACTCACTAAAGTCAGTGTCTTATCAATCCCAAAATGTTCTGCCAATCCTCCACTATATTTTTCCTTGATCAAACTGTCTCTCATAGAACTCTGACGTATGCACAATTGATTTCCCCTCAAAAACATCTCATCCTGAATAAAATAATCCCACTTACTCTGGTCTGCAGCAATAGGTTCAGCACAAGCTATCCAAGGTTCTACAAAATTAGGCTATTCTGCATACAAGGTCTTCAATTCATCAAATCTTAATACTGCAACTCTCATCTTTGTTATCAAATTTCTTCTTCTACTCAAGGCATCAATGACCTTATTTGACTTCCCACTCTGGTGTTTTAAAAGAAAAGTACAACTCTTTGTAAACTTGACCCATCTCATATGTCTCTGATTCAACCTACTCTAACTGCTCAAATACTGTAAAGCCTGATGATCCATGTACAATACAAACTCCTTAGGAAACAAATAGTGTCTCCACTTCTTCAAGGCTTGAATTATGGAATATAACTCTTGATCATACACTAAATATCTTCTTCTTGCATCATTCCACTTCTCACTAAAATATACTACAGGTCTTCCTTCCTGGGTCAACACAACTCCAATTGCACTTCCACTAGCATCACAATCCACCTGAAAAACTTTATTGAAATCGGGTAAGGTTAACACAGGTTTCTCACTCACCATTTGCTTCAACAACTCAAAACTTTGGTTTGCTCCAACTGTCCACTTAAAAGCCTTCCGGTCTCCCCTCATTGTCTCAGTCATAGGGCTATGAATTGCACTGAAATTTCTAATGAACTTTCGGTAGAAACTAGCCAATCCATGAAATGATCTTACCTCTCCAATACTCTACAGTGTAGACCACTCAACAATTTCTTTCACTTTCTCAGGGTCCATCTTCAGTCCATCCACAGATATCACAAAACCCAAGTATACAAGCTCCTCCTTCGTGAAACTACACTTTTTCAGATTAATCAACAACTTCTCTTCTCTCAGTCTCTGCAAAACTTGTCTCAACCACAACAAATGTTCCTCTTTTGTCTTACTGAAAATAAGAATGTCATCTAAATATACAATCACAAACTTACCCAAGAATTTCTTCAATACCTCATTCATCAATCTCATAAAAGTACTCGAGGCATTTGTCAACCCAAAGGGCATTACCAGCCACTCATGCAATCCTTCATTTGTCTTAAATATTATTTTTTATTCATCACCTTCTCCAATTATAATATGATGATATCCTCTCTTCAAATCAATCTTTGTGAAATATCTAGCTCCACTCAAACAGTTCATTATGTCATCCATCCTTGGCAAAGGAAATATGTGCTTCACTATAATTTTGTTTATTGCTCTTGAATCGGCACACATCCTTCATTCTCCATTCTTCTTTGGTGCCAACACAACAGGTAGTGCACAAGGGCTCAAACTTTCTCTGATCGGACCTCTCCTCAACAGCTCATGCACTTTCCTATTCAAATCCTCATTCTATGTCGGTGTCATCTGGTGTGCTGCCTTATTAGGTAAACTAGCTTTGGGAATCAAATCCATGCAATGACTTATCTGGTACATTATCTGAAATTATGTCTTTATACTCTATCAACAACTCTTTTATCTTCTTCGGTTGTTCTTCCTCTAGTTTCAAATCAATTTCCTTAGGTGTCAACGCATAACACACATTTTCACTCTTCAACCCATCTAGAAACTTTCTCCCATCGACCAAATAGATTCTGACACTCATGCATACCTAACTTCGTAGGGGTTCTTCTAAAGGCAACAAAGTTTGCTTCTTCCCATTTGCAACAATAGTATAGATATTCCATCTCCCATCATGCATAGCTTGTCTATCATACTTCCAGGGCCTTCGCAACAAAACATGGAAAACATCCATAGGCATAATATCACACAGAACTTCATCATACTATTTCCCATCTTCAACTTAACCAAACATTTCTCACTTACCAAGATCTTATGATCATCCTGAATCCATGCTATCTGGTAGGGTTTAGGGTGTTTCAACCTCTACAACTTCAACTTACTCACCATCTCCTCCGAGGCCAAATTATCTGAACTGCCACTATCAATAATAACTTTACAACATTTATCTTCCACCTTACATCTTGTCCGAAACAAATTCTTCCTCTGCATTGGTTCCTCATCTGTCTCATTCTGGCATAGGGCTCTTCTTATCATCAAAGCTTCACCATCCTACAGTTTGTTCAACAATTCAGTAGGTTCTTCTTCTACAAAAGTGGTTCTTCCACCATTCTCAATCCTCTTATTCCCTTGTCTGCATTCAAAATCTTGGTGTCCTTCTCCACCATACTTGAAATAGGCTCCATTAAACTTTATCTTATCATCTCTCTTAAAACCCTCATTCTGGTAACCACCTTGTTCATCATTCTAGTAGTGATTTCCTTCGTTCCTCTGGTTTGAATTTTTATCACTCTTATCTTCTGCCTTGCCTTTATTCTATTTTGAAAAGAATCTGCCACCTCTGGTAAAGGATCTACCTCTTTGAAATCTTCCGCCTTTTCCTCTTTGTCTCTACTCATGCCTCTTATTCAATCTTTCTTTAGCTTTTAGGGCATACTGATAAGCTTCTTCTACACTTTGCAATTTTACCATACTAATCTCATTTTGTATAGACATTCTTAAACCATTAACATACCTCACAATCTGCTCAACTTCATCTTGAGCATCTCTGGACCTAATATTCAACTTTTAGAACTCCTCGGTGTACTCCTTCACACTAGATTATTTTTACTTCAGATTTTGCAATCTCCAGAATACATTGACTTGATAATCCATTGACAAAAACTTCACCTTCAACTTACTCACCATTCGATCCCAAGATTTAATTTTGTCCTTTCCTTTCCTCTGTCTATCAGTCTGCAAATGTTCCCACCACAAGGAAGTATGTCCCTTCAACTTTGCGCAAGAAAATATCACCTTCTCTTCACTGGTACCCTCAAAATCAAAATATTTCTCCATCTCGGTAATCCAATATATCAACACATCTGAATCCAACTTACCACTATACTATGGTGGGTTAAAGTACGGTTTAATGTTCACATTTTTCAAAGCTCTAATCAATCTTTCATCATCTTGTGCCAACTCTGGTTGACCTCCATTTTTCGGTTCATCATTTTATTCTTCTTCTTCATCACCTACATCCTTAATATATCAACCCCTTCTCTATGCGGTCTCAATAGCATCCAAACGAGCCGCAATTTGTCTCAACATATCCATCACCATCGAATCAGCATCTCTCTGGTTTCCACCTCTCACATTACCTCTTTGGGACATAGGAGCAAGTCCTCTGCAACTGCAGGTCAAATCCGCAATCCGCCACCCTACAACAAAATTCAATAGGACAAACCTTCACTCTGATACTAACTGGTGCAACCACGGATAGGAGGATCCCCAAAGAGGAAGTCTGGTTCATGCAGCAAGATCAAACTAACACAATATAACACAAGAGAGAGAGAGAGAGGGAATGCCACATCAAGCATGGATCAATTCATTGATTCAAATGCAACTGTCGGTAACATTTGGCTTACATGCAGGGAACTGCCTTGTTATAGAAATACATCCGTATGCATCAATCTGGAAGCAACATCAGATTAAGATTACAATCTATGGTTCTATGTCCTGAATACTAATCTGATATGACCAAATATGTCATTATATATCATCTGGGAATATCTGGGCCATCCAAGAAAGATTACATTCCCTAAAGAAAGGAAAATAAAACGTGTAGATAGGTCAGCCCAAAGATGAGATAAAAATCCTCTGAAAAAGAATCACCGCGAAGCGTGGACCAACAAGAGGGTCAGCCAGGAATTGAAGGTCATCCCACACATGATAAGTCAGCTCCACAAATCAAGGAATTGCTCTGCAAGATTCAAGAACACCAACTAGTAGTTAAGCTCAAGCATCCAGGGAAAATAGGAAATTGTCAGCCAATCCGGAAGCGATAACTTGCCGGAAAGAGATCCAAATGAAACATGGATCCAGAACAAGAAAGATGAAAAAGAATGCAATTCAAATCTAGCTCTGCAAGAGAAATGATCAATTCCAAGGTATCCGGTAACTCTTAGAAACAAAACTGTTGAAAAGAACAAAAAAAACTAAAAGGAAATATTTTTGGGTGATGCAAGATTGCCAAGAAAAAGGGATACTCCTGCATCATTTTTTGTGGAATTCTAGTGTAGCATGCGGATGTATTTGTTGCATGTAGGTGTCATTGAGTCAAATAGTCAAAATAGTTGGGAAATAAGACAAAAAGGATGACAAGGCCGACCAAGCAGGCAAGCTGATGAGATGGAATCCAAGGGAATATCTTGAAGTCAGCCCAAAATGGAGTCTCTTATGTGATGTGGAATTACATAGGGTGCAATTTATGACATCACACTCAAGAATCTTGAGGGTGTCTTATATACTATAAATCATATGTGGTGTCCATGGGACCAACCCCTAACTTTGATTTTCTCACTAGTCAAGACACCAGTGCAGAACGAAAGATATCAATGCAAGACTAGGTCACCAAGAACACTAGCACCTACAATGGACACTATCAGGCCCAAATGATGCTAGCATACCTAGGGGACTAGGGTGGCCTATGCTAGTGTCCTCCTAGCATGCATATGTTCTGATTGGGCACCATAGTCCTTTGTGGGTGTCCTAGTCTAGTGTCTTTGTCTAGTAGGGCTTTCAAGGCCCCTAAGCAATAGTTTGAGGGCATAAAAAAATTTAAATGAGCTTGTGAAGACAAGGAACGTCTAATATGACCCTAATGTGTTTTAAATGAGTATGTGTAGTGTTGAGTGTATCAATTTGTGTGGATATTTATAAAAGGTCGATCATTGCATTTAGAGCCTAGGACAAGGCCTACTTTATCTAGTGGAGTCGTCTAACTTCTTGGTAGGTCTTGTGTGAGTCTAAAATATTTTTACACCTTACCTTAGGTGCAATTAGTCTTCTTGTATTCTTAATATATATTTTGTGAGGTTTAATTTTTCTACTTGTGTATTATCGCATGTCAACAAGTTGATGTAAGTTTGAGATTTGGGCTATAGAACTTGTTTGTGTTGCATACATTTAACTTACATGTTTCAAAAAATCATTCCATGTTTACTTATGTATTCTTAACTCATATCCTTAAGGGTTCCTTGCTGAGGAATTACATCTAGTATTGGATACCATGTTCATATGTTGGGAGCTTTGGTGTATATGTGCTTGCTATGTCTGGTGTGAGTGGTGTGTGCTTGTTATATTGAATCCTATGATGTTTGTCATTGTGTTATCATTGATTAGTATGGTGTATATATGATCATGATTATCCTAACCCATGCATTGCTTGTGTTATGAAGTATGCCTCCTAAGAGTGGTAGAGGTCGTGGTACCCAATATAGTGCCTAACTCAAACCTAAACAAAGGACCAATCAAAAGGATAATTAGGATGACCATTAGTAGGAGCATCATTTATAACATTAGAGAGGAGTTTGGTATGGTGGTCTTGAGAATCCCCATGTACTTAAACTACTTCAAGAGATAATAGCTTTATTGGGGCCTTTATAGAAGGTATCTCATGAGGAGGAGTCTCACCCATATAATCTAGATAACTAGAGTGGTAGAGCAGAATGAGAGTGTTCTTGGAGCCTGATTCATTCAAGAGTTGACCACGGGAGAGATCATGAATCCACTCATAAGGGAGACCAACTAATGGTGGATGAGGATAACATTATTGTGTGACTTTTCCATCTTCATTCAACTTATTTTGAAACACACACTTTGTTCCTATCACATTTTTATCTACTGATCTAGGTACCAGTTCCCATGTCCAATTATTTACAATCAAATTTATCTCATCTTCCATAGCTTTCATCCCTACTAGCTTCTGCAAAAGTTCTTGGCTCCACCTAAGATAGAAAACAAAAAATTTCTTGTTCACTGGTCTCAGCAAGTCTTCTTCTTGTTTTTATTCCTTTTTCTTTGTCTCCAATGATCTTATCTTTTGAATGGTTCTTCCACACACACTGTATAGGTGTCTTAGGTTCCTTCTCTTATTCATTTGTCTCTTCTTTTTCTTCTAGAACTTCCTTCTCTTACATAGAAACATGAGTATCTTTTATCCCAACCTCAATTTTAGGTGCAATATGATTCCATTCTTCACTCACTTTGACATTCATACTTTCCACAATATTCTTCAGCCTCTTATTATAAGATCAATAATCCTTGCTCTTTGTAGAGTATCCCAAGAATATTCCTTTATCTGAACTTGAATAAAAATTTCCCAAGTCTTCTTCTTCTATTCTTATGTAGAACTTCCTTCCAAATATCTTGAAATACTTGATAGAAGGATCTCTTCCATGCCTTAACTCTTAAGGTGTCTTCATGTGATTCACTATTACTTATACCCTATTAATAACATACATAATAGCATTCATAAATTCTTTCCAAAAAATATTAGGTAGGTTATCATCTTTCAACATAGTTATAGACATCTCAACAATGGTACTATTCTTCCTCTCAACAACTCCATTCTGCTGAGGAGTCCTAGGTGCAGATTGTTGTCTTCTAATACTATGTTCTTCATAAAATCTATAAAATTCATTTGATGTAAATTATCCTCCTTTATCAAACCTCAAACACTTGATTTTAACATCTACTTGATTCTCAACCATAGATATGAATATCTTAAATCTATCGAGTGCTTCAAATTCCTCATGTCCTTGTATGTCCACATAGGTTTATATGAATCAACTCCAAAGGCCTTGTGGTATAATATTTCTTGTTCTTGAATATGTTATTTGCCTAATTTCCCATCTAACATCCCTTGCACACTATATCAATAGGTTTGATATCCTTGGTAAATATTTAATAGCATGAGTTGAACTGATCTTCACCATGTTGTCAAAGTTAATAAGTCCCAACCTTTTGTGCCATAACCAACATTCATTTATTTGCGCCAAGAAATAGTTGTTTCCTCTATTTTCCTTCACATAGTAGGCATTCCCATTTGTTCTTATGTCTTCTACAACTAATCTTCTAGAACCGTCTTTTTAGATATCACATATGGACCCATGAAATATGTGCTTGTAGCCTTTACTACACATCTGAATCACACTCAAAAGATTATGTCTCAACCCTTTAACATAATAAACATCATCTATCTTATGCTTACCATCAATAGTTATGGTTCCTCTACCACAAATTAGTGTAGCCTCCTCACCGGAAAACTTTATTGATCCACCATCATACTTTTCAAAATCTATAAACTTCTTTCTCTCACCTATCATATGATTTAAGCATCCAAAATCAATTATCCAAGCTTTAGGTTCCACTTTTGCATGTAGTGTAGTCTTCACAATCATTGAACTTTCACTATGTAATGGTGCAAATTTGGAAATTAGGGTTTCAATGATAAATCCACAAAAAATCCCAAATTTACCATTACATCAAGAAAGAGAGGTGAACCTAATAGACATTCATGTTGTTACACCTCCAGATGGGCCTACATTAGGATCTTTGGGATCTCTACACAACAGACCCTTCACAGCCCTTCTCTCAGTCTATGACCAACTTCGTCTTGATCTGATACTACTCACCTATGCAAAACTCAGATCTCATTGATTTGCAGGAACAATAGCGTAATACAACTACCATTAGTACTCCATCTCTCAGGCAGAAAATTGTAGGGCCCTAATGGTCTCACCTACGCTGGTACCCTCGGCCAACCTTTGTACCCTCTCAGCTCTATCCACGGTCTCATCTCTCTCTGCTGTCAGAGAGGCCTGGGCCTATGTCAAATGACCCTGTACTTATGCTAGTTGTCTCTATAATCCCTATACCATGGACTGTAAAGTAGCTATCTGTGCTCCCTGCTGATGAGATGGCACTCTGATCTATACAACCTACTGTGGCCCTATTTATGCTTGTGCAACTGCAACCAATGTCCTTATATCCTGTCTCGTAACTCCTCCTGTGTCAGTTCCCTATGGAGGAATTCTCCCAGATCTCCTCCTCCTCACTACCCAAGTCTCCTAGTCAACAAGTATTTGTCTCTACTCCCTTTTCTACCTAGCACTATCGGTTGCACCCCCGCCGCCACCACCATGTCCTCCATCATCACCGCCTCCTCCATCATCAACACCCTCTCCATCCTCATCTCCACCTTTCCTCCATCTTGGTGCCCTTAGAGGTGGCTTGTCCTCACCATCATCAAAACCTGACATGGGCTCATCCAGACATGATAATCTAGGGAATGGATGGGTATGAAAATATTGCATATACTCTAACACCATACTCCCATCATAAGGGCTATGACTAAACTGGCTCCAAAAAGTGGTTATAAACTCATGTTATTATTTTTTCTCAAAAATCATAGATCGTTGATCATGATCAACAAATTTTTTTGTAGATTTGATTTTTTGATTTTTTTTGAAAAAGTCAATAACAAGAGTTTTATAGCCCTATTTTTTAGCCAGTTTAGTCACATCCCATCATAAGTGCTTAGTAGGTAGTCCCAAGCCTATGCACCAAGAGAAATGTACTATGTATAAGCTATCTCATAGGAGATAATAGATCCCCAGTTTGCCACATCCTATCATCGGTATGTGTACAACGCAGTATCCTATGGGAATCCCTGCATCCGGCTATACTATCTCAGCACCTAGGTGACAATGAAGCACTCAATAATGAAGGGGGAAGATCCAATTAGATATCTAGTACTGAATACGTATGGGATATCCAGTGCATCCTCTGCCCATGGCTCATGATCTCAATAAAAATGTCAAAAATCCTTTAAAATTTCAAATAACTAATAAAAATTTCAAAATCATCAAAAAACCCTAAATATTCAAAAATTTGTCGATTCATCTCTCGAGGGGGCATACATGCATTACCACATGATTGTCAAAATCTGGGGCAACAACTAAATTTTTTCATCAATATCAGTGTCTAGAGCATTGTTTTGCGCATCAAGCGAATTTTGTTTGAACCAATGTATTGCCACACATCACTTCAAAGAGGGGCAAAATGTATACAACAAAAATTGGTCTCAAGATAATTGATTAAATGCAAAGTTATTTAATCAATTAAAGTCTTTTATTCCTCTATTATATAAATGAATTTAATAATTTATTTATATAGTTCATTATTTCTAATTCTTCCCACCTTAATTCATTTCTTCTATTTTCATAGGCAAATTTAATTAATTTGTTTATTTAAATATTACTCACCATTGAATTTGAATTTTTAATTCAATTTTGGACACATGTCTCCTAACCTTTAACCACCTAACCTAACCACCTTCTAGCCTAACACATCCCACCTAACCATGGGTTTAACTAACCCTATCTACTCCAACTTCCTCATCATAACCTCTTGTGGGTTGGTTATATTCTCTTGAGGACACATGGCGTCTTTGCCACATGTATTCTATCTCCTTGATACTTGCCTTCTTCTTGGAATTTGATGGAGATTCCTCGACACTTGTCCCTTTAGGGATGACAAGTGTCCTATCCTTCAATCTCCTTTCTAACTTCCTCATTTTCGACCGTTGATCTCTCCAGACCAAATCTTCACCATTGAATCTTGCCACCTCAACCTTGGCTTTGGAAAATCTATAAGTAGCTCTCTTCTCAGCCATGAGGGGACCCTTAGCAATCTTAGCAATCTTAAGGTCTTAGAAATTTTAGTCATAGCATTCTTAGCAGCATTCTCAAAAGCATTTTATAGTTTTTAGCATCATAATTTAGCATGTCAATATAATCATTGCATTTTGATAATGGTATTCATTGCATTATTAACATAGCTAGCATGCTATTTTAGAATTGTACATCATCATCTAGATTATAGAATTGTATCATTTCACTCTTGTTTCTTAGGTATTCATCTTGCAATCATGTATTTGAGAGCTAGCATCTAAACCTACAAGGTCACTAAGAATAGAGAATGATGGGATGATTTGAGGAAGTTTATAATTAGTTTATTTGTTTTACTCTCTCTTTTAATGTTTCATTGAATGTGGTGTTAATTTTTGATTTAATGGATTAATACATGCAAAATTTTACACTACATTATTTCTGTTAGCCTCAATCCTACTAAGGAAGGATTGAGAATTCTAATTAGATTCGCCTATATTGGGGTTTGACTTCCTCTTTCCTAGGGGTTTTGGATTGATTAAAATTAGAGACAAATAGGTGATAATTGAAGTGATCTAGCATAAACAGTAAGCTACAAATGTCCCGCAAATCCATTGACCTGGATATAGGAAAAATAACATGTGTGGAATCTATTCTCAAAAGTTCAACCTGATTTTCCGAGACTAGGTAGTATCAATTCACCACGGTCCTCTAAATTTTCCACCATTAAAAGTTGAACTTGTTTGTCCCTATGAACTCTGTCGATCCTCCCGATTACAACTTCACACCTATTTCCTGCACATAGAAAGAAGGGGATAGGGGTTTGCCTAAGTTAAACCTCGGCTTAGAAATGAACCTTTAATGTAATAATACAAATATTAAAATAAATGCTAAATAGATATACCTTGGATCTGTAATTATTGATGATGATGCAATTCTCTTTGAATGTAATCACAAATGTTGTATATAATGGCATGACAAACACATGAACATGAAAAACCCTAATCACACACACATGCTTGCATAAGATTGATGTAATTTTGGTCCATAATGCTTGAATGATGAATATGCGGCCTTGAAGATCTCTAAAAATGTTTGATGATGAATGATTCACAAAAGCAAGAAAGCTCTAATTGTTGTTCTCCCTTTCTTAGATGAAAACAGGTTGATAAAATGTCTTTATATAAGGTTCTCTCTATAAATTACTAATTAGGCCAATCTCCAATGGTCATGTGTAGCCACGAGGATCAATTTCTAGTGGGGAGATACAAGACCTGCTCCAATTCAAATTTGGGCCCCATTGAGAGGGACCATGGTGTTTTAGGGTTCCATGGTCTAGATCAAAGCATTCCCTCTACAAATAGGACCAAAATAAGGCACTAGGGGTAGGGTACCTCACCATGAAACCCAACAATGGGTGTTCATGGCCTCAAAGTTGGAGAATAGGTTCTAACTGAACCTAGAGAGGGGGTGAGGATAGGACACACTAAAGTGGAGCACCAACATGAGGTGTAAATTAGACAGTGATAATTTACGATGCTACATTTACCCCCCACTCTAATGGGAGTACGAGCCTATACAAATACTCTTAGTAAAGTAGAGTGAAAGATGAGAGAGAGAGAGAGAGAGAGAGAGAGAGAGAGAGAGAGAGAGAGAGAGAGAGAGAGAGAGAGAGAGAGAGAGAGAGCAATTAGGAGAAAGATCACAAGGAGTATAAGATATCACTAATTTTGAGGAACCAACGTGCAAGGGCACACAAAACAAGACAAAGACAAAAAAGGCAACAAAGACAAAAGACAAAAGACACACAACACGAAATCTAAAAACCAAAACAAGACCTCAGGTCAATTAGCTTAAGAGACATTGATAATCAAAATTTCTCAACCACTAATATCATTCTTGAAATATCATCACAAGAACATAAGTGATCACATAAAGAGCAAGACCATGCATCAAACCATGAACCACAAATAGTAAAGATATGAGCTCATGGAGAGAAGAAAGAGAGAAGCATGGATGACATAGGCTATCTATGTTTTTCTAGGTGATCCATATTGGGGAGGAGAGTTGGAATAGCCTAGTTCTGTTTTGCTAGTTCCACTCATCCTGTTGTATATGCAACAGTCTAGTTTCAGGAGCTAAGCACCTCGTACAAAAAGTTTGTTTTTTTTGGTTTTGAGCATGCAATAAATTTTATAAGACATGAAATGAAAATACAAATGTGTGTCTATTTTTGAGAATGAAGCATAAGAGTTTGTTTTCTCTAGTTTCAAGTATGAACACCTCGTGAAAGACAAAAATATGGCTGGTTTTAGGAACATCTTGTGTAAGTCTTTGTTTTGTCTAGTTTCAAGAATGTGTAATGTCGTATAAGACATATATAAATGCTGCATCTGGTTTCGGGTACGAAGCATCTTGTGTAAGACTTTGTTTTGTCTAGTTTCAAGAATGACCACCCCATTTAAGACATGCAAAAATATAGTACAAAGAGGGAGATATGTATGCCCTCGCCCCTTAATATATCAATATAGCCCTATGTTAATGTCTTAAGGAAGCTAGAAACAAGGATGCCCACCTTAAACACCAAGGAGATATCCTTTTAGGAAACAATGAATTCATACATCCAAGCTAAAGAGGCATTACTCTTACAAGCAAGGACAAGATAGTTGGAAAAGAGATATCTTGCAACAAGAGTAAAGGGAATCCTTGGAGGAGAAGAGACCTTTTCTCAAACACGTCTACCTCCAAGAAGATACTTTGAACAAACGTAACATTTTCCACCAAAATAAAGGAAGGAGAACAAGAATGCCTATCTTGCCCCTATTGCTAAGTGAAAGGGATTCTTGATGAAGGATGACACACTTTTTACCCTAAGTGAGGGGTTTGTTTATAATAGATATACATTTCCAAGTGTAAAAGAGGTTGTAGTTAAAGATACACACCTCTTGCATAAGAGAGAATCCTTCAGCAAACAAACAACTTCACACAAGGAATGACATCGCATCATAAGAAAATGTCACTCAACAAAGGAAAAGTGGATCCTTAGAAAGGGTAAGGAAAATCAATGTCTCCCAAGCATAGAGAGAATGAGAAGAATTTCACAACCTCTAAGGAGAGATTATACATAAGAAAATGCACTATTCCAAGCAAAGAAAGGTCTGAAACAAGGAACACACATGCAATAAAAGACATTAAGATGTGCAAAATGCAACTCTAAAGAAGAGGTAATCTTAAAAGAGAAAGATAGAATTGGATATGTATTGTCCTTTCTCCCCAAGCGAGGAAACAAGGAAGAAATGTGTGTTTCTACCCCAAGATGTTTGTTATTGAAAAAGCATCACCACTCATGAAAAAGAGCTCCCAATGAAGTCAACTACTAATGTCATAGGGTGAATGGAGTGCTAAGACACTACCTCTTTACCAAGAAAAAGTGCAAGATTAGTTGCAAGAGTTATGCGAGCTCTAACATATTGGTCTTGAAAAAATGCTTTAAATTATTTACAATTTCCAAGAGAATGAGTATAACTACGATGAAAAAGACAATGGTCATCACCTTCCTTATGCATATAATTATGATTAAATTTAATGAAAGGAAAAACAAAATTCTTATTATACTTTAATCTTAAAAATATTATACTAGCTAATTTCTCTTGGTAATCAATTGGAGTAGGTATTGTCTCTTGAGATGTAGGACAAGGGTTTTTAAAAGGAGACAAATTGTTTTCTATTATTTTAACTACTCCATTATCAATGAGTCTTTGCATTCCATTTTGAAAATTTGGACAGTCATTGGTATAATGGTCATTAGTTTGATGATGTGAACAAAAAGGAGTGTTTGAGGAAGAACCACCCTTAGTTGGATGATAGATTTTATGTCTTGCAAATTAATCCTTAAGCTTTTGAACTCTAAGGAGACCATACATAGGTGAATGATGAGGATGTCCTAGACCTTTTGTACTAGTTTGTGTAGGAGGGTTTACAGGGACTTTGATTCCTTGTTCAAATTTTCTGGAAGTCCTTGTCCTTTATAACCTTGTTTTGATATTATGCTATAGCCACTCCTATAAGAATGTTTTAATTGAGAAGGAGGAGTATTATAATGAATTTCTTTAAAATTAATAGTGTAAGTACATCTAGAAGGAACAAAGGGAGAAGTAGATGAAGAAGGAATATCCTTTGTAGGGAGAGTATCCTTTCTATCATTAGGCATATCGTCTTTGATATGTTGGGAAGGAAGATCCTAATTGTCTAAGGCCTCATATTTACTTAATGTATGTGGGGAGACAAATCATGAATAAAAATCATAAGATCATCCTCTCTACAAATTTTTTGAGGTTTAGATAAGCTATAGGAGAATAAGGGGGATCTAGAGAGATTATAACACCAATATTTTGACCTTTCCCCCTTGTGCTAGGGTATGTATATGAGAAAAGGATGGTGTCATTTTGCTCTTCAATGCTTTCTCTCAATCACAGAGATAATTGATAGGAGTATTGACTTTTTCTTCATTCACATGAGATACCCTAGGATAGGTACAAGTGTTAGGTTTTTCACTAGCATCTCCAAGATTATCATTATCTACAAAATATTTCATGTGATCTACATATGTAATGAGTTTTCTTAAAAAATCAGTATAAAACAACATGCATCATGGATAAGAGCTTTGAGATTTAATTGATTAATAGGAAACATTTTGGAAATTCTAAAAACACAATATGTCAAAGTGTTGTGAATGAAAAGAAGCAATGTAAAGTGAAAGAAACCATTATCTAACACATGATTTTGTTAAACATAAGTAAAAAAAAATGTAATCATATGTGAAATATAAAATAAATTAGATCTATTAAGTGTCATTATGAATGCCCAAGATCAGATCTGGAAACAAAAGTCACAAATTATGCAACCCATAATTCAAATTAACCAAAATAAATTAGGGTTTTTAATAAATTTAACCTCTAAATTTATGTATTTTTTATTAAAAATATAATCTATAAGGGAAAACTTGAAAATTAAAATGCATACAAATTAGATATGAGAATACAAATAAGAAATAATGGTGTAAGAAGTCAGGCTCACCAAAATGTAATGGTGCAAATTTGGAAATTAGGATTTCAATGATAAAACCACAAACAATCCCAAATTGACCATTACATTAGGAAAAAGGGGCGAACCTAATGAATCTAGCCCCAATCCTACTAAGGGTTGAGAAATCTGATTAGATTCACCAGGTTTGGGGTTTGACTTCCTCTTTCCTAGGGTTTGAATTGGATTGATTGAAATTAGGGCAAATTAGGTGATGATTGAAGTGATATGGCAAAAATAGTAAGTTAGAGATGTGCCATGGAGCCACCGACTTGGATCTAGGTAAAATAAGATGTCTAGAATTTGTTCTTAGAAGTTAGGCCTAATTTTATGGGACCAGTTAGTATCAATTTGCCATGGTCCTCTAAATTTTCTGCCACCAAAAGCTTAACATGTTCATCTCTATGAACTCTGTTGATCCTCCCAAGTACAAATTTGCACCTATTTACTACACATAGAAAGAAAGAGAAAGATGTTGGGGATAGGAGTTTGTCTAAGTCAAACCCCAGCTTAGGAATTAACCTTGAATAAAATAATGCAAATACTGAAATAAATGTTGAATAGATATACTTTAGATCTGCAATTATTAATGATGATGCAATGCTCTTTGAATGTAATCACAAATGTTGTATGTAATGGAATGACAAACACATGAACATGAAAAGCCCCAATCACACACATGTACTTACATAATATTGATGTAATTTTGCTCCATAATGCCTGAAGGATGAATATGCAACCTTCAAGATCTCTAAAAATGTTTGATGATGAATGCTTCACAGATGCATGAATTCTCTAATTATTGTTCTCCCTTGCTTAAATGAAAATACGTTGATAAAATATCTTTACAAGGGGTTCCTTAGGTAAATTACTGATTAGGCCGAGCTCCAATAGTCATGTGTAGCCATGGGGATCAATTTTTGGTAAAGAGATACAACACCTACCCCGATTCAAATTTGGGCCCCATTGAGAGGAACCATGACATTTTAGAGTGCCATGGTCTAGAACAAGGCATTGGTCCCTCTGCAAATGGGACCAAAATAAGGTGTTAAGGGTCATCGTACCTCACCATGGAACCCACCGGTGGGTGTTCATGGCCTCAAAGCTAGAGAATAGAGTCAAACCAAACTTAGAGAGGGGATGAGGATAGGACACACTAAAGTGGGAGCACCAACATGAGGTGTAAATTGGATTGATGACAATTTATGATGCTACACATTTTTATTCTCATCATGTGAAATATCAGACATTTCACTATCCTTTTCTTCTATGACTAAAAATAATGATTCTTCATTTGAGTCATCACAATCTTCATCCATAGAGGCGTAGGTCTCCATTGAACAATAACTCCTTTTAGACTTATCTTTGTCATCTATTCTTTTGTTTTTGTTATCTCTCCTATATTATCCTTTCTTTTGTTATCATCATCCAATCTCTCATAGTTATCCTCCTTGAAAGTAGACCTAGAAGCATAATGACCAACTCTTCCATAATAAAAGCATTTAAAGTGCAACTTGCCTTTGTATTTCCTAAATCCTTTCTTTAGTCTTCTTACAAAGTTTTCTTCCACTTCATCCATGTCATTGACATTGTTTGATTCAAGTTCATCATCAATATTCTTATAAACTTTCAATGCTACTTCCTTCTTCTCATTACACTACTCATTAAGTTTTTCTATCTCAAAAGTAGATAGCACTCCATAAAGTTGATCCAAGGTATAATTATCCATATCATGACTTTCTTCAATGGAATTTTTTTTAGGCTTATAGCTTTTAGATAGTGTTCTCATCACTTTTCCCACAACTTCACTTTCTTCCATTGTACCACCACTACCTTTGATTGCATCATTCACTCATTGCATGTAACTTTCAATTTATCATCTGTAGACATCCTCAATGTCTCAAATTTGTGTATTAGATTTTGTATTTTGTCTTTCTTGGTCTTCTTATCTCCTTCATAAATGCTACTCAATTTCTCCCAAATTTTCTTTGCATATTTGTTACATGACTACATCTTTCAAGTCTAACCCTAACCATCCTTCAATATCAGCCATCAATTTAACCTCTTAAACATAGCCCTTGATTTTTCCTCTTAATATTTTTATATCTAGAAGTCTTCAATCAATCCACATCATCTAATCTTATTTTATTAAACTTATCTACTATTTTGATCATATTATCATTGTCATAACATGGTTATGTTGGTTTATTGAGCAATCCACATATCAAGAGCATGTCAAATAGAAACAAGGTGCATTCTATTTCAAGATCAATCAATGAAAATGGAGATAGTTGAGGTATGCATTGATTTCTTTGCACTTTTTTTGCCTTTAACCTATTTGCACCATCTTCAATATGAATATGATACTATTTGGGAGTTTGATTCTCTAGAGTACTTTGGGTCTTCAAAATATAAGGATGACATTTCTTAAAGTGCTTCTTCTCCTTCAAAGAAAATTTGTGTTCCTTCATGTTCAATGATTCCTTGTGTAGAGTCATTGATTGAGGTTTCCATTGTTCTTGTTCAATAGTACCATTCATATTATGTTGCTTCATTAGAGTTCAATGTTTCTTGTTTGAAAGCTTCCAATGATTTTTTGAAATAGGACCATCTTTCTCTTTCATAATATATTAGTGGGATGATTATTTGATAGGAAATTTATACTTGTTTATGGAATCTCACAATTATTTGGAGGAAATATTTGAGGGGTTATCTCTCTTCTTTGATGATAGTCATTACACAAATATTGTCAAAACATCATTGTCTTTGGAGATTGTTCAACATCAATTTTTGTATAGTCTTGGTTTGTCACATTCTCTATTGATTGGGAATATACTTTATTTAATTATGGCATCATAATATTTCATGGACAAGACAAAACATGAGCAAATTTCAGAGACATCATCGTATATCTTCACGATTCTACCTATCAATTCCTATTTGGAATGGGAAGAATTCTTGTATTGTACTTGGTTTTATTTATTTCAAACTGGAGACAAGTTATTTGTCGATAGTGGATCTGTTGTCTTCAGGCACTTAATATTTCTATAGGATATTACACATTGTGGGGAGCTACATAATCTCTCTCTCCCTCCTATGAGGAAGCTATCAATTGTATCTTTTTTATGGATGTAGTCCTTGGGGGTTATTGATGATTCCTCTATTAATCATCTATTTCATCACTTGTACATGACTATTTTTATGCATTCTCTTTTTAGGAGAGAAGTTAAATTCTTCCATTGGGTTTTTCTCCTTTTCTTTGATTGTGAAAGAATTTTATAAATGGCTATCTAACATGGCCTTATAGTGGGGACCCATCTCTGAATTCTTACATCATTTGCATAGGTTTGTTCCTCCCTAATTTGCACTTAAGAGGGGTATTGGTGTGAACAAATTATTTCACCTAACTAGTTTTTTAGTAGGTCCTATTCACGTGCTAAAGTTTAATTAGGTCCTAGGAATGTTTCTAGAAGTCTTAGTTGTCATGATATATTATCTTGTCTTATCTCATTTACTTCTTGTGTCCTAGGTTGTTTAATATTTGTCATGTTAGTCATCTCTTGTTATAAAATTAAGACACATGTCATGATCTCGTCTAATCATATATCTAATCTGTGTATATATAAGCAAGGCCCTTGTACACTTTGTATCACAAATCAAAAGATCATTATCATATATCTTAATATCAAACAAACTCTTTTCTTGCCATACTCTCTTATAGAAGGTTATATTTTGTTTTGTAGGTAATCCTGGGTGTGTGAACTAATCTTTAGCTCCTACAATATTATCCAATTTGATATTCAAGCTATTTAGTTTGACATAGAACATTTCTTTATACATCAAATTTCCTATACATATGATTATGATGTTAACAATGATTCTTTTATCCCTATAGAAATTGAAGTGTGCATTAATAATTTTCCTTTATAATTAATGTGAATTAATTGCACATCAAATGCCTCTAAATACCAAGACAAAAACAAAATTTTGCAAAACACATGTGCTAAGTCAACTCACAATAGTTATGTGGAAGGTTGGAAAACCAAATTTTAAACTTCAAAATTTTGGGTTCTATCTTGAATGATTTGGAAATTTGAAATTGAATTTTCATATTTTAAGGTCAATCCTAGGCAACTTGGGACTAACTTATGACAAAAACGTTCTAACTTTGAGGAAATGATTGGATGTGTGGACACTGGTGTGAATGTAGGCACATTAATGATTTGTAAACGATAATATATGTGAATACATATAAATAGTGATGGGATAAGGTTAAATGCATGAAACCATGTGTATATGAATGCATAATAGACAATAATAAACATCAATTCATAATGCACACTTACCGCAAGAGTGTCACACTTGTCAATATGTAATTATATATATATATATATATATATATATATATATATATATATATATATATATATATATATATATATATATATATATATATATATATTCTATCAAAATGGACCCAAAACTAAATCAAAATGAGCATGTGTATGAGAATTTAACAATTACACATATATGTGTTACTATTTTTTTATGAGGGTAACTTGGGGAATTTTTAGCTCAATTCAAACTAGAGAGCCTACAACTAAGATACCTCTTCCCATGTCCATATTATTGTTCACACTCGCAAGATTATTAGTCCAACAAAACACAAAGCCCACAAGCTCAATATCCTAATAAAAAATAGAACCCTGATTGTAACAACAACATTATTATTAATAACCGTTACACCACATAGTAGGCGACTATTCCAAATAGTTGAACTTTGATTATAAGAATAGCATTCTCATTAATAACTATTGCACCAAACATCAGTTGACTATTTTGAATAGTTGAACCTTGATTATAACAAAAAACATTATCATTAATAACCATCATACCACACATCAGTTGACTATTCTAAATAGTTGAAAACCTTTACTATAACAACAATATTAACATTAAAACCCAGAAGAGAAAGACTAGAAACAAGAAGGTGGATGTGGGATCATAAATTAAGACAAGACAACCTTCCCAAAGAACTTTAAGACATAAATAAATGGCAAGGGAAATTGCAATTAGAAGGCATGGGACCTTGGATGCTAACAATAAAATCAAGAAATGATTTTTTTTTCATGGAACATGAGAGGGCTAAATAGTACTCAGAAGTAATTTTATCTGAGGAACTGTATTTTTTATTCTAAACTGGATATTCTCCTTCTTCAAGAAGTGAAAATGACTGCACCTACTTTCTCAAGTGTAGTGGATAAAACTTGGTCAGGTTCTTCCTTTTTCATGAGTGATGCAAATGGAGCTTCAAGAGGAGTGGTCACTATGTGGAACCCATAGAAGCTAAAAGTTGATATATTTTTCCACTCCCCTGACTATCTTGTCATCACCTTTACTTCTAATAATTACATATGGCACCTATTTAATGTTTATGTCATTAATAATATGTCAAGAAGGAAAGAGGTTTGGGATGACATCTCTTCTTTTATCCTTAATGACGTGAACTCTCATTGGATGGTGGTTGGAGACTTCAACTCCCCACTATTTCCTTTAGAAAAATTAGGTAGTTTAATGGATTATACTAATAGAATGATGGATTTGTCAAACTTCATCAGCATATTAGGACTATTTGACATAGAACTTATAGGCCCAACTTTTCACTTGGTCTAATAACAGAAGAGGAGATAATCTCATTCAAGTTAAACTTGACAGATTTTTGGTCTCAACCAAATGGGGTATTGGTTTCAATGCCTCTCTAAAAGCTCTCCCATGAACAGTCTCTAAACATAACTCAATTATGCTTCAATGGTTTGACAGACCCCCTTTTGGACCTACTCCATTCCGTTATGAGATAATATGGAGTAAATATCCAAAATTCAGAGATTGTATCCGAGATTGGTGGAGGACTCCAATGAAAGGGTCAACCATGTTTCGAGTCTCTCAAAAGTTGAAGATCATCAGAAAAAATGTAAAATGATGGAATGGATCAACTTTTGGTGATATCTTCACTATGAAAAAAACCATCACCCATAAACTGGAGATGTTCCAAAATCTTGTGTCAAGGGGTGATTATTCACTACCTCTTCATGAGGAGGAAGAATTATGGAAAAAGAAATGGAAGGATGTCCTGGGAAAAGAGGAGATTTATTAGAAACGAAGATCAAGGATTCAATGGCTCAAGGAAGGAGACATAAAATCAACATTCTTTCACGAATCAACTTACAGACATAAGAAAAGAAACACCATTAGGAGATTTTTGAATGAAAGGAACCAATAAATTATTGAGGAGTCCCTTATTGGGGAAATGGATGTGAATCATTTCAAATGCACCTTTGGACAAGACTATGGTGGTGACTCTCCAGCCTTGGAAGTTCATCTTTTAAACTGCAGCCCGCTAACTATCATCCTAGTTGATAATGACGAAATTTTGGCCCTGGTATTTGATGAGGAAGTTCGAGAGGCCGTGTTCTTTATGGGTGCTTACAAAAAACTAGGCTCGAATGGATCCCCCCTTGCTTTTTTTCAGGAATTCTGGGACATTGTAGACTATGATGTTACTAGAGTGACAATAAAAAATTTAAGTACTAGTAAGATTGTAAAGAAACTCAATAATACTTTCATTGATCTGATTCCTAAAATACAAGAGCCTAAGGAAATGGGTGACTTCAAACCTATTAGCCTTTGTAATACCATATATAAAATATTCACCAAAGTCCTTGTTAATAGGATTAAGACTTTCTTGGATGGGATCATCAACAACAATCAAAAGGGATTTGTCCTTGGTAGGCAAATTCTGGATGCAATGGTAACAACCCATGAAATTATACACTCTATGGAAAAATGCAGAATGTTGGATATGGTGCTTAAACTTGACATCTCTAAAGCCTATGATAGGGTTAGATGGAACTTTTTATATAAGTTCCTTGCTTATATAGGGTTTAATGATAGATTCATCAACCTTATTAGGCTATGCCTGGAAATAGTATAATTTTATGTGATGGTCAATGGTGTCCCAAGGAGATTTTTTTTATAGTGAAAAGGGTTTAAAAAAAGGTAATCCCCTCTCACCGTACCTATTCATTATGCTAACTAAGGTCTTGATTATAAATTTTATTTAATGGGTTTAGATCAAAAGAATTCAGGGAGTTAAGGGTGACTCTTCCCTCCCCCCTTCGGTTTTACAATAGTTTATGGATGACATTATCCTGTTTAGAAGAGCCTCGATGATTGAAGCTAGAGAATGGAATACCCTGTTGAGGAACTATGCTACTGTGTCAAGCCAACACATCAATTACCAAAAAATAAATATTTACTTCTTAAACACTACTATGGACCTTCAAAATAAAATAAAAGGATTATGGGATGCCAGAGTGTTGTTCTTCCTGGCACTTACCCGGGTCTCCCACTCATTGTTAAAAAGGTTACCTCGACCTTTTGGAACTCTATTCTAAAAAAAAAGTAAAAGAAATTGGCGGGATGGAAAGGTAAATTACTGAATTGTGCTCGAAAAATGCAACTCCTAGCTACTTCCTTGCAAGGGGTTCTTGTGTACTTCCTATCTCTATTTAAAATCACAAGAAATATGGCCAAGAAATTGGAAAGAATCCAAAGAACCTTCCTCTAGATTAGACTTGAAGAGAAAAAGAGATTAGCTATGATTAATTGGGACATAGTTTGTAAACTGAAACTTCAAGGAGGTTTGGGTATTAGTTCTAAAACTGACTATTCTCAACAAAGCCTTGATAACCAAAATGGGGTGGAAATTAACTTTAAGAAATTCATACTAGTGTCACATTACGAAGGCTAAATATCTCAACTCTAAGAATTTCTATAGTCCTCTCATCGGCGAGCTTCCTGATGGGTGTAGAATATGTCATTATTTTTGCCTTACATTTTCCTCTTTACCTTTGTCTTTGTCCATATTCTTGTCACCATTTGCTGAAGGAAACTTAATATTTAATAAATTATGGAAAATAAATTAGGATTAACAAATTGCTAACAATTATGATAATTATGATTGTTTTGTGTTTGAAATGGCAAGAGATGGTTAGGGAGGAAGCTGAAGCTGTTATGAGCACGTGGACCATGGGATATTGGTGGAATGACATTAGCAAGACTTTTTTAGTGACCAATCATTTTGATTTAGGATATTTTGTTTTAACATTATAAGTGGCCTGCGACTCTTTATCATTTTCATAGACTTTTGGTTGTGAGTAGCCAATAGGACAAACGAACAAATAGACTTAAAAACTTATTGTTAGGATGTATGGTTGGTATATATATGTATGTCTATTTGAAATTAATCATCCTTAATAAATATTTTCAATTTAAAACTTAAATTTAGTGAATACGTGTTTCTGTTGATTATGAAAAACTGATATAGAGTAACAAGTTGTATTCGTAATTCATCACTTGGCGATCAAGGAGGCAAGGCCCACTCTGTAATTACCTGGTGATTTGTGTGTGTGATGTGTTTAAGCTTCATGTTCATGTTTGATTTGTGCATTTCATTTGATTCGAGAGAAATCTATTAAATACATTTACTTTCAGATAACTAATTCTTTATACTCTAATAGATTTTGTGATTGTGTTAATGATCATTTCAGATTACATTCAACATTTATTATAGTTGATTCACTCATGTGGAATTGAGTAGAGTTTCTATAATTATTCCTACAAATTTTACCAATTTGTGACAGTTTCTATCACAGTTCTTGGCGCATAATTTGCTAGGAAGTAAAATCTTTAATCTAGACTTATAGATTGTGAAGTGTGAGTTAGTTTAATTTGAAGTTTGGCTAATTGTTGATGCGTGATTCAGTTTCTTACTCAGATAATTTCATCTCATTCTTCCTTAAGTCACTATCTTCATCCCTTTGGCAAACAACCACAATATATTTCATTAGTCTACGATCCTAGATTGACACATCTAGGTACAACTGAGGACATCTATACGATTTGAGTCAAAACAAGAATTAATCTAGTCACAGTTTTACCCAATCATTTTGGTGCCATTGCCGAGGAAAGGTATTAAAGGCGTGAAATCATAGTGAGTTAAGTTAGGACCAGTGCGGAAAGGCGAAAGTGCGCAATTGTCGACCTTGCCTAGGTGATTAGCTTTGGTTTGTGCTGTTATAAATCATATAGGTACATGAATTGCAATAGGGATAGTAAAGGTAGATTCACAAGGAAAGATACAACAAGTAGTTCTCAACAAGAAAAACCAAAATAAAAAAAGGCCATTGATTGAACAAGTAGCAATTGAACCTAATTTAGAAAAGTGTGTTATAGAACCATCTATTGTTTCACCACCCAACATATCACAAACAATTCTTGAGTTCCCTCAAGAGCCATTAATTACTCTGAAATTTGCTAAGCAATTTGTTGTTTTGTTTGAACTTCATAGCGGGAAGTCTGTAAAAAATCCATTCACAGTCGTTTACACTCCTTGGGCATTTGAAGACAATATGGGTGACAACAATAATAACAACAAAAACAACAATAGGGGGATACTTGCAAATAATAATCCTGTAACTTTTGAGTTCCCTATTGTTGACCCTACTGAAGATGCTTCAATGAAAAACATCGCTCATTCTGCTTTGCCGATATTTAGGGGATTGTTGGTGGAAGATCATGATGTGTTTTTATTTGAATTTAAAATTTTGTGTAACAACTATGATTATCAGAATGAGACACATAAACTCAAATTGTTTTTGACTACCTTGAAAGACACAACACTTAGGTGGTTTATGAGTCTTGGATCAGTAGTTAGTCCACAAATGGGACAACATGAAGGATAAATTTCTTGCAAAATATCAAGAGTATTGCAAGACTAAAGAGGTACGAGATGAGATCTTTTGTATGACGCAGAATGAGGAGGAGACAATGGAAGACTATTTAGAGAGGATCTTATTAAGTCTTCAATGAGCCCGACAAAATGGTTTGACTAATGATACTATTAAAATGTTGTTTCTTAGGGTAATTTGGGATGATTGCATGGAAATATTGAATCTTATGGGTGGGGGTGATATTTCTAAAGCACGTTTTGACGATATTTATGAAGCATGTAGGAATTATTCAAGGTCTACTCGGTCAGTCTGTGGATATACAAGAAAGAATAATTTGGCAGGATGAGGAACGTCAGGTATTAATAAATGGAAACTTGGTACGTTACTTGAAGACATGAAAACTAATATATTAATTCATATGGGTAAATAGATAGATACACTTTATACTCGAAAGAAACAGGACGATGTTGAGAAAGCCTTAGCAGTATTTTGCCCAACTTGCAAGAAGAAGCATGGTAGTGAAGAATGCCCCTATAACCAAACCAAAATCTCATCCTTAGAGGATGCTAGTAGGCATTCCATCTTAAGGCCCCCTCCTATAGATATGGAAAAATTGAATATAGTGAGGCACTTGTTTACTTTATGGCACCTAGATGTCCTTGGCCACCTAGACCTATGCAAATTGGAATGTGTAATAACTATTCTCTAGCCAGGTCAAGTCAACCTTCCTCCTTTGCAAATCAACCAAGATGGTATGATGGTTGGAAATAACCTATGCCTTATTACCAGCCATGGCCTAATCAACATAGACCACAATTGTGGCAACAATCTTGGCGCTCGCAACCACAATACCCATAGTACCCACAACAATTTCCACCTTATCCTCCACTTCCTATGGTCGATCCATATCAACAACAACAACAAATTCTTCCTCCTCCATCGAACAATCAGTTTTCCTATCCTACACAACCACCAAAAGCACCTCCAATGCCTGCACAATCTACACTGAATCTGAATAACAAAGAAACACAATCGATATACAACAATGAAGTTGCAGGATATCCAACCTATCTAATTAATACATTGGAAGTTGAAGGTGTACAACTGAGGTGCGCAAATATTTTGCAAGAGTCAACCATTACAGAAGTTGAAGATTCCCAAGAGGATTGTATTGAAGAACCACCAAAGCCTCCCTTTCCTAATAGATTCAACGAACAACCGTCGAAGCCCATTGTTCCTTCCACTACTTTTGATTTCATGAATGAATTGAGAAATATTAATATTAAAATTCTTCTTTCGCAGGCAATTCAAGATGTTCCAGTGTATAATAAAGCAGTCAAAGAATTATATGTACAGAAGCAAAAAAAGAAGCAAGATCCCAAAATTGTTCAAGTCATTGGTCAACTTGTTGATTTAATATTGGGAAAGATCTATGTTCCTAAGTATGTAGATCCTAGTAGCCCAATGATTAAGGTAAGAATAGGTAGTGTTCTTATCCCCAATACTCTTGTGGATTTAGGGCAGCCATAAATGTTATGACCAATGGAACCAAGGAAAGATTAGCTCTACAAGGTTTAAGACCAAAACCAACAGTTCTGCAAATGGCATATAATTCTTTGGTAAAACCAGAAGGTATGATAGAAGATATTATCATTTTTGTTGATTATTTGGAATATTCTACTGATTTTATGATTTTATAGCCTAAAATTAAGCTTGGGGATACCCCTTAATTTTGGGACGACCTTGGCTAGCAGCAACTAGTGCTTTTATTAATTATAGGTTTGGAAACATGGTGATCTCTAATGGGGAGAAAACAAAGCAGTTGACGTTGTACCCACCATCTCAACCTTTGTTGGAGACCGAGGATCCATTATGGGTTGATAGTGATTTAGATGAATCATTTCCAATCCTGACAACTAAACAAACACTTGATATAAAGGAATGCTATGAAGATGATATCCTTGTTAATTTTCTTCAAAATAGATATGCATCTAGTGAAATTTTGGAAAGGACGGTTCGTTCTTCAGGAATAAGTGATAATTGTCCCTTCGGTACTTTTCCAATGGTAGGTAGCTCACAATCTATGCAACACTTTATTACGCTGCATCAATTGCTACCTCATGATTGTGTGTACAATCCATTTTTGTCCTTTAATGATACACTGTCTACTTCACATTTTTTAGCTACTAATTCACCTGCACAATCAAAAGCCATGGAAATTTTGCCTATTCACACTTAATTTTAATCCACATTTAAGCACGAAACAAATCCAAGATCTCATTGCCATGCTTAGAACTTATAAAGATGCATTTACCTAGGAATACCAAGATATGTGTGGCATTCACCTCGACACACACCACATCTACATTGAAGAAGGTAGTCATCCAATTAGGCAACCACAAATAAGGCTTAATCCTATTTTGCGTGAAATTGTTAAAGAGGAATTACAAAAATTGTTAAACGTGGGATTTATATATCCAATTTCAAATAGTCAATGGGTTTCTCCTCTTGTTGTGGTTCCTAAGAAAAATGGTAAGTGGAGAATTTGTGTTGATTACAGAGCACTTAATAAATCCACTAAAAAGGACCATTTTTCGTTACCATTTATTGATCAAGTATTAGACACTCTTGCAAGTAAAAAGGTCTTTGCTTTTCTGGATGTCTTTAGTGGCTACAACCAGATCCGCATAGTACCAGAAGATCAGGACAAGACCACTTTTACATGTCCTTGGGGTACTTTTGCCTATAATGTGTTACCTTTTGGGTTGTGTAATGCCCCTGCTACTTTTCAAAGGGTAGTTTTAAGTATTTTTGCGGATCTCGTACACGATTGTGTTGAAGTATATATGGATGATTTCACTATATATGGTAATACTTATGATGAGGCTAAGACAAATTTAGAGAAGGTACTTAAGAGATGTATTGAGACTAACCTCTCTTTGAGCCATAAAAGTGTCATATCCTCATGACCGAGCAGACTGTACTAGGACACTATATCTCTTCTAAGGGTATTGAGGTAGACCCCAAAAAGATACAAATCATCAAGGATTTGTTTACACCCACTAAGCAAAAGGATGTATAAATATTTTTAGCCCTTGCAAGGTATTACCATAGATTCATTCAAAGCTTTAGTAAGATTACCTCACCTCTTTTTGCTCTACTCGCTAAAGATGTTACTTTCTCATGGACACTTGAATGTCAAGAAGATTTTGATGCCATTAAGACCAAACTTGTAACTACACCTGTAATTCAAGGTCTGAATTGGGAATTACCCTTTCATATCCATACTAATGCATCATATTGTTCTATGGGAGTTGTGCTTGGGCAAAAAGATGATAACCTTTTCTATTATATTTATTACATCAACAAAAATATCACTGGAACAGAGGTAAACTACACGGTAACTGAAAAGGAATTCTTAGTTATTATTTATGCAATCAACAAATTTCGTCATTATATCACTAGGTATAAAGTGTTTGTTCATACTCATCATTCTGCAATTTGATTTTTGATGAATTAACTTGTTATAATTGGTAGAGTAATTAGATGGTTGATTTTGCTTCAAGAATTTGACATTACTATACTTGATAAGCCTGGTCGTGAGATTGTGGTTGCAGATTTCTTATCTAGGTTACAACAATAGGATTAACTGATACCAGTTGATGACACTTTTCCTGATGAGTATCTTTTTGCTATTTTAGCAAAAAGCTCATGGTTTTCTTGACATTGCAAACTATCTTGTCACATGTTGATTTCCTCCACACTTCTGTCCACGAGAATGTCGGAAGATGGTTGGACTTAGTGGTCAATATACATGTATTGATGGATTTCTCTTTCGTATGGGAATTGATAATGTCATGCGTCGATGCATGCTTAAGGAAAATTCTTTGACATACTTCGTGTCTGCCATATTGAATCTTGCAGAGGATATTTTGCTGCCCAGTGCACTGCTACCAAGATTCTTACTGTTGGATACTACTGGCTAACAATTTGCAAGGATTGTAAGTGCTATGATAATCATTGTGATAAATGTCAACGTATGGGTCATCCCACGCACTCTAATGAAATGTCACTACATCCTCAGTTGTCTATTGAATCTTTTAAGAAATGGGGCTTGGATTTTGTCAGACTGATTAACCCACCATCAAAGAACAAGGAATATATCCTTGTATGTACAAATTATGTAACTAAGTGGTTTGAAGTTGTTGCCTTGAAACATGCCAGGGATACAAAAGTAGCCAACTTCCTTTATTCATAAATCTTTACAAGATTTGGAATCCCACAAGAGATAGTCATAGATCAAGGACCTCAGTTCACATCAGACCTCATCTCTGCTTTGGTTCGTGAATATTAAATTCAACATCGAAATTCCTCACAATATCATCCTCAAGCCAATGGGCATGTAGAAGTCACCAATAGAGAAATCAAAAACATCCTTACCAAGACACATGATTGGACCATGCAGCTCCCTGAAACTATGTGGGTCTATCGTACAACGTGGAAGACCACCACAATTCTAAACCCTTATGAACTTGTCTATGGTAAAAAGGCTATCCTCCCTATCAAATTTTAGGTGAAGACTTCGCATTGCACTTCAGTTAGGTATGAGTCTTTTTGATGCACACAAAGAGTGTATTGCTCAATTGCATTCTTTGGATGAATTGCATCAAGAGGCTCTATTTCATGAAGAGACAATTTAAAAACAACACACTCTTTGGAATGATCGCTTCATTCAACAAAGGTCATTTCAGCTAGGTGATTGGGCACTCTTGTGTGACTCCCATTTTTAAGATTTCAAAGGAAAGTTTCACATGTTGTGGCTAAGGCCTTACGAGATTGAGAGGATATATGATAATGGTTGTAGACACCTAAAATTGTCCTGTCTAATTAAAATAATATTTTATTTATTTAATTATTTTACCCCGAGTCTTCTATTAATTAAATAAATCTATTTAATTAATTAATTCATTTAGCCTCTTCTAGCCCTTTTCTAATTTAAATAAATACTTCTATTTATTTAAATTATCCTTTTCCTAAATTAAATAAATATTTTATTTATTTAATTGGTCCCACTTCCTCTATTAATTAAATAAATCTTTATTTAATTAATTCATTAGCTTTTCTTCTATCACACATGTCACTTATCTCATAATCCTCTCTTACCTACCCCCCTTCATCATTTTATTATTTCTTCTACCTACCCTTTAATCTTAGCCGACCATTTATCCTCTTCACCCTTTAATCTTATCCCTCCATTTCCTAAAGTGTCTTCTATATAAGCGGATACTTCTTCATTATCAACCCTAATCAACCAATCAATCTTATGCAATTGAGCCTTCTTGCGATCAAGCGTCTTCAACCACAATCTGTTCTTTGTTGAGCTTTTGTGCACACATAAAATCTGAGAGTAAATATATTAAAAAGATCAATGGAGGTAGGAGACAATGGAGATTGAAACCCTACTTGACATGTGAATGGTAATATTGTTCATTTTGTTGATTTACATGATCTTAGGTATCTTCGTTGGTGTATGGTGAATGTTTGGCTGTAGGACTAGGATTTTAATTGTGGTTGGATCTTTATGGTTTTATAATAGTTTTCATCATCATTTTTCACTGTATACAATGGTGTTTTACGTCTCTGTATTATGGACTCTGAAAGAAGAGTTTTGCTTGTCAATGGACATCACTTGAAACTCTACAAACGACCTCTCTCAAAAGAAACTTTCTTTTGTGAAATAGAAAAGGAAATTACAATCACTCCTTTTGGTCTCCTCAAAAATTGATTTTTTTTTTTAAAAAGCAATAAAAGATCCAACAACAAAAACCTTCAAGTGTTGCTGGCCAGTTAACGTTTGAAAACCGGTTTTCAATGGACGTTAACTACTAAATAATCTTAGAGGTGAAAATTGGGTTATCGACGCCTCTAGGCGGTGATAGGATGAAAACCGGGTTATCGACGGTTTGCTATAAAAACCGAAGAAAAAAAAAACAACAACCTCCTATTGCCCTCCGCACTAGGAGTTGTCTTTCCTTTTCTTTTCATTGCATTTTCACTTCACCAGGTGCTCTCTTATTATATTTGAGTGGTTCCACCGTTTTCGGTGGTTGGCTTCTTGCCTTGCCCACTTCTGGCCATTCTTTGTCTTTTGGTCTACCACTCTCATTCTTTTCAAGCAACTCCTCTTTGGAATTCTCTCCTACTCTCTTTTTGACAGGAAGTCTTTTGGCGTGCTTTGTTGTGATTCGGACCTAACCTTGTCTCCATGTTCTTTCCTCCATTCATCTTTCCATGGTGTCATATTTTTTTTCTTTCTGATCTTTGGTAGTTTTTGCTTACATGGACCCCTTGCCACGTCTCTCTCCATCATAGTCGCTTATTTGTCCATATCCAACATTATGATCATGGTTGTTGTCATCTGTGCGATACGACTCCCAACTTGTTCCATCCACCTTATTTCTCGTCACACCTCTGCAGATCTTCCATCCCCGGCGTACCTTGTTCCATCATTTCGAGGCATGTCAATGTACCTGCTTCCTATTTGGGCTCGCCATGTTCCTCTCTCGCTTGTGGTGATTGGTAGTTTGTTTTTCTTAGTTTATTTTTTTATTTTATTTTATATTTTGTGTTTCCTTCTGTCAAATGGTGAGTTGCCTTGTAGATAGTTCAACCATTCAGTTGGGGAGAGGGTTTGTAACTATCATCATTTTAATGCATTGTCATTTATAACCTCTCATTACTATATTTGCTCATCATTCCCTATCAATTACTCATTGTCGGATTTAGAATTTGTTATTGTCAACCGTTTTACCAAAACCATACTTGTCTGAGTCACTGGTATTGAGCTACAATGAGTTTTTATGGAAATGGCAAAAGGTCACTGCCCATTCCATGAACCTACCACTTTGCAAGGTTTAAAAGCGCATGTTGACGCATATGAAGAATTTCAAAAGGTCCACTGGGATGTCTATTTCAAAGATTGAGAGGGTTTAATGAGAAAATTGTGTTAGAATTTGCCCACAATTTTTGTAATCAGAAGGCTACTGCTCGAGGGTTGGATATTAAAGTTACCCTGGAAACCATTGTTGAATTTTTTGGGCTGCCACTGATAAGAGAACAATATTTCCCTAAGAAATCCAAGCAGTCTATAGAGTTAAAGCCAACATGAAAGAAATTCTTGTAGAGGAGCAAGTCTGTGGAAATGATTGTTGGGCAGGGCACCAAATTACAGTCCTTACCAGGACATTGGAAGGAAGTTGCTAGGTACATCATTCACTATATCACTTATGAAGGTAGTTTCCAGTATGTTTTTGCCCAGAATTTCAAATTAATGTTGCATTTGCGGCAAGGTTTGTTAATCAACATTTCATTTTTTCTATATCGTGCCCTGCAACGAATGTCTAAAACCGTAAGAAGTGGTAAACCCCATTGTCTATCCCATCATGGTCTGATAAAACTTCTGGTAGTCCAAGAATTGACATTTTTGTCTCCTCCCAATGATTGGGACTCATTTATCCATTCTCAAGACGATGAGGATACGAGACCCTCTAAGGAAGATAAATCTTCCACAAAGGGTTCCTTTGAAGATAATTCTTTGGATGAAGATGGGACTGATGAAGAGGAGTCTGTCTCTGAAGAAAGTAAACAAGAAGGGTCATCTAAATAGACTAGTAAAAAGAAACACAAAGGAAGCACTAGTAAATCCTCTGTACAAACCCCAAACCTAGAAGAAGAATGACCCAAACTACTACAAGGCGAGTTGCATCGGAGTCCAACAAGCCGAAACCTTCGCCCCTAAGTAAGTAGGGTAGTGAAAAAAAGAAATCTTCGGAACCACCATTCACTGATCAATCTGGTGACAGGAAGGGAAAACATAAATTGGACGCTTCAACTAAGTTAGATAACTTGACCCAAGTAGCTAGTACTTTGGTATGTTCTGAGGAAATAGAAGTTTTGTTTGAAGTAATTGGAAAACGAGAAAATTTCTGCAGGGTGTTTAGTAGGGAAAAATGCCAAAAGGTAAAAGAATAGGAATCCAAGCAACAAGCCAATGAGTCTCCAAAAGATTTACCTAGTGCTAACCTAGAGAATGTGCCAATAGAAAATCAACAAGGGCAAACAGAGTATGCTAGGGTCAAGCCACCATCAACGATGAATTAGGAACATGAAACAAAAAATGTAATACCCTGAGAGATAGATGCTTAGGTTCCAGAGGGACCAATGGACAATATTGATAATAATCTTCAAGTACAGATCATGATAGAAGACATTGTTCATGAAACAGAACAAGAGAAGCCAAAGCATGATCAACAAGGCCTTAAAAACAAAATACATGATGAGTTGTCTAATTCTGACCCACATGAAAATGAGAAGGTAGATGAATTGATTGATAATGTGAATGGAAGTCTTCAAATTGAAACCATGATGCTGAGGAGGAATTTGAGGAGGAAGATCCTCAAAGGGTGACAAAAAAAGAATTTCAAGGTCTGAAAGCTGAAATGACTAAAATGCAGACAAAGAATCAAACTTTACATGAGTTGTTATAAGAAGCTAATTCCATTATCAATTCACAAACAAAAGAGATAGATGAACTCAAGGCTGAACTTAACAAAGTAATAGTTTCTCAAACGTCCATTCAGGAGCACAAGTAGAAAATTCAGGCAATGTAACAATAATGGGCCAATGAGATCAATGGCACTCTACAGAAGCTCATAGCTTTACCTGGTTCGTAGCTTACATTCCTTTGCATGAGGACATGCAAATTGTCCAGCTGGGGGGAAATGGTGGGTGTAGAATATTTCATTAATTTTGCCTTATTTTCCTCTTTACCTTTGCCTTTGTCCATATTCCTATCACCATTTGTTGAAGGAACCTTAATATTTAATAAAATATGGAAAATAAATTAGGATTAACAAATTGCTAAAAATTATGATAATTTTGATTATTTTGTGTTCGAAATGGCAAGAGATGGTTAAGGAGGAAGATGAAGTTGTTACAAGCATGTGGACCATGGGAGATTGATGGAATGAAATTAGCAAAAATTTGTTAGTGACCGATCATTTTAATTTAGGATATTTTATTTTAACGTCATAAGTGGCCTGCGGCCCTTTGTTGTTTTCATAGACTTTTGGTTGTGAGTGGTTGATAGGCCAAACAAACAAACAAACAAACTTACAAACTTATTGTTACGATGTATGGTTGGTATATATATGTATGCCTATTTGAACTTAATCATCCTTAATACATATTTTTAGTTCAAAACTTAAATTTCGTGAATCTGTGTTTCTGCTCACTACGAAAAACCGATATAGAGTAACAAGTTGCATTTGTAATTCATCACTTGGTGACCAAGGAGGCAAAGCCCACTCTGCAAGTTACATGGTGATTTGTGTTTAAGCTTCATGTTCACGTTTGATTTGTGCATTTCATTTGATTTGAGAGAAATATGCTAAATATAATTACTTTCAGACATCTAATTCTTTATACTCTAATAGATTTCGTGATTGTTTTATGATCATTTCAAATTACATTCAACATTTATTAGAGTTGATTCACTTGTGTGGAATTGAGTAGAGTTTCTGTAATTAATCCTGTAACTTTTACTAGTCTGTGATAATTTATGTCACATTTCCTAGCGCAGGGTTTGACAGGAAGTAAAATCTTTAATCTAGACTTATAGAATGTGAAGTCTAAGTTAGTTTAATTTGAAGTTTGGCTAATTATTGATGCATGATCCAGTTTCTTACTCAGATAATTGCATCTCATTCTTCCTTGAGTCACTATCTTCATCCCTTTGGAAAACAACCACAATATCTTCCATTAGTCTATGACCCCCGATTGACACATCTAGGTACAACTAAGGACATCTATACAAGCCCAATTTGAGTCAAAATAGAAATAATCTGGTCACAGTTTTACCCAATGACTTCCTGGCTGGCTCTAAGATTTGGAACGATATCCTGAAATATAGAACTATCATTATGGAAGGCCTAAAATGGAAAATTGGTAATGGGAATAATATCAGATTTTGGGAGGATGTTTGGGTGGGGGATAGCACCTTGGCATCTAATCTTAATCTTAGAGATCTGCAAGCTTATTGTAAGAGATACTTCAGTCACATGGTAAAAGACAATATATCCCCTTGGAGAAAATGGAAAGACCTCTCACTATGTTGTCAAAACCACCCCCATCTTATTTAGAAGGCTACTGAGCTCCAAAAATAAATTGGGAGGATCAGAATCCCCTTGTTTCCTAGGGATGATAGGTGTCTAAAATTTGGATAACAATGGGGAATTCTCAGTTAAATTTGCTTACAATGCATCGTCGAAGAGTGACTTTTCACTTGGATGCTAGAGGAAGGTTTGGAACCCCCACCTGATCCAAAAAATTAACTTCTTCTGGTGGATGACCATGCATGGTAGAATCCTCACTCAAGACAATCTTGTTAAACAAGGATTCCAAATTCCTAACTGGTGTGCCCTGTGTAAGTAGGAAGAAGAAACCATCTCGCATAGAATGCTAAGTTGTTAGTTTGTTGAACAAGTTTGGCTAAAAGTTTTAGACAAACTTAAAGTGTCCTAGGTTAGGAGTGGTGATCTCCAACATCTCATTGAGGAATGGAAAGGTCCCTCCCATAACCCATTGGTTCAACAACTCTGGAGACAAATCCCCCCACATGTTTGCTAGAGCCTATGGAAGGAAAGGAACAATAGAATCTTTAGAGACATTGAAAACCTAGTGGAGATGGTTTTCAAAACTATGTACAAAATGTTGTTAGAGAATTTATTAGTTACTACTTGAAAGTGTCCAACCTAGCCCTCAACTCCCTATGATGACAAAGTGGCCAAAAATTGGGGATTGTCTAAAGACTATGCCAAATTTGATAATTCAAAAAAGCTTGTTAGGAAGAACACTACCTGGAAACCCCCTAATCTTGGATGGTATAAATTAAATTTTGATGGGGTTGCAAGACAAGAGAAGGCGGTTGGAGGTGGAGTTTTGATTAATGAGAAAAATAGGTTTTCAGGACCCGAAACCTTTAACATAGGAGATTAAGAAGTATCATCAAAGAGTATCCAAACCAAAAAAACTGCTTACAAAACGATCGGCAAAAAGCCAGTAAACAGAAAGGACAACAAAAGATAGAAACAACAAAACAACAGAAACCAGGAAAATACTGCACAGTTAAAGAGTCTTCAGGAGGTCCTTCGCCTTAATCACCAACTGGTCATAGGTGGCCGCAACAGCTTTGAGTTCATCCAAGTCCTTATTAGGCTTCTTCTCCTTCTTTTTACCTCTGGTTCTTGTTCTGGGTCCTTGAACATCTCCTGTACCTTTAGTGTCAGGGTCAATTTCCAGGATGTCCTTCTCCTCATCCAATTTGTTGATGATAGTTTTGGTATTGCCAATGGAGACCTTCAGAATGTTTAAGCTTTGCTCTGCGATGCTTTTGAGACATTCCTCAATTTTGCTGACTTTACTGACAGTTCCCGAAATAGGTTGATCCATAGCATTAGCATTCGCTTTACTCCACAGCAAGTCTTTCTCAATTTTCTCGAATCTGGGGTTGAAGGAGTCTCTTATATTTTCATCTTTAGCAACTGTATTTGTCAAATCCTCCATATAATCTTCCATAGTCTTCCCTTCACCAGTGTTGATAGTTTCCAAAATCTGGATTCTGTGGCTGAGCTTCTTGTTGTCATCCACAACTTTCTTGTAATTGTAGATTAACCATTCCATGGTGTCCATAAAACCTTTCAAACCCTCATGGGGAGGGTTTGAGGGGGGTTCTATCTTACCAGAGTTGTCATGTTCCCTATTAGGGTTGTCACCAACAATAGCTTTATCTTCAACCCTATGAACTTCTCCAGTGGTCACCTCCTCCAAGTTTTGATCAACATTCAAAATCTTTTTTTGCTTATGTTCCTCCAGCTCCTTCACATTCTCATCCTTTCTCTTTTGTTTGTTTCTGGTCTGAGTATGGGCTTTGGTTTTATTTTTCAGTGAACCCTAGGGTTTCTCCTTCTTTGAATTTTCAGAGACCTCCTCCTCCTCCGAGGAGCTTATCTGGAGAATTTTGCCTTTATATTTCTTTCCCTTTGAGGAGGAAGGCCTAGTTTCATATATTTCCTCTTCTTGCCAACTTGAACTTCCGAGTCATCTGTATTCTCCTCAGAATTGCTCGTTGGATCATTGTCAGAACCCTCATCTAAAGAAAAACAAATTCTGACCCATCCCCCTCAGACTCAGAAATAGAGGGCTACGGGCGGGCAATTTGGTTAGCCTTGAGGTGGTCATAAATAAGAACCATTAAGCCTTGATGCATGACAATGTCACCTGTAGGGTTCTCTTTGTGGGCTTTAATGGTGGCATTCATAGAACATAACAAAAAATATGGAATGTTAACCTTCTCGTCATGCCTAAAATGATTCATCAAAACAAAATGGTAGTTGTATACGAATCTACCATCCAAAGTAATATAGTGCATTATAACAAAAAGGACCTCCTGCCATGGTTTAACAAAAGCCCTAGGGGGATAGTAAGTTTTACTTAGCTTCACCAGGCATTTTTTCTCCTTTTCAGTTTCAGGATATCTTTCAATGGCCTCCTTGCTCACTTTTCTGTCTCTGTAGTAGTTGCTTCCTTCCCTTCGGAGACCCGTGGCCTGGGCAATAAGGTCTTCATCTATGACAACAGACTGGTCTCCCATCTTCAAAGTGCCCTTTCTCTAGTTTTTACAAAAGAAATTAGTGATTGTTGCATCCCGTCCATGGAGCCTCTCCATAAATTTTGAGAACCCTCCCTTCTGCAGAACATTCCAGACCGCCTCCTTTTGCTTCCATTCCTTACAACTGCTAGGTTCGTAGCGACGCCTATTTCCGCCCATGTTTTTGCTATTCTGAGCTGAATGTCGAAACTTGCAGAGAGTTTTAGATAGAAAGTTTCTCGGAGCTACCAAATTTACCCAGAAAGTGTGGGAAGTGATAGATTGAGTGTTATAATAAATGGTGCTGACAACATTATAATTGCTCGAAGTACTCCTTTTAATCCATTTCATTATTGTTTTGTACATTAATTATCTTTGGGGTGCTATTGTATCGGTCCTTAAAAATGATTAATCTGACATCCTCTAGGAGACCTTGTTCTCCCTTCCAAGTAATCATTTCATCTTGATTTACCGCCGCATTGGCTGCCCAATTAGCAAAAGCATTCACTTCACGATAGATGTGAGATATGTAGCTTTTCTCAAAAGTGTTAATGAGGTCTCTAGTGGCCTTTATAATGTTATTGATAGACCATGAGGGCTTAGAGGTCCCCTCAAGGCATTTGATGATATTGTTAGAGTCCCCTTCAATCCATATGTAGGGGCAATTCCATCTTTTTGCGAGGAGTATACCTTGGAGTGCTGCCATTGCTTCTGCCTCGTGGTTTGTTTGGCTTACTATTGGAACATCAACCATTTCCTTACATATACCTTTGTCATCTCTAAGAATAGCTCCACATCCCGCAGGACCCAAATTCCCTTTTGCAGCACCATCAAAATTGACTTTGAACCAACCATGAGGGGGAGTTTGCCATCTTGCTTCTAATCTTTTGTTTTGCTTGGGGTCAGAACTGTCGGCATTCTTCAAGTTCTAGGAATTTAAAATGTGAGATTCCAATGGGTTGGTCGAAAAGCAGGGACCCCCAATGATCCCAATGTTCTCCACAATCGCCCATTGTATTTTCTGGAACACAATATCCTGAGTAAGAGAAGTGTCCCTAAAAATACGATTGTTTCTTTCTTTCCATAATCCCCACAAAATGTGAGGGAGAGATAGCTGCCACATAGATCTCAAAAAAGAGTTAGACCAATGGTAATTCTAGGAGTAGAACAACTCACTGATAGTGTTAGGAAACACCCAATCAATGCAAAAACTCTTAAGAAATCTTTCCCAGATAGAAGCAGAATAGGAACAATGGATAGCTAGATGGTCCACTGACTCTTCCTCCATAAGGCACAAAGCACATCTATTAGGAAAGACAAATCCTCTACCCTTGAGGTTGTCTAAGGTCAAGATTTTGTTTTGAAGAATAGTCCAATAGAAAAAGTTGATTTTGGGGGTTAGACCCTTTAACCAAGCTTTAGACCAGAAATAATTTTTCAAAAGAGGCGGGGGAGAGAACACCATACATTGAAGAGACAATGATATTACCTTTGGGTTCATGTTTCCAAATGAGGGAGCCTTCCTCTTTATTCAACCAGGCTGAATACAGATGATTTTTGAGCTTGATAAGGCTTGGGTGAATACTTTCTATGTTCTGCCATTTATTACCAGTCCAATACCCTTCAACTAGAGGACCAAAAGTTCTAATACAGGAGGAGACATAAGGGGCCCATTCTGGGAAATCAGTCAAAGGTTTATAAAAAAGCCAGGGGTCTTCCCAAAAATTAACTTTCCTACCATTGCCTACTTTCTAAGTAACACCTTTAGCAATGCTATCTCTGCACTTAGAAGCATGATTCTAGATATGGGACCCATTAATTTTGATTTCAGAATTGATAAAAGAGGAAAGAGAGGAGGACATAAGAGAGTACTTACTTCGCCAGATTTTGCACCATTCACCCTCTGAGTGGAACATTCTCCAAACCTGTTTAGACAGGAGAGCTTCATTTAAGATCCCGATTCTTCTTAAGCCTAGACCACCTTTACTTTTCGGTCTGCATACCTGATCCCAAGCCACAAGAGACATTATTTTCTTATCCTCTACCCCTGACCATAGAAATTTTCTTTGAATTTTCTTAATAGCATTAGCATACTTGACTGGAATTTTGAAAAGGTGTATGCTTTGAAGAGAAGCTTTGAGAAGTTGAAGCTTTCCAACCTGACTTAAAAGGGCTCCTTTCCAACCAGCTATCTCTTTATGAAACTTGTCCACAAGAGAGCTCCAAAAAGAATCAGGGGGTGCAATGCCCAAGGGGAGGCCAAGATAAGTGGCAGGAAGATCAGCAATCCGACATTCCAGGATTCTACTGATTCTATGTTGTCTTCTCTCTGGAGTATTGATGAAAACTACTTTTCTTTTTACCCAATTAATGAGTGGACCAGATGCAAAGGAAAACTTACAAAGAGTGTTCTTCAGGGTTCTAGCTTTTGAGATACTCGACTCCCCCATGACAATGGTATCATCCACAAACTGTTGGTGAGAGCAAATAAGATCAGCTGAATAAGGTTGGAGTCCCTTAAAAGATCCTCGCATAACCATGTTTTCCATAGACCTACCAAAACATTCAGCCATAATAATGAAAAGGATAGGGGAAATGGGGTCCCCTTGCCTCAGTCCTCTAGACTCTTGGAAAAAGAGGGAAGGGGGACCATTGACAAGAACAACAAAAGAGGCTGAGGTAATAAGCTGATTGAAGAGGTCAACACATTTGGTGGAAAAACCATAAGCCACAAGAACCTTCACAAGAAAAGACCAATCAACTCAGTCATAGGCCTTAGAGAGATCAAGCTTGAGGACGAGACCCTGTTTCTTAGCCCTAACAAGAGAATGAATATTCTCATGGACAGTAATGATGTAGTCGAGAATTTATCTTCCTAGGACAAAACCATTTTGCTAATGATTAATCAGAGAAGGAAGGACAATCGGGATTCTGGTGGTAAGTACCTTGGAGATAATCTTATAAAAATAATTGCACAAGCTAATTGGTCTGTGATGAATACTAAGAGGGGGGGTGAATTAGTATGCCAAAAATCTTTGCACTAAAACACTTACATAGTCTAAAGATAAACCGATAAAGCAGTCTGACAGTCAAACCGGTTACCACACATACAAACCAAAATGCGAATAAAACATTCACCCACAAAAGCAATACAACCATAACACAAGATATTTGACGTGGAAACCCAACTGGGAAAAAACCACGGTGAGATGGAACTCACAAGTCACTATCTGCAGAATAGAAACCAGACCGGTTAAGGTCTTACAATGTTCTTCACCAGAACAGATCCTGTTAGGACTCTCAATCTCTGTTAGGAGATAAGTCCGATTAAAGACTACCTTGTTAGAGGATTTTAGATTCACATGTGTGGACCACCTTGTTAGAGGATTTTACAAAGGCTTTGAGGCCTACCCGGTTAGGGGCTACTGACTTGTTAAAGATATGAGTAATCAACAAGTGTTTGATCTATCTAATAGCACAAACTGCTTGGTTAGATCCAGTATTGCTCACAGCTAATGCATTCCAGCATTACTTCAGTCTTCTCTATCTCTCTCTTAGTTACAACTCGATCTTCTCAGATAAGATCGCTCTTCCAACAACTCAACATCCACCTTAAACCCTAGCTCAACATTAATCCTTTTCACAACAACCTAAAACCCTAGACATGATGTCCCTTTTTAAAGGAATCTGATTTCATGTCGGTCCAATAGGATTTCTTTACAATTTCCTAGGTTCAATGAACCTAGACATACTTAGTAACACGACATAGGAATCATCGTTAATGTGTCAGCATCGTCAAACAATCGGTGGATTGGTAACTCATCACAAAATGCCGATTGGTAACTCATCACAGAGTATTACCGGTTCATACAAAATACCGGTTGCCGGTTTGACAGAAATGAAGACTGGTAAGAATGTGTTGTGCCGCTTTGCACCCTCGTACCGCTTGTGATCTGCGAACTGCTTGGGGTCGACATGCTGCTTTAGACCGGGAAACACATTCTGCAAAATCATTACTAGTCTAAAGACTAGAATACAACATACCGGTTGGAACAAATACCGGTTGAGCATGAGCTCATACATATAAAGGGGATCTCAATACAAGTGTGTGTCCATCAATGACAATCACAACATAAACATAAAAAATGCCAATAGTCTGAACTTGTCCATGTAGTCAACACCTTGGGTTTTAGGAATAAGTGCAATGAATGTGCCATTAATTTCTTTCAAAATTCTTCTAGCCCCAAAAAATTCCTTGACCCCGTTGGAAACATCTTTTCCTACAATGTCCCAGAAATCATGGAAAAAGAACATGGGGAAGCCATCGGTACCAGGGGCTTTGTTACCATCAAAAGAAAAAACAACATTTTTGATTTTAGAGATCGAAGGAATAGAAGAAAGAGAGGCATTCATCTGCTCATCAATGAGACAAGGAATATTTTGGAGAAAAGAAGATTGAGCATCAACATCCAACCCGTGATACCTCCTCAGAAGTTCTGAAAAGTACCTTTTGGCCTCATTCCTTATCTCTTCCTCCTTGACCAGTTCCCCATTGTCCACTGCCAATTTTGTAATACTATTTGCCGCTTTATGTTTGATCATCGACATATGAAAAAATCTTGTATTCCTATCTCCTTCCTTTAGCCAAATGCATCTGGATCTCTGCTTCCAAAAAGTTTCCTCTTTAGCAATGTTTTCATGGTATTTTTTAAGGGTCTCATTTTCTTCAGCTATAGACATAGTACTGAAACCATCCTTCTGAATTTGGTCCTCTATTTTCTTAAGGTCATCCTGGATTTTACCTTTGGCCTCAAAGATGTTCCCAAAGTTGGATTTATTCCAGAGTCTTATATTGTCCTTAACACTTTTAAGTTTCTTAACAACTCTGTACATAGCAATTCCCTCTACTTGGATACTCCACCATTTCTGAATATTACGGTTGATGTCAGGGTGACGAGTCCACATTTTTTCAAATCTGAAAGGAAAATGTCTTCTTCTATTAATTGGGTCAGCAATGAAGGTGATGGGAAAATGATCTGACCCAACCCGGGCGTGGGCAGATAGGGAGCAAAAGTAATGTCTGTACCATTCATCAGAAATAAGAGCCTTGTCAAGGCGAACTTGGATAAGATCAGGATCGGTTCTCCTATTAGTCCATGTGTAATTGCATCCCTGTATCTCCACATCATTGAGAACCTGTGTATTTATGAAGTCCATAAGGGCCAACCTACTTTCCAACTGAGAGGGGCTTCCACCAAATTTTTCCTCCTCTCTCAAAGGAGTATTAAAACAATTGATTGCTGCTTACTTTGGTAACCTCAATGGCCTTACCAATAACCGAGCAGAGTGCATGGCCCTAAATTTACCCTCTTTATGAACATTAAAACTTTGGTTATTGTGGGTGATTCTAAGCTAGTTGTTGATGTTGCCAATGGACAACAAATTGAATTGGTCAATGGAAGCTATAATGGAGGATATTTTCAAGCTTCTCATAAGTCTAGATCTATTCACAATTTCTCATACTTATAGGGAAGGTAACAAAGGTATAAATTTGATGGTGGCAATTGGACTACAGATAGATGGTATCAGACGTTGGAGACAATGGGATTCCCTCCCCCAACAAGTAAGAAGACTCCTTAGGGAGGAAAGCAAGACATATAAATTGGAATATGGAAATCAAAATTAACTGGTTTTGGTGCTCCTTGTTAAGATTGCTTATTTTCCTTAGCAAGGGCCATGAGCGATTGAATATGTTAACCTAGTGACAATATTTGGCTAGGGCGAGAGATAATTCAAATCACATGACTAGACAAAAGGCAAATGACATGTGGCAAGATGATGAGGCAGAGACCATAGATGGTAAAATAACATGGGCTATGCTGTGCAAAAAGTACTATAGAGACATGTATACTAATATGATGGGATGGCGTCATCTAAAGGACAAAGCTAAGGGTGTGATAAGATATTCAATCGACAGGCAGATTTGGCAAGATCATGTGATCAATGCTGCTCTTGGTTTACCAATGGAAATGAGTTTTTGACACGTGTGGAGTGTAATTACAAGAAAAGGGGAAATTAATGACATGAATAGTAATGATGCCCTCATTAATTTCATTGTTTTTACTATCAAAATAATAGTACCAAGATTAAACTTTTGAAGTGCGTTAGAAACATTGTTGCAAAGAGTGACATAATGGGGGGAGATAGACCGAGAACAGAGCCTGATAAGCATGAGGAATTAAAAAACAAGGCTACTATTTGGCATATTTGTAAGGAGGGGGTGTGGCCCAATATATTGAAGGCATGAATGGGTACAATGAAAATGTATCCATTCAATTTGCCTCCTCGTGGGTTGATCGTAGGGTCACAATGGGGGGAATTTTATTTGAGATTAATGAAGAGGTGATTGCGAAGGCTATGGGTCTCCCTACTATAGGGAGAAAATGAAAGAAAACGAGCAGGGTTGTAGACAATGAAAGCCTCAATCAATTTTTCAAGGAGGATGAAAGCCTTGTCAAACTTCATGGTGGCTTTGATAGGGAAAAACTACCAGAGCCCTGGGATTAAGTATGCCTCATGGTAATGAAATATTTTACACTTGAGGGTAGATTCAAAGTTTTTTATTTCTACCATTTTCCCTTTCTTAATCATTTCCGTAATCACTCTCTGGTTTCCCTTCTGTTTTTTCTTTTAAACTCCTTGGAGTGCTCTGTTTTTGAAGCCATGGAAGGAGCCAAAACCCAGGGTAGAAAGTCCATCCCCTTGCACCAAGGCTTAATTTTCCATCTTTACTATTTTCATCTCCCCGACCCTTTGCCTGCCAATACCAATTATGGTTCAGGAAGCCCCCTGATGCTCCACAAAAAAGATTAGAAAATCTGTTTGATGGCAACACACACAAGAGCACAAGAAACAAACGTTAGTGTTAGCAACAAAAGATTATCCTAAACAGGCATATCAAGAGAGATATTAAGCATAAAATAGAAAACATACAAACATAGAATAGATAAACTATACTCCTCCAAATGCTAATCAAGATGCTCCTAGTTGCTCCTCCCTTGTTTCTCTCCTCTCTAAGTTCCACATGAGTGTAGTTCTCAGCTTTTAGCACTAGCCATGGATGCCATATGGAGATTCAAGATGGTTGAAAATGATAAACAAATGCTATGCAAGTGTAGATAGTGATGCTATGAAAAAGCTCTATGCTAATACCAGTATAACAACAATACTCTAATTCTTCCTTCTTTGCTTGAGGAGAAGGGTTCTATTTATAGAAGAAATGGGAAAATGAAGGGTTAAGATTGAACAATCTTAACAAGGGTTAGGATTGAAAGATATTCAATCCATGTGAGACTTTCAACCCAATCCCATGTTGACAAGTGTCACCACGAGGAGGCTTGAGAGGAGAGATAAGGAGCATTAAATGCTTGAGGGGACATGATGGTTACCCTAGGGGGTTGGGTTAGGGTTAGGTTAATGGATATTTCTTTTATCCAAGGGATAAATGAATGTGCAAGGGTTAAATGGTTACCTTAGTCAAAGAAATAAATGCTTTGAAGAGACCCATGAGTCAAAAGGATGGTTAAGTTAGAGGAAAGTCTCTAACCAAAGGTAAAAGGTGAGTTAACCATAAATGGTTATGTAAGAGTCTTTAATGGTTTGGAAGACTTTAGAGGTTAACCATTTGAAGACATAAAACCTTTAATGGTTATTGAAGACTTTGAGGGCTTTGAGAAGTGACTCCAAGTTGCTTAGGAATGTGACAATATTTAGGGGATGGATTAGGCTAATTAGAAGGAGTTAGAAGAATCTAGAAGGGATTTATGCATGCAAGTGGATTTTGTAGGAGAATGCAAGTGGGGGGAATTTGGGGATTTTCAATTAAAATAAAATCATTTATTTCAATTAAATGGTGTAATTTGTATTTCAAATAAATATTAATTTATTTAAATGAGAAAAAGGAAGTTAAAACATTAAATGCTTGAAGATTTTAAGGGAAACCTTTAAAGGCTTAAAAAGACTCTAGAAGGAAGCCATTAAGTTTGAAGACTTTAAGAGAAACCATTAAAGTTTTAAGAAGACTTTAAGGGAAGCCATTAAGTTTGAAGACTTTAAGGGAAACCATTAAAGGCTTAAGAAGACTATAGAAGGAAGCCATTGAGTTTGAAGACTTTAAGGGAAACCATTAAAGGCTTGAGAAGACTCTAGAAGGAAGCCACTAAGTTTGAAGACTTTAAAGAGAAACCATTAAAGGTTTCAAGCGGGTGAGGATAAATAGGATTTTAAATAAATAATTTATTTAAAATAGTTGTGCAACTTGCATTTGTAGGAAAATGCAAGTGGGTGGAGGATAAAGATGATTTAAATAAATGTTAATTTATTTAAATGTGAGAGGTGGGATTTAAATAAATATTAATTTATTTAAATGTGAGAGAAGATTTAATTAAACAAATATGATTTATTTATTTAATTAATGGTCTGAGTTTGGTTAAGTGAATTAAATCAAATAAATTGAATAAATTATTTAATTAATAGGAGAAGAGGGTTAAGATGAATTAATTAAATATTAATTTAAATAATTATTGATTGATGGTTAAATAATCAAATAAATACTAAATATTCATTTAATTAAGTGGACAAATTTATGTGACTACACCCCCAATTCGCCTGTCCCCCCTCTTCTAGCTTACTTGACACCCTAGACCCTAGCTGGAAAAAACGCTTTAAGAAATCGAAACTTAGGCCTCACTAAAGTCCACCGGAAACCTCTACCCATAGAGCCACAAAGTCAGATTCTGTGAAAGGAAAGTGGAAGACTCCCCTACCAAACAAGAAAGGGAAAACCACAGTCAAGAGGGCTAAACTCACTATCCATGAAGTGGGTTCTGAAGACAATGTGATTGAGGAAACTGACATTCCTAAGAGATCTAGTAGGCTTGCTCCCTGCCCTACTACAAAGGGGAAGAAAAAAGGTTTTGAAGATTCAAAGTCTGAGGAGGAGGAAGAGCATGCGAGTGAGGAGATAGATAATAAGATTAAAAAGGTGTTGTCGAAGAAGAAAGTGGAAAAAGGAGGGGACGAGTCAGAGTATGCTAATAGCTCAACCCATGTGTCTGAATATGGTAATGATGGACCCATTGATCTTACCCAGGACATGATGCCATATGAGGTGGAGGGGACTACAAGGGACTCACAGACTTGTAAAAATAATCAGTTGGAGACTTGTTTGAAATGCACTAAATTGGAGGTGGAGTTGAAAAAAACTAATGGGAGATTGACCAAGTTGGAAAGCAAGATGGCTAGCCTCTCTAGATTTGGACTGAGGGTGATGCATAGCTCAACCACCACCTTGTGCCTTCTACAACAGAAGGTGCTTAGCTAGGACAAAAAAATGGATGAGAACTATATGGAACTATTCAAGTTCCTCACTGAAGATTGGTCAAATGTGCTGCAACAGGCAGGGTGAAATATTGGAAACGCTTGCTAGGGACATGGTCCCTTATGTTTTTTCTTTTACCGCTTTAGGCCAGACTTGGCTAGACTCTAAAGACTTTATTACTATTATGGTTTCCTTAAGTAGTTTGGTTAAGTTTGTTATGATAGTTAGTAGCTATGCCAACATGCTGTGGAGGTGCTTATGGCTAGTCTCTTTTTGTTTACTATAGGTGCTTCTAGTTTTGTTTTTGATCTTCTTAGCATCCTACTACTGGTTTTCTGGTTGACTTTATGCCCTCTGGGTTGTTGTATTTTGGGACAACACCCTTGTTTTGCTGCTATTAATATAAAAAACAACATTAACATTAAAAACCATTACACCATACACCAATTGACTATTCTAAACTGTCGAACCTTGATTATAACAATAACCTTATCATTAATAACCATTACACCACACATAAGCCGACTTTTCTACATGTTACTATTTAAAAGTTAAAAACAACTATTAAAAAATGTTCCGTTTTATTTTACATGTGGTAAATAAGAAAAACGAAATAAAAAAATGCGATCTTTTGCATGCCCAAGATTCCTAACAACATCTAGATCAATAATATAAATACTTTAAAAAATAAAAGAAAAGAAAACTCATGATCAAATCAAATAAGAAAAGATTAACATTACATAAAGTTGAAATGTTTGAATCAAATGTCCCATAAACCCCAATAAAAGGTCCCATGAAACACCGTTGTCGTAGGGAACGTTCCAATCCATTTTTTGTCCAGGTGGGTTACCTATGACATAAGAACATACGCAAGAGTTGTGATATATGCAGGAGGACGTAAGAACATTTGAATTGAACAAAGATTGCGTCCACTAAAATGGCGGAAGGCTGGATGCGCCAGGTGGGTATGGGAGGGATATCGAATATTTGTCACATTAGTCTTAAAGCTGTCTTGTCACCATCAAAAAAGTTGGGATTTAGCGGCGGGAATGGCGGAGAATTTTGGAAGTCCGAGGGTGGCAAAGGCACCGGTGCCCTACAATGGGACCCTCCACCTGGTGATGCTGAAGGTGACTCTTTTCCTTTGTTGAATTTCTTTCTGCTCTCAGCTTTCTTCCACTCCCCTGCATTTTCATCCTGCGCTCCACCCCATTTTCCGGTCTTCAGACAGGCTGTTGATGTAATGTAAGTTTGACTCACTTTTATGCGATTCTGTGTTCTTGTTTTTGTTTTTTCTTTGGTGTTTTAAAGCTTTGTGATTCCTTTCTTTAAGCCAGTGGTTTTAAACCGTCGAGTACGCGGTTTCTCTTCTCTATAATGTAATGGACTTTTCAACCTTTTTTTTCTTTTTCCATTTTCCCCCAAGATTTTTAGTTTCTGTTTCTTTGGTGTAAGGCAAATGAGCAATTAATGAAGATGGTTCGTCAAGCAGAGGTTCTTTGTTTAAAATTATATACTGTGTTTCCAGGTTCTCATGCTCTTGAAGCTCATTAAAAATCACTACAAATATGGTCAAATGTAATTCAGCTTGATAAAAGAAAAACTGAATTTTGTAGTGGCAGAGATTTCTGCGTTTTGTCTTAGTGTGAAACTACGAGAAATTGGGAGTTGTTTGTATTTATAAGTTTATTTGCAATCCCTAATTAGTTGGTCAATTGAAAGGTAATCTTTAGGTCAAGTCCTAGCCAGCACCATTAATGGGTGTTTGCCCCCTGAACAGAGGAAGGCAACCCTGTAGAAATATTTTTTCAAGTTTTTACGTCTTTGGGTTTCTAGAACTTCATATAGAGCAAGCTTTGTGATAGCCGCAGTTTTAGGATTGCTTTTTTGATAGAGAGGGCTTTCTTAAGGTGTGAATGGACGTTTAGTTTGTAAGAAGATCAAATGCTCTGCATGAAAGGACATGGAAATCTTATTAGATAGATTGTGAAATCACTATCACCAATCTATGGCTAGTTTAAAGGCTTAAAGTTGTATTTCACTGGGTCATTTCCTTTGGTTGAAACAGAATCTGCAACCCTTTTCATTTACTTAATGATAACAAGCCCCTCCATATAAATGAAATTGATTTTCTTGGAGCTGTCTAAGCTATGGTATCTTCATCCTAATGTATCAGGCTACCAGGTACTTTAATGCAACACAAAACACATAATATTTAATTTAATATAGATTAATTTTTCCAGAATTTAGAAAAAATACAGACTAATTCCCTTTCTAATATAGATTAATTTTTCCAGAATTTAGAAAAAATACAGATTAATTCCCTTTTATAGTATTTTTATAGTATACCCATCACGGAGACATCAGAGGATTGGATCCATGTGTTTGATCGTCCACAATGCAGCAGTGAAAAACTGACCATATGCTACTGTAATTGTCTTTGTGGATTAAAAAGGACTTTCCAAACAATTTTCTAAAGCAAGAGTCATACGTGATCCCATTTAGTAAACCGCCTGGCATCTGATGGGTACTGAATTAATGGAAAGTCTCTAGGAAAATTTGTTAATTCACTGCAAATTTATCCAGAGGTTGTCTAGATGGAAACTCTAAAGTTAGGAACTGTCAAACACTTCAATTTGCATTGTGACTGTTGCTTATCTCTTCCATGGATGTAATGTCCCGTTTTGGAATCTCCCTTATTCAAGCCCTAGAATAACAATTTCACCATGTATGCCCTTTGGCAAGAGACACACCCTTTCACCATTAGCACCCTTTGGAAGAGTACAACCCTTCATTATTCCTGCCCTTTGAAAGGGGCACAACTTTTCACAATCGGGTCTGCCCCTCCTATATAAATCAGATCCGCACTTCTGATTTCCAAATTATCCCCCTCAAATGAGGTTCTCTTCTCCCTTTTATATCTCATGTTCGAGGGAGTCAACTTTTCATTTCATTTCTTTTTACCATTCACTAACTTAATTAAAACTTCATTATATTTTATTATATTCTTTTATACACTAATTTTAATTTTATTATTATTACAATGGATTTTTTTTGGATAATAGAAAATAAAAATTTAAATGGTTTGGCTAAGTTCATATTAGTAAAGTGCATTTTCTTGAAGCATGATGCATATATAATGAAAGTTAAAACTCTTGTGATTTGTCTGCATACTTTATGCTCTAGAGATATTGGCCTTTAGAGTTTTTAGGGGTCCTGGGGCATTCCCTTTTATGGGATCTTTTAATTTAGTTTCTGGTAGTTGATAACACAACAAATTGAGAAAGGTATTGTCTATTAAATGTTCATTTAAGATCCGTGTTTATAAATTTGAAAATATCAGGACAGGGGTATTGACTTGGTAATGGAGTTGGATTTTCCATAAAAGAAGACCACCTTCAATATGATTTGAATGAATTAATCTCAAATGCTGATCTCTCTTGTATTCCAAATTTGACCTCTTGTTGCAATTAACAGTGTCCTTAACTGGGGGAAATTTGGGGTTGCTGTCTTAAAAAATCAATCTTGAAGCTCCAGTGAGCTGACAAACATATGTCAACCATGTTGAAATCAAATCCCACAATTGCAGCTCAAGAAGCACATAAGGAAACCAAAGTTATATGCAGATCATTTTGAAACTCATAAGAAGAAAAACTTCCCAGAAATATACCAAAGACTGTTATGAAGAAAATAGTTTTTTTCCATAGAGGTACTAATCAGCATTTCTTTTTTGAGTTTTGCTTGAACAAACAACACTTGAAACAGAGCCCAGTCCCCATATATTTTAAGAAAAAAAATCTTATGCGGGTTGGTGAGCTTGATAACAATTAAAGGCTTATTGCAGAGTGAACTTACCATGCATTTCGTTAAATGTTTCTCCATGGTGCTGAAATTATCAGCTTCTGATGGAGCAGTCTGAGAGGCTGGAAATTGGTTAACTGCCTTCCTTTTTTTGTTCAACTTCCAATGCTCTAAAGGCAATGAATATTTGCTCTCTATTGGACATCACTTTATTTTTATATTCATGGAGAGTTGTTTCTGTTTGCCAGTATCCATGTTGCAACCTTGTTTCAGAAAAGTGGGTTGCTAAAGAGACAGCAGATTCAAAGTTTTGCTCAGTTACAGTCTGCTCATTTTTTTTTCCACAGGTTGATAGTTCTTAATAGAAAGAGTAGAGGAGGAGAAGCCATGGGTATGGATTAAGGTGTACCAGACAGGTGCTTAAGGAATGGTTTCCTCATTAAGCAAATAAAGTGAAGATTTTAATTGTTAATGGGGAGAAGAGATTGGTCTCAGAGATCTTGTTTTTCCTGTTGTATGCTCTCATAGGCTGCCCTTGGGCAGAAGTAGTGGTGATAGGTTGGGATTTCAGGAGGAGTGAGATTTTCTGTCTCTTATAATATGCATTCATGGGGTGTTCCTGAGCATAAGTACTAGTGGAAGGTGAGTTTTTTCAAAGATGAAACATCAACAGAATAGAAAATGGTTCCTTGGACTGTTGTTCCAAGCATGCCCAATTCACTTGACAATATTAATGACAGTGTTTACATCAGAAGGAATTTTTTTTAACAGAAAATAGTTATTCCCATGGTGTCTCAGCCAGAACAAGCTCTGCTTTATGTGGAAGTGTTTTTTCAAGATCAATATTGATTTAAATTTGTGTGTATTAAGGATACACTGTTGCAAAGAAGCTCAGAGGCTACCTAATTGTCCAATTGCATTACCAATCCTTCTAAGAGAGGACTCTGTATAAAACACTCTTGGAAGTGATTGCAATCCATCTGACCTAGATAAAAATACATGTTACTGTTCATAAACCAGTGACCACCTTGATAAATAGATCTGTGTCAGCTCAAGATGACATTACAATTGGAGAAAGCAATTTCCATTAATTCACAACCCACTCTGAGGGTTTGGGGATATGGGCAAAAATACATGAAATGACGTACTGAATTCCTTTCCTTCAACCTCCAAAGACAAATTTTCAGTTTTTCAAGTGAAAATTTAACCATAGGAATTACCTAAGATAACATTTTTGATAGCAAACAATGGATAACTTATTGGTAAATAAAGCTTTGCCACCATCATCCTGGCATGCTGCTCTAACATTGCAGAAACTCCTCTATAGAGGGCTTTGTTGAGTTGTTTTAAATTAATAGATGACTTGTGTGATTGAGAAGCAGCATTAGAGGAGGTGATGACATTCTCCAAATTCTGGTAGAAAGGCTAGGAAAAGTGAAAATTTGGATCTTAACATAGTAGAAGGAATCTGATATAGGTGATAAAATCAGAAGTATACAAGGGAAAATAAGTGCATCAATGCAAGGAGACTACCTGCTTATAATATCCCATTAGAATTAAATGTTTGAATTCTTTTTCATACTATAGTGCTTTATAATGCTTAATTCCATTAGAAAAGTAGCTGTAGGGAAACTTACAAGAAATTATAGATATATTAAGTTCAATTGTTCCCCTCCATATCTAAGACACTTGTTGGTGTGTAGGAGAGAGAATAAACCTATTGCTAAGTTTTGACTTTTAAGGCATTGATAAATTCCTTGTGATCACTTTTGGTGCAGAAGTTGTAAGAATGCACGATGTCAGTTTCAGAACTCATTGGAGAAGGTAGTAATGCAAGGGATGAAATAAACTTTCTGGAAATCTTCAGAATCCTTGTCACTGGGGAAGGCTATCATGCACAGTGAGCTCAAAGATTGGCTGTTATGGTATACGTGCAGAATAGAAAGTCAGAGCTTAACTAAAGGATATCATAGATTTTGTTAACCATATTGCTTCAAATATAGTGTGGGAAAAGATGGACGTGGGTTCACAGAACAATGAAGTACATCATACAGCATATACTAGCAGTGTAATGAAAGGGGGATTCGGAGGAGAGAATAAAGTTTGTTATGTGGAATGGCAAGTTTCCTCTTCAACGTTATTCAAATTTTATGAGGATTTCAAGTTTGCCAAGGTAAGAGATTATATTCATAGCATCCAGTGGTAAGAACCATAGTTTGTAAAAGCCACCTGTTGGCTGCTAATAGCTAGAGTAGGGTTTGTGTCATAGGTCAATTTAACTGTTACATTTTGATAGGTTGATCCATTTAATTTTATAGCTAATAGGTGCTCTATTTATGGAGATGGTGGTGAAGATTCTTTTGTACACCTAATCCATCAATGTTCCTATCTTGATCAAATTTTAAAAGGTATGATTATTGAAAGCTTGCTTGAGAACTTGTTTGGCTGACTGATTATGCACTACTCAACGTGTGAGTCTTACTTGCAAAACTCCTTGGAAGGGATTTCAGTGGATGATGTTGGGCTAATTTGCAGGCAACCGCTTTCGTGAGAGGAGGCGGTTACTTTTGCACCTGTGGCAGACCTCCTTCCCATGGTGCTAGTGTACCTCTTTCTTTTATCTTGGTTATCTGAAAACAAGTTGTAGGATCATCAGGATCTTGTTTGGTGTCATTAGTCTTTAGAGTAGCCTTGTGCTTTAACTTTATGAAATTCTTTTCTTTTTAGTGGGCTCTGTTAGAGTAGGGGTTATGGTGAATTTAGGAGGGTTTTTGGGATGGTATGGGTCAACTCCAGGAGTCTCCGAAACAAAGTTGCAGACCTCAAAATGACCCAGAAAATTTTCTTTAGCAACTTTGCTGGTATGCATAGTCGGCATAGATGCAAATGCCAGTCTAGCAGAAGTGGTGAATCTGTCGAAAGGCAAGCAATAAGTGGGATATGAAGAGTTTAAGCATTTTAAATCTTCCTTTTTGCATTCAGTCCTCCATTCTTTGAGTGTGGGATGTTGTTGGAAAGCCTTAGGCTTCCTGTCACATTGTTGCTTCTTGTTGGAAGCATTGGAGAGTTAGGAAACCTCATTGTGAGCCTTCTTTTTGTTCATTTTTCAATTACTTTAGCATAGAAGAACAGGGTGTTAGAGTCTCTGAGACTAATTGCAGGTTCTTGGAGCTGGTTTAGACCATTGTCAAGCTCTATATACACCCTTGGGGCTTTGTACCACTTGCACTAGCTGGAGACATAGTGGCTTGAGATTTACTCACTCTTATTGTATTTTTCTCCTTGTTTTCACGTTTTCCAGCTATAGGGTCTTTTGTTTCACTGTGTATGAGTTTCATGGCATCTTGTTTCTTCTGTTATGCTCTCAGTGCCTTGTTGCATTTTCTAATGAACAGCAATACATTGTGTACTGTCTGATTAACCATTTGTCAGTGGTAGAACATTGTTTTTGGAGGTTGTTGTAAGGTTCAGTCTAATAATATTTGTAGTTGACAACAATGCATGAGGGATAACCTCCCTGTTTACAGATACTTCAGGAATTCATTTTGGCATTTGTATTCTTTATGATATCTGAATTCATGCCTCTAGGTAGGTCCAACCCTCTTTTTGGGTATGTATAAGTGAGACTATTGAACTTTAGTGATGCATTAGATGGGGTGATTCCCTTGCTATTTTCTGTAAGCTGAAGGTAATGGGATTGTTGCATTTTCCGAAGTCAACCTTTGAATTGTGCATAGTGTTTGTGCCCTAACTTTCTACAGTTCAAATAAAGGGCGACATGGATGCAAGGATATAGCGTTTCAGGTTATTTTAAGATTCCTTCTGTGATAGATGAGAAAATTATTATTTTAATGATTGTTTAACATAGATACCTATAAGGCTATAAGCGAAAGAAATATGTGCTATTTTGTAGTTAATCCAGTGAAGAAAGTATTACAAGTTTTCCAATACTACATCCCTAATCCATTGATTGTATTGGAATATTTATGTATAGCGGACCCATGGCTATTGTAACTGTTAATTAAGTTATATGATCATTGATATAGACTTATATAGGTAGTTAAGTTGGCTTAGATGGCATCCATGGCATAAATATGGTATATATAGAAGGTAGATGATAACTTATTATCATTGAATTCTAAATTCTATTCTTGCTGGAGACTTTTTCAGTTTCACCCCCGCAAAGTGAAATTATTATTATCAACTATTTGCAAGCATTCCAATAATATTTCCAAGTATTTGCTGTTGATTTCTTCTATTTGCAAGTTATTTCATTACAAGTGGTATTAGAGCATGATCTTGGCATTCAAAAGGCAAGAAACAAGGCAATTTTGTTTTATTTAGGAGAATGAATTGTGAAGTGCATATCTCTCCCATCTGTCAAAAAATATTTCTGATTTTTGGAGGTTTGATAAAGGGCATTGAAGCTGCTGCAGTCGAGATTTGAGGTCATTTTGCGCAATTCCAAGGGAGTACTTTACTTCCAAGATTGCGAAACAACAATTTATATAAAATTTTTTTTGGAGGGTTGAGCAAGGTCACATTGATCCTCTTATAGTCTTGATCTGAAGTCATTTTTGGAGTTGTTTTATGTCTGGTAAAAAAAAATAAAAAAATTACAACTCTCAAGCCTTAGCATGGCAGGACCATAGACTAGAGGTAGGGTTGAAAATTCCTACACACTAAGAAAGAGTCTTGACAAAAAGGATTTTGACTTGAGTTTGGATTGGGTGGGCCTTTGGTTATAACTCCCACCCCATTGACAAAGTGGGGAAAAGATGGAGGAGGATATGCACAACATTAAAGGGAAATTAACTATCATATAGGAAAATTTGGCTAATGTGCAAGGAGATATATATGGCATCAATAACACATTGTCAATTATCAATATCATAAATCAATCAGGCTCACAAGAAGATGTTTCAAGCAAACAAGGTGGATTGTCTAGTTTAACCAATATGGATTCAAATGCTAGTACTTGTAGGGAATCTCATAACTTGCTAGCAAAGGTGGATATGCAAAAGTTTGAAGGCAAGGATCCATGACTTGGATAAATCAAATGGGTAGATTTTTTGATGTAAATCAAATTACAAATTAGAAAAAAGTAACAACATTTTCCTTATATATAAAACTAAAATAATTCATTTGGTATCGATGGTTATGTGTTCAAAGGAAGGAAGATGCTTTCATTGTCACTCAGTTCTTACAAAGGAGCTAAAGTCACACTATAGTAATAGTGTTAGACAACTAATTTAGCCAATTAGCTATACTATGACAAACATGACTAGTCAAGGATTATATCTAGCAATTCTAGAACCTATCCTTGCAGTAAAGACAATTATAGAGGAGAACTTGAATGACTTATTTCTTGGTGGGACCAAGGACTACATCCAACACAAGGTACACATATTTAATCCTATTTCTATGCAAGGTGGAGGAAAAAAGTTTAGTTCCTAGAAGGTATGGGTTTGGTGGCATAAGTGAGAAGAGCTTTTCAATAGAACCATTCCCTCAACCCACTAGATTGATTCCTCAACAATTTGAAGAAAAAAAGGGCAAAAGGGTTATGTTTTAACTATAATAGGAAATATAGTAGAGGACATAAATATGTTGAAAATAAATTGTTCTACAATGAAGGGCCAAGTGAGGAAGAAGATGAAGAAGAAATATTAGAGTTTGGCAATGAGCTAGATGAGGAATCAATAGATACACAACCAACCATTTCGTGTCATGCAATTTATGTTACTAGCACCCAATAAGCTTTCAAGGTAGTGGTTTTTTTGAAGAAAGAGAGTAACAATGTTGATAGACTCGAGAAGCACTCACAACTTCATCATCAAGAAGTTAGTTGCTTGTCTAGATTATTTATCTATCCAACTCTAGAATTTGTTTCATGATTGCAAATGGGGGCATAGTTAATTGTCTAGGAAAATTTCATAACATTAAATTGTCCATGGGATAATATAGTCTTGATTGCCCCATGTTTGCTATCTCCATGGGTGCAATAGTCACTATGTTGGGGGTTAATGGTGTACCACATTGAGGACAACTAAGATGAACTTCCAAGAGCTAATTGTGTATTTTCACTTGGAGGTAAGGACAATCAAAATGAGGCATGCAAAGACCACAAATGGTAAACTCTCATCAAATGCAAAAGATTTCTAACAAGGGAGCAAATGGGATCGTGTCCCACTTGTTTGCATTAGAAGTCTATCAATCCAAGGTCCCTAAACGACAAGATCTACAAGTAGTTATAGATAGTCACCTGGTTTTGGATATAATGCCAAAATGATTGCTTCCCAAAAGAGATTAGGCCCTATAGGTACCCACATGTACAAAAAAGTGAGATCAAGAAGATGGTACAAGAAATGTTAAGAGGCACCTATTATCAAGAATAGTTGGAGTGCTTACTCCTCTCTAGTGGTAATGGTGTACAAGAAAGACAATACTTGACGGATGTGTCTAGATTACAGAGAGCACATAAAAGATAAATTTTCAATTCTTGTAATTGGTGATTTATTAGATGAGCGTAATGGTGCTATATATTTAACCAAATTTTATCAAATCAAAAAAAGTGATGAGGAGGTACACAAGGAAACTTTTGGATCAAATGAGGGCCACCATGAATTTTTTGATGATGCCTTTTGGTCTCACAAACACATCATCTACTTTTCAAAGTTTGATGAACTCTATCTTCAGGCCATTTGTATGGAAACCTTTTAATTTTGTTTTGGTGTTTTTTGATGTCATCTTAATAGATAGGAGAACTTGGGAGGAACATTTGTAACATGTGAATCAAAATTTGACCATTCTTGAACAACATTAGCTTTATGCAAAGCTATTCAAATGTGTTATTTGACTTGAATAAGTGGAATACCAAGTTAATAGTGTTTCACATGAGGTATTTAAGATTAACATAAAATCAAAGCCATAGTAGAATGGAAAATGCCTAGGACCCTTGAGAGCTTACATGGTTTCTAAGGGCTTATTGGTTCCTATTGCCACTTTATAAAAAATAATGGCAGTATGGCAAAATTCTCATAGCTTTGTTCAAGGAGGATTCCTTCCAATGGGATGAGATAGCCACTAGGGCATTTGAGAAGCCAGAGGAAGCTATGTGCACAACTCTAGTTCCAATTACCCTAGATTTTTCTAAACATTCATTGTCGAATGTGATACCTTTGGACATGGCATTAGAGAAATCCTCATGCAAGGGGAAAGACAACTAGCATTGAGAGTTGCCATTTCAAAGGTAAAAATTTGTTGAAGCCAATTTATGAGAAGGAAATGGTTGCTGTCCTACATGCAATCAAACAATGGAGACCTCTAGTGGTAGACACTTTAAGGTGAAGACAAACGATTATAGTCTCAAATACTTCTTGGAGCATACGTTATCATCTGAAAAGCAACAAAAATGGGTCACAAAGATGTTGGGATATCTAAGATCATATATAATAAATAAAGGGAGAATGTTGTGGTTGATGCTCTATTTAGGAGGGATGAACCCATAGAGTCACTATTGTATGCCATTGACATAGGCAAGCAGATTGGGTGTATGAGGCACATAAAGAATGGGAGGAGGGCATGGATACTCAAACTCATTGAAAAATCCATGAAAATTCAAGTGCTAAACAAAATGGCAAGGAAAGGTAATGCATTATGATACAAGGATAGGTTGTACCTATGTGAAAACTCAACCTTTAAGTTTAAGGTTTTGATAGAAGCACATGCTTATCTAGTAGGTGAAGCTCTGGATTCGTGGAGACTTATCAAGAAAGATTTCTTTTGGGTAGACTTAAATATGATGTTGAAAATTTGTAGCAAAATGCATGATATACCGACAAACTAAATTCAAGACAATTAAGACTCTAGGTCTTCTACAACCCTTATCTATTCCTAGCAAAAGTTGGGAGGAGGAGTTTGTGGATTTCATCGTAGGTTTACCCAAGTCTAAAGGTAAAAATCTCATCATGGTTGTTGTTGATCGACTCATCAAATATGCACATATTTGTGCTTTGTTACACCCCTTTATAGCAAGCACTATAGCAACATCCTTTATGGATATGATTCAAAAATTGCATGAGATTCCAAAAATCATAATAAGTGATTAGGATCCTATATCAAGAAGTAATTTTTGGATTGAATTATTTTCATGTTTGAGTACTTAGCTTTCTTGGAGCTTGTCATATCATCCCCAGTCGGACAGACAAATTGAGGTGGTCAACAAGTGCTTGGAGAGTTATCTCCTATGTTTTTCTTTAGAGTAGGAGAGATGGGTGCAATGTTTGCCACTAATAGAACAGTGGTAAGCCGTATAACACTTCTTCCAAAATTTCCCCATTTTTGGCACTACCTGGGTACTATTCACCATCAATGACCTCTTCATTACAAGCACACCCAAAGGTTAGAATAGTTGAAAAACACATTCAACACTAGCAATAAATACTTTCTAGGCTCAAGGAGAATTGACAGTGGCATGTAATAGATTAAAGCAACGAGTTGATTAGCACCATAATTAAAGAAATTTTGAAGTAGGTGATGGGGTCTTTGTGCGCTTGCAGCCATATAATTATACGTCCTTGAAACAATAGAGGAAGGATAACAAGCTAGCACGTAATTATTATGGGCCTTAGAAGGTTCTGTAGAGGATTGACAATGTCACATACAAATTGGAGTTACCTAAATTAAAATAAAAAGACATCCATTTTTCCATGTTTCTTGCTTGAAGAAGGTTATTCGAAAAAGTTTTTCAACTTTAACTAAACTAATAGAGCTTGGTGAGGAGGGTAGAATTATTTAGGAAATTGATGAGACACTTCAAACACAGACTAAGAGGGTGTGATTGACGAAGATCATAGACTATATGATCAAGAATTCCCCAACCAAAGATGCTACTTGGGAAATGAAGATTTTGCGTAAAAGCATCCACAATTGATGTGTGTTGAAGACAATGCTCTTTTGAAGAGAGGCTATGCTATCCCCTTAGTCCATTGATTGTATTGAGATGTGTATAGTTGACTATATCTTCTCGTGTGGGAGGGCCCCTATCATTATAAGGTAGTTGTGTGTGTGTGTGGGGGGGGGGGGGTGTAATTCATTAGTGAGTGGTGTTGGTGTGTCTTTTATCATTCACCGAACACATAATAAAATGTCCAATGACACTCTATCCTCTCTTGAAAAATCACCGCTTATTCTAAGATTGTGAGATCATATGGCGATTCCAAGGTTTCTTTTGTGAGGTCTTGACGTGTGGGTAAACTCAATGGGCGTTGTGATATGCTGGTAAGACACAAAGGGACTTACGCTTCAACTAGTATCATTCACAAGTTGGACTTAGGCGAATTTATCAATAAATGCTCTTTGTTTTTGGATTTTCTGATTTGGGATTTAAAAAAAAAGATAAAAAGGATAAGGGTTTAGGAATTCTAACTACTGCTAAGAACTCAAGAGATGGTGTAGACTGGGTGAAACCAATAAACGACACTTTGTTTCGCCACACTTAGGACAACTACGCAAAGCATGTGCAATCTTCTAAGGTTGTGCTCAAGATTTTCACACTTGTGAATAATGCCAATCAATTGAACAATATTACTGAAAGTAGAAGTTAAGAATCCACATCAAAAGCTCAGGCTAACTTTGCACATTGAATGAAAATCATCCATCCAAAGAAAGTATGAGCAAAAGTTTCACCAATCTAAACTATCAATCCTTCATTCATCTAACAACTTCAAAGCAAATTACTCAAAGCAAATATATTCTAAGTGTTGAAGAAAATATGCAACCATGCAACCACTTGATAACAATAAGACTTCAAAACAATACTGATAACTTTTTATTATTCTTGAAGTAGCTCTATACAACAATTTCATAAATCTCTCCACACTAAAATGAAATAAGAGAATGAGTTTATATAGAGTTTTTGAAAACAAATGAATGGCCGAGATCAAGACAACCTAACCCTGATTAGGGTTTTCCAAAATAAAATTAATATCCAGTACATGTAAGACAAGTGGCACAAGGTGCTATCTTTTAGGATTGCACCCCCTTCTCCTGTTGAGAGGCAAAATGTTCAATGAACTTGGAAACAATCTGATCAACCTCTTCCATTGTGACATGTGGCAGCACACTAACTTTGAATTCTAATCCTTCCAAATCATCTGCACATACAACAAAAGTGATTTCCCAATCTAGTTCTTGCTTTTGGAAAGCATCTTTGATGGACATGAGGTTCGATGTCTTAGACAAATTCTGCTTCAGGATTGGTCCAGTGGGGAAGATTTTATGTGTCTTGTTCTTTAGATTTTCCAGTTGCATATCCTTCTCTCGTATGGTTTCTTTCTCAAGCATTTCTGTAGCTACAAGGAAAATCTTGTCTTGGATTTCTTTTATTTGCTCTTCAGCTTTGTCTGCATCAGCTTTCACCTTCTCCAAGACTTCACTGCGTACAATCAATGTCCAATGCCAATTGCTGAAATCATATGCTGCTCCTGCTTCAATTATATTTTCATCAATTAAGTCTTTCTTTGACATTCCTTTCAACACTCTAAGGCAAGGGATAACTCTTTCTTGAATGTCCTGAAGATCAGCCCATGCTTCTGCCATGCTTGCAATCTTGGAGAGTAAAGAGGAGGTTTGTCCATATGTTAATGCTAACATTTCCACAAATGTGGCTGCCTCTTTACTTGTGCTCTCCATTTTTTCAGTTTCTCTGGTCGTCACTACTTCTTGCTTAGAATTTTTGACTCTCTTGTGAATTCAAATGTGGAGGAGCTTCTGGATTGGCTTGGTTAAGTGGCTTAGTCAAGTGCTGGATGTAGTCCCTTAGTTGCTCAACTTCTCTTTTGTATTCCCTTTTCTTTCCTACCTCTTTGTCTAGTCTTGCATTCATGGAAGCGACTGAATTATCCAAGTCTTCAGCCTCCCGCTTCTTGGTAGTTGGTCCTAAATTGATTGTAGTGATTTCATATTCATGAGGAGCAATATCCTCTTTTGCCTTGTCCACTTTTGGCACAACAACCTGCACTGTATGGCAGCCAGTTTCATCTCTCTGGATGGTGGAAAACCTCTTGGCTGGCTTCTTTACTGCAACCTGTTCTAATCTGGCCAAGAAATCTGCTATATCGTCTTCTTCTAGAATTGATATTTCTTGTGTCTTTACTTTTAATCTTTCCTTCAACCAATAAAAAATAGTGGGCTGCTTAATGCCTTCCACTTCCTTGTTGCCTTCTTCACATGAGATACCTTGAAGAGCGGAGATCATCCCTCATTGAAATTCTCCTTCCTCAACATCCATTTCATTGTCTGACTCCAATACTTCTGTGCTAGTAGGAGACGGGGGCTGCTCATCTTCTTGATGGATCGACTCTACGTTTTCTCCATGAATTGGGGAAGAAATTTCTATTCCTGCCAATGACTCATCAATGGCCAATATGTCATTTATGTTTGTTGATGCGACAGAACAAGATGGTTCTAGCCTTTGTTTCTTTTGAGCAGGTTCTTCATTCACAATTGCCTTACCTTTCTTTTTAGCACTTTCAATCAGCCTAACACTTTGTGATGCCTCTGCATTTGAAGAACATTCTTTTGCTTCACCCATTAGGTCATAAGTCAAGGTTATATTTCTCCGTCTTAATCTATGACTCTGCTGATCAATCCACCACTTGGAATATTTCACAATTGGTCGCATCTAGGTGGTCAAGTTTGCATGCTCTGGTTCTAACCATTTGATAGGAGAAAGAGGTGCATGCTCATCAAAGCTAGGCTGAGTGTATTCTTCATTGTCTTCCAACTGATCAGGCAGAAGGAAACATTCAGTTGTTCTGATCAAGCTTACTGGCAGTCTAGATGATAACTTTTTCCTGATGTCAAATTCATCTGCAACATTTGCCCAAAAATCCTCTATGTCCACTCTATGTCTGAATCTTTCTCCATTCACTGATCCAATATTGCTGTGAGGATCATAATTAACTCTGGATCGGTAGAATGTAAAAGAACACCACTGCATTTCTAGCCTGGCACTTTCAACTGCTTGTGCTGTCGGACAAGACTCTTTCATATTTCCAATAAAGAATGGAAAGGTAATTGCTGCCTTCTGTCTTGCTCTTTTGAAGCCTTGATATGTTTCCAGCTGCCTAAGAACTTCTAGCAGGACCATTCTGTTAGTTGGATAGAGTGGAAGTCGGTAAGGATGACCGTCAAAACCTTCAACTCTTATGTATGTAAATTTCAGAAACTGGATAACCAGAATCCATACTTGCTGATTAAACTTTTGGCTTCAGGAGATAGCCTTTGATGAGTTCCTCCTTGTAGTATCCTTGTGATATACATCAGGAATGCATCATTGACTCGCTTGAAATGGCTTTTCTCCTTGAGTTGTAGTTGTGGGTGACAATCATAAGACTTGAATTCATTTTCTCCATTGCCAACTATGCCTTTGCAGATCAGTCCGGAATATCTAAATTTTTTGGCCAATGAGTAGATAATGTAGGAGCTCATGTAGAATGACTTTGTCTTCTCCATATTTATCAATTGTTCATGAAGATTGTTGCTGATTATGCACGACCAATTGAACATCTTGACCCCCGAGGTAATTTCATCAATGAAATAGTACATCCACTTCTTGAATGGCCCTCCCTGAGGGCCGCCCATTACCCTATTCAGCAGTAGGATGATATCACCATATTCCTCTTTGAAGTATGGGCGCAACAGATTCTTTGGCACTTTCCCTCGGGGTCTTTTCTTTTCCAACCATGACTTGTTAATATTTGCCGCACAGAGTTTAGACTGGTTATCATAAATCCTCTTGGTACCCTCTTTAGTCTTGTATGAGGTTTTATTGTAGTTTGGTATTCCAAACGTCTCTTGAATGGCTAACTCTGAAAGATTATCTAAAACCCTTCCATCAGGTGCAATGATCTCTCTTGATTGTGCGTTGTAGTGTATAGCACGCTCAACTATCAACTTAGCACATTCTTTAACCGGTCGAAATCCAGCTGCTTGGATGATGCCATTTCTCATCATCCGGCGAGCAACAGGTGTCGGTAGGTATCCATCATGCCCGTACATTCTCTTTTTTAATTCTTCCAAATCCACATGCCCAAGGTCAGTGTCTGTGAAGTTCTTCCACTTGGATTTGATCTTTGATTCTAGCTGCACTCCTTTATTGACAAACTTCATTGGTGCTTTTCTGGAAGGTGCTCCTTTGGTGGTCATTAACCTGCAAAACGGATGAAAAATAATATTATTTTCAAGACAACTTGCTGATTTTAATTCTGATTTTCAGACCCTTTTACTTGAAAATTTCACTTTCAGCTTGTCAAAAAGCTAAATTTCTGTGAAAAAGCAGACTGAAAGTGAAGAATTTGGTCTAGAAATTGATGAATTTCAAGAGAAATAAGACAGAAAGGTAGAAGAATTCAGTCAAATTCAGATTTTGGATCATTGAAAGTTCTTTTTGTGTAACGCCCTGCCAAGAAACCCTAGAGGAAAAGACTAACGTCTAACATCCATAATCAATATTCATAAATACATTCTAACATCAAAACATCCATGAAGACACAATGCATAACCAACATTTATCAAATCTAAAACAACATATCATAGTATCTTGATCAGAGTCATCATAGCAAAGAGTATCATCCAACCACATATGAAACTAAAAAGGTCCACAAAAGTCCAACTAAAAAGGGAAATAATGTTTGAACAAGGGAGGGGCATTACATCCTCCCCCCCTCGAACTAGGCTTACTCCTGGAAGCCTACAAAAAGGTACGGGTAAAGATATCGCATCCTTCCAAGAAACTGAGGTGTCATCATTTGGGTCCCATAGGACCCTTGCTCCATGGTGCGAACCCTGAGGGTCAACCCCTGACACTACAGAATGTGCACGAGATCCAAAGAAAGCTACCTGTCGACTGCCTGCGATCTCACAGACTGCCCTCTAATGATCTACCTGGCGGTCATCAACCACTGTGAACACCTGATGGGATCTACCTACATCCCCTACTGTGGGCTCTTAGGCTAAAGGTCTTTGACCTGCTGCGTGAGAAGATCTCTGAGGGCAATGAGCCGCTATGTGACCATACTGCCCACACAAAAATCATCCACCTCTACCAAACCCTCTATCTCCGGTTGGTGCACAAGACTGTTGCTAGTTGCCCCTACTAGAAATCTAAGGTGCACTCTGAGCAGGTTGACTATAGAAATTCTGTTTGGCTCACTGCTAGTTACGATCCTTCTCCGACTGAGAACTAACACCTTGTTGATCTTGAAAGTCCTTTTGTTTCTGTGGGGGTCGCTGCTACTGTTAGTGTCCACCCTTAGCGGGTGTTTGGAAGTTCCTAGAGGAACTGGTTGCCTGAGACTGACCACCTCTAGCCCCAAATCCTGCGGGTGGTGCGCTCTCAATCTAAACTCCTATTTGACCACCCAGTGCCAAGGTCAAATTCTGTTCCACCAAACGAGCCTTTGCTACAACCATCTCCATGGTTTTCGGCTCAAATACTCAGACTCCTCTACTGATGTGGGCATTCGAACCCCTAATGAAGTGTTGGACTAACATCGCCTCATCATTACCAATATCGGCATACTGTTTAAGCTCAAAGAATCTGTGCTCATACTGCTCCATTGTCATCGCCATTTGTCTCAACTCATGGAACTCATCAGCGTGACACTGCCTCCAGTGATCTGATAGAAAGTGAGTCATGAATCTCTCAATAAATAACTCCCATGATACGGAGGCTATATCCACATTAATCTTCTGTTCCTCCAATCGCCACCATGTAGAAGCAAATCCTCTAAGGTGCATGATGGCGCACCTCGCCTTGGTGTTGCTGCCATACGGGTGCATGGCAAAACACCTATCCAGATCTATCAACCAGGTTTCTGCATCTAGACCACTACTTGAGCCATCAAAGGTGGGAGGGCAGGACCTCAGAAGGTCCCTCATGTGACCTGCTAGTACGGCTTCCTGATCCACCACATCATCCCTCCTCCTAGGAGATCTCTCTCTCTCCCTCTCTCTAACAATGTGCTCAGACTGGTGTGATTTCCCATGTTGTAAGTCCTCTTGCTGGGCATTACCCTGTCTAGGGCCTAAATGGGCAAGAACCTTTTGAAGCAACTGACGCAACTAAACCCCCTCAGTCTCCTGTTGCCCACCATGCTGACCGCTATGCTGACCACCATGCTGACCCTCATTCCTCTGCTCACTTTGATGCTCAACATGCTGCTGTTCTTCCCCATCATTCTCATGGGAAACATGAGGAGAAGGGTTTTGACGAGTGGCCATGCGACCACGACCTCAACCCCTACCTCGACCTCTACCAGGCATCTTCCTAAACAAACACTCACCACCAAAGGAAAGGGTCTAAGATCACAAGCCAAGGATACCCAAAAGGGAAACACACGTGCAAGGTTTAAGCAACAAGGATAGCGAAATGGGATCGAGTGAACCCAGAGTGCCCAGTGTTAGAACTTGTGTTCTGATACCAAGTGTAACGCCCTGCCAAGAAACCCTAGAGGAAAAGATTAACATCTAACATCCATAATCAATATTCGTAAATACATTCTAACATCAAAACATCCATGAAGACATAATGCATAACCAACATTTATCAAATCTAAAACAACATATCATGGTATCCTGATTAGAGTCATCATAACAAAAGAGTATCATCCAACCACATATGAAACTAAAAAGGTCCACAAAAGTCTAACCAAAAAGGGAAATAATGTCTGAACAAGGGAGGGGCATTACACTTTGTGACTGAAATTCACCTTTAATTCTGAAAATTCTGTCTTAAAATCAGAAAAAAGCACTTGTTTTATCTTCCCAACACTTAGAAAATTTTGATTCTTGAAAATTTCACTTCAAAATTAATTCTCTACAAAATTTGAGAGAAAACTTCTTCTCAATTGCTCTCCAAATTTCCAACCTGAATAATGAATTTGAAAGTGACTGGTTGAAAATATATAGAGTTAAAAAGGATTTTAAACTTAGAAGCTTCATCTTTGCCTTTTTTTTTTCTAATTTTTAATTATTTTTTTGTGTTTTTATGTTTTAAATCTTTCCAAAATGGAAAGTTTTATTTCTCTAAAATTCCAAAAAAGCAAGGAATCTTCTAGATCTTTCTTCCAAATTCCAAAATTCTTGAATTTTCAAAAATCTTTCTAAGTGTTGATTGACCCTTGATTTCATGAGCAATTTTTTTGTCAATTATTTTTCCTTTAGCCAATTTTTTGTCTTTCGCCATGGCAAGTTGATCATTGTCATGTCTAATCTCCAAGTCTTGGGCGAATTTTCATGTCTAGCTTACTTAGGCATCTTCACATATTCCATTTATGCCTAGGCTAACTTGGTCAGTGTCCATCCATCTTGGTGTAATTCATTTCACCAACTTGTATTTGATCAAACTTTCAAGGTGCTTGGACAATCTACCCTGGGAAATTTTAATTTCCTTAGGCGAACTTTTCATGTTTTCATTGTCAATGTCTTGCTAGAGAGGGCAAACTTTGATCATGTCTTGCCAACCTTTCTCCTTGTCTACTTCGGACTTGGAAGATCTTTAGCCAAGGCGGACTTGGATCATCTTAAGCCATGCCTTTAGATGTGCTTTAATCTTTCTTGTTTTAATTTTTTCTTTTCTTGCAACTTTGTCTAGCCACCTTTGCTTAGCTTTAATCCTTTTCCATGCCTAGGCGCACTTCACATGTTCTTGGATATGTTGCTTTATCCCATCATGTCTAGGTGGACTTGGAAAATCTTTAGACATATTTCCTTTTATCTTTCAAACCCTTGGAATTCATTAGATATGCTTCGCTTTATTCCTTGTTTGTTTTTATCCTTCTCCTTGTAGTGGACTTGGAGTCTTCTTAGACAAGGCGGAGTTCAAGGTTCTTTTACCATGCTTTTATTCTTTCATACTTGGCTGGGTGGAGTTTACACAAGTTTATCCATCCTTACTCATGGGCGGAGTTTACTTGACCTTAGGATATTCCCCTTCACTGCAGATCGGAGTTTGATGCTCATTTGCCAATCTTTTTGTGTATGGGCGGGGTTTGAAGAAGCTCAGACATTGTCTTCTTATGCTTGGCGGACTTGGAAGAAGCTTGGACATGGCGGATTTCAAGTATACTTTGACATGCTTCAATTTTTGCTTTACTCCTTCATGTCTAGGCGAACTTGGATTTGCTTTTATCCATGTTTTAGGAGGGCAGACTTTGATGGTGTTAAGACATGTCGAACTTATTGCTTTGTCTTGTGTTTTATTTCTTTCATGCCTTGTGCCTAGCGAACTCCATGTCCACTTGGATGCTTTGCTTTATTTGCTTTTGTCCCTTTTGTTGATAATATATATAGCGTCGGTAGTAATCCTACAGGCCGAATAACTCCTACAGGCCGACTAACTGAGACCAAATATGTGAATGGCCTATCGGCCTTACATACTTGGTAAACCGATTATTTACTGTCACCATGCTTTATACACTATTCATTTAATTCTTATATGCATGATTAATAAGCAAACTAACATTATTTAAATCGGTATGTGTATAACCGATTGGGCCTTGATTAAATGTTTGTTAAGTGGCCGACTTATGGTGAAAGTCCGCCATGTCTTATTAGAAGGGTGCGGCACCTCTATGTGAAGTCGTGTCTCCTTGAAAGGAGCCGACTCTTGGAGACTATTATCCATCGGCAGATATATATAATGATCGTGTCTTCACTCCTTAGATTGACATACACATCTTCAGCAGTTCGCATATAACATCTTCAGCAGTTCACATATAACCTACAGCAAGTTCGAATGTTATACACAGCAGTTTGAATACATACTGCAGTTCTCATACACACAACAGATCGTGGAAACTCAGACAGTAGCCTGCACGTCTTGAGATCGATTCATATTGAGTGTATCTCTATCAAGTTTATCTACAGCAGTTTGAGAGATTCTACAGCAGTTGGTGCACATTCATCTACAGCAAATAGAAGACTATCTACAGCAGTTTGAGAATCAACTGTATAAGCAGATTGTATATTCTCTATAGTGTATTGTTGCCACTCACATATATAGCTTCAAGTGTGAAGCAAAATCATTGTAAAGTCTCTTGACATAACTGAGATAATAAAAACATATTCATTGCTGGGTTTTTCACCTTCAAGAGGAAGGTTTTCCCAGGGTATATTCTGTGAATTTGTATTTGATTTACTGTCTATCTAATCTGATCACTAAAAATTTTAACATGGTATCAGAGCAGGCTTAAGAAAAGATTAGATCAGATTCATAGAAGCAGGGTTATCCTCCATTATTGCCTTCGAGTTTGATTACATCTATCAATGTCAAGATGGTGAATGGACTTAAAGTTGAAGTCAGACTTGAGGGTGCATCAAGCTTCGTCTCTTGGAAGTTTAGAGTTATGCTTGCCTTGGAGGAAAACGAATTAAACGAATTCGTGGAGAAAGCGGTACCAGAACCAACGGAAGAAAGATAATGAATCCAATGGTGCAGATCGGAGTTTGACATTGCTTGGACATCTTTCCTTTCAAACTTTTCTCGCTTTAATATTCTTTCCCTTCCTTATGTCTTCATGGCGGAGTTTGAAGATGTTTAGACATGCTAACTAGTGCTGGGCGGAGTTGGAAGATCTCTTGCCAACTTTGTTTTGGCTTTTACGTTTCAAACCTTTGCCAAGTTTTCTTTTCATCTACTTGGGTGGAGTCTACATGTTCTTGGACATTCTTTTATTTTGCTTTCTTCCTTGCACTTGGTGGACTTTGGAGTGTGCTTTGCCAAGTAAACTTTCCTTTGTTTTAATCTTTATTTACTTGCTGCGCTTTCTTCTTGCTTTACTTGCTTGACAAACTTTAGTGCTTTAGTGCCACGCCATCCTTATGCTTTTATCATGCTTTCTTTAGGTTGGACTTTGATGCCTTTTAGACATGCTTTCTTTAGGTCGGACTTTGATGCCTTTTAGACATGCTTTCAAATGCCAAGGTAGGGTGGACTTTGAAGCTTATTAGACATGCTGCTTTATTTCTTTGCTAGATGGACTTTGAAGCCTCTTGGATAGGGCTGAGTTGGCATGATGCTTGCCATGTCTTGGCGGACTTTGAAGCTTATTAGACATGCTGCTTTATTCCTTATTCCAACTTAGGCAAACTTAAATACTTGTTTGCAAGATCTCTCTTGTTGCTGACTTATTATCAAGTAGGAGTTTGCTTAACTCTCGCCATGGGTTCCTTAACCGAAGGTAGGAGTTTGATGATTACTTGCCAACTTCTTTCCTTGGCTAGGCAGAGTTGAAAGATGCTTGGACATGTATGCTTGGGGGGAGTTCATCTTCTCTTTGCCATGCCAACTTCCAATCTTCTAGACAAGGCGGACTTTAGACATTGTTGGCCATCTTTCCTCTTGGACATGGCAGATTTTAGGAGAGACTGGATATGTTTTGATGGACAACCAACTTTCTTTGCCTTGAGCGAATTTTGACCTTTATACCATGAATTTTGATCTTCCATGCTGCTGTTATAACCTGCTATGTCAAACTTTGATCTGCCATATCAATACTAGATTATTTGGAACAAAACCCTAATTAGGGTTTCTGTTTTGCACTTAGAGACATAATTTTTCAATTTTGAGGACATAGGCACTAATCATATGGCTTAAGGAGTGATCTTCTGGAACAAACCCTAATTAGGGTTTTTACCTTGCTTTGTACACTTAGAGACCAAATTTTTCAATTCTGACAACATGGGTAGTGATCATATGGCTTAAGGACTGATCTTCTGGAACAAAACCCTAATTAGGGCTTTTACCCTACTTTTTACATAGAGACCAAATTTTTCAATTTTGACAACATGGGTAGTGATGAAATGACCTGAGGAACAAAACCCTAATCCTACTTTCAAAAAAGTAGAAAAAAGCAAAAAGCAAAAAACAAACAAAAAGAAAGACAAAGAAGATGCTTCCCGAATTGGGCCCAAAGTGCCGAAAACAAAACTTTCTAAATTTAGAAAAAAGCAAAAAAGCAGAAATTCCAAAAAATAGAAAGTTGTCAGAAATGACCCAAAGCAATTGCAATCCTCATCCTTCAGACCTTCTAAGCACTTTGACAACGTTCAAACACAAATCTGAGCATGATTTCTCAATTTGGCTTGGGATGACTTCAAAACTCTTAACTCAAAACTCTCAGGGAAAATGGATTTATGAAACTGCAGAGCTCGGACAAAATCCTAAAAAGCAAAAATAGGGGGTCCCCATTTGCGATGGGGCGATGTGGTTCTAGATGGTTTTCAGCTGGGCAATGGAGCTTCACTCTTGGCCTTGAAGGCTTGATGGCTAAGTGTCATCATTGGGGATCCAGATTAAGGTATGGAGATCTAGAGCAAGGGATGGGGATAAAAGGCTTGAGTGGAGCATTGAGCCTTGAGTCCACCCCTTGCTTTTGTAGGTCAAGCATCAACCCTTCTATTGCAACCTCAGGCAAATAGACCCACCATCAATCATCATTCCACTCCCATCATTATTCAGCCCAATCTCGGTTACTATGCCACTACTGAGCCCCTACGATCGGGGAAACAGTTGGTTGGGTGGATAAATCACTCGAATTTGATGATAGGAACAAATCATGTGGTGGATTGATTGAACTTAGATGGGGTAGTGTGGGTAGGATGCAATCACATCAGAAGGAAATTCATGGTGGGAGGGAGGTTTTGGACATTGCTGTTGCTAGGATATGTTGTTGTCATTGATGTCAACATATTCCTGTGATCTTTTGTTCGGGTGATTGCAGATTGATTTATTGGGTTTATGGTTTGGTGTATGGAGTATTTCTAGTATCATTATATTCATCTGTATTGGTTTTGGTGTTCCGAAAAGCTTAATTGATCATATCATATGATCTGGTTTTGCAGTTTGTTTATCTAATCAGTGCTTTGCAGAGTTCAGTATTTCCTCCTGTATATTCCCTTGTGATAAGATCTTGATTTGAGATTTTGGGATATTATTTGGGATGGTCTTGTGTATCTTCATTTTAGATGGTTCGTGATTTGGTGCTCCACAAGTTATCTTTTCTTCGTGACAGTTGCTGCTGTTTGAATATTCTTGAGGTTTAGATGTTGATCGATGGAGGTTTGATAAGTGGTGTTGGTGCAGTTGTTGTTGATGATTCTAACGTGCTTGCGGGTGTTTCCTAATTGTGTCCTATTTGTTTTGATGATCCACATTGATCGTTGTGCGAGTTGTTGGTGATTTTGCTGAACCGGTGATGTTCTTTGTGTTATGCGGTTTTCCTGGTGGTGTAGTGTGTTGCGGTTGGTCTTGGCGTGATTTCCGGTGGTGATGAGCATTTGGGAATTTGATTTAGGCCCATGTTATGTCATGAATGTCATTATATTGGTCTGGTGGTCGATCCTTGTATCATGTGATGTAATTTTGTAATTGTGAGTTAAGGATTTAGCCGACTTTGTTGTCAAGGTTGATGAATTGTATAAATAGGTGATATTGTCATGTAATTTAGGTATCAGTGTTGTGTCTGCATTATCAGAGAGTGGTACATGTGCGAACAAGTGATTCATCCTTCGACATTGTGATTGAGCAGAGATTGGTGTTGCAGAGCAGACAATGTGCTTAACCGGAATTGTAATCAGGCTTTTGGAGATGCTATTCTTTCAGTTCATTCCTTTCGGATTGTAGTCTGAATCTTGTTGTAAGTCAGTGAGACTTCCCTGAGGGTTGTAGCCTTTTGGGTCTTTATCTTTTGAGCAGTGAGCTCTAGGCACTATGCCTGAATGCATGTGCATTCCCCATTGTAATATTTTCACATACTACTGCAGAGTTGTTAGATTTTAGTAATCAGATTTGCAATCGCTTAACATATAGGTGCAGAAGTAGATAATGTACAGTAACAAAAAAAAAGCACATAAATAGAGATGCACACAACACAAGACTACCCTGGGAAAACCTCCCCCTTGGAGGAAAAACCCAGCAACAACAGATCTTCAGATCTGATTATAATAGATAGAAATTATAGTTACAAGTCTGACCCAGTTAGGGCACAATGACAATAGATAGAACCGACTTATCTCAGTCCTTCGGATGCAAGGAAATCAATGAATTCGCTTTCCTTTGATGATGGTTCACTGTGCTTCTATGATGATATGTTGCGCTGCCCATCAATGATGTTCACTGTCTTCATACAATAGATGCACAGTAGATGGATTTCACCCAGCAGATGTAATTCGCACCATACAATGACAATTCACCGTCCTCCTAACTGAGTTTGCAGACCTTCAAGGATAATTTGCACAGCTGGAGATTTCGCACCTAGAGCAGATCTGAATCACACTTTTGGAGCAGAGGTATTTTGTGAACTTGCTTTTTTAATAGTTTCCTTCCAAAATGAATCTGTATTTATACAAGGTAGAGGGAATGCATATACGGTCGGCCCAATACATTTTGGCGCCTAAACTCACTTTAATTCACACGCCACATAATGAGGATGGGTCCACACGTTAGCCCACACGTTTGGCAAATAGGTCCATGCGTTTTGAACATTATATGTTAGGAATATAAGGGAAGTAGGGCCCAACACTATAATGATCCGAACAACATTGGAATAGGGCCCAACCCTGTTTGTTTTACATCTTAGATTGAGATAGGGCTCAACCCTATTTAATCCTAATGGATTCGAATGTTGCCTTTGGCAATTCGAATCTATTATAAATATTTTCCAAACTAGTTACAAAACAACAAGAGTATCATCTTAATGTGGGTAGGTTCCCACCGTGGTTTTTCCCTTAATCGGGTTTTCCACGTCAAAATCTTGGTGTTGTGTGTTGTGCTATCTACTTGATTATCTTTGTTATTGCTGCAGTTTATCAGATCTGTTTTTGTGGTTAAGTTTGTAGATCAGGTGAAAACTAATTCACCCCTCCCCCCTCTCACTTTTCCCTCATTGTTGTTGCCAAGGGGAGGAGATAATTGTATCGGGCTCAAGAACTTCCAAAAGGCAGGCTTTCCTGGAAGATCAAATAGCCATTACTGAGGGGTAGTGGGTATAGCTCTATAGGGGGTTCTCGAGCTATGGTTTTGGGAAGAATTCCACCTCTCCCTTGAACCTACACCACCCAAGCCCATACAAAACCTATAAGCATGAAATAGATAGTAAGTGGTGGGGGTTTGCCTAGAGAGGAGAAAAAGGAGTAGGCATTTGCATTTGGAGCTATAACATCTTTGGAAATGGGTTGGCTACTTCTTATTCTTTCTTTTGCATCGGCCCTTTATTCAATTCTTGTTGGGGTGGGGGGACATAGAAGGGGCTTCTCGTATCCCACCCACCTGTTGTGACGTTTTCACACATCGCCCCATTGCAAATGGGGACCCCCTACTTTTTAGGTCCTCTCAGTCTTTTGTTTTGGTTTTTGGGGTCTTTTGGTGGCAATCTCTTCGGTGTCTCTACTTTGCAAGTGTTTGGGGGTTAAGTTGGCCAAGTTTGCTTTTCGTTTGAGCGAATTTGGTTGTCTAGGGCTCGTTTTGTCAGTTTTAGGGTTTCTGCCTTCAGTCCTAAATTTTAGGGGTTTCTGGAATCAGGACCCTTCAAGGTACCTCCTAGTAAAATTTGAATGAAATCGGAGCAACTTTTATTATAAGAAAGTTCCTATTTTTTAAATATTTTATTGTCCCGGAATGTTTTCATTTTGCCAAAAATCAAACTTACTATTTTTAGTAAGTTTCTATTTATAGTATGTCATCTTGCGTCGTGTTTTGGGCTCTAACTCTGACATTCTGAAAAAGTTTCTATTTTTGGAAAGTTCATTTGTGACAGGTCCTCATAGGCAAACGATGAAGATGGAACATTCATGATCATCTCTAAATCCAAAAGAGTCAGAAAGTAGACATGTTGGGGCAAAAATGGCTAAGTATGGTGAACCAATCCAGAAGTGGAAATCGTAAAATCGTCTAAGTTTGGAAAGTTCATCTCCATTCCTGAAGTAGCATGCTAATCTGGAAACATCAAAATCATCTACGTTTGAGAAATCATTTCAAGTCCACAAATGACATCCTGATCCGAAAATGGCCAACATCGACTAAGTTTGGGTAAGAAAGGATCAAATTCCAAGATAGAGTGAAGATGGCGCCCAAAGCCAGAAGTAGGCGCCAAATCCGTGGAGGCAAGGAAAGCTCTCAAAGCGTAAAATTCCACACCTAGTGAAGGATAGCGCCCTAGGAGTCAGTTGGGCGCTAGGAGGGAGTTATCATGGAAAACAAGAAAAATGTGATTTCCTTGGCCAAGGTAAAAATGCGCCCATGAAGATGGAGGGGCACTAGGAGAGAGGGATCATGGAGAAGTCAAACATTGATGAATTCCTTGCTGCTTGAAGAATAGCGCCCAACGTAGGACCAAGGCGCCAAATGAGGCAAGGCATGGAAAGCATGCAAATTGATGAATTCCTTGCCAATATGCATTTAGCGCCCAAAGTCTTGGAGAGGTGCCAAACAAGGGAGGTGAAGGAAAGAGAAAAGATAGTGAAATTCCTTGATTAGTGCAAAATGCACCATAGTCAGAGTCAGGATGCCAAAAACAAGGTGTCTTGGAAAGTGTGAAAAATGTCAAATTCCTTCACCAATGTGAAATTCTGCCTAAGGAAGATGTTAGGGCACCAAACAGGGGTCCTCTTGGAAAGATGGAAAATCATGAAAATCCTTGGCATGTGTGTTTTAGCGCCCAAGAGGTGGATGGGGTACCAGATAGAGCAAGGCATGGAAAACTAGAGAAAATGGAATTTCCTTGGCTAGGGTGAAATAGCGCCCAAAGAGAAGTCAGGGCGCCAAACTGAGGGTCCCATGGAAAATGCACAAAGTTGAAATTTCCTTAGCAATGTGGATTTAGCGCCCTGGTCAAGGAGAAGTATTGAAATGACTAAGGCATGGAAGAAATGAAAAATTGAACAAATTCCTTCACACAGTAAAATCCACACCGAGGTCAAGAATTCAAGAAATTTTCCAAGGCAAAGGGAAAATTGAGGGTTAAGGATGGATTGAAGAACAAGAAATTACCCTCAAGAAATTTTTAGAAAAATCCATTTTTAGATGCCAAATCTCGTTTGAATTTCAATTTTTTTGCAGATTTGGATTCGTGGGAGAATTTTCTCTCGCCTGGACCCCAAAACCCTAATTTGGGAAAATTCCTAAAAAATTGGAGATGGTGGAAAATTGTTGAAAATCTCTTCCAAAGCAAGGAAAGTTGAAAAAACTTCAAGAAAATGCTTATAGAGTCAAAGATTCTCTCTCCTAAAGTTTTCTCTCTCCAAGGGTTTCTCGCCAAGTGGCAGCCAGGTCAGCACATATTGAATTAATGGCAGATTCCTTTTGCATGCGGTCGTCACGTCCAAGAGATGATGGTGCATTTATGGTTTCATGGTGGCACATTCATTGCTGGAATGTTTGACCAAGGGGCAGCTAAGTCAATGCATGGCGGGGTGGTGGAGCATCTTTTGCATGTTGTCGTCGCATGCAAGAAAGGTGGACACTTATGACAACATGGCAATTTTGCATGTAGAACATTTAGTGCATGTGGGCGAATTTGGTAAAGATGGTGCATTTAATGCACAAATGGATGTTATTTTGGGTACTTTTGAATTAATTGTATAAGGGCATGGTGGGTTATTAATTGTTGATTCCCACGTTGTTGCATCATGTGTGGGGAATCTTTTAGGGAAAACCCTAATTAGGGTGTTGCATGTAATCACAACCTGGGGCCTATATAAAGGGGGTGACCCCCATCATTTGTAAAGGGGGGGGAGACTTGTATGAAATTGATGTGATAAGTTTTGAGATAATAACAGTGAAACATTGTTCTTTGATGGCGTCCACTTAAGTTATTTTTTCAAAGCTTGCGTGGTTTCACCTTCCTCACTTAGAGTAGAATTTTATTTTCTCAGTTGTCAAATAAAGTGCTTTGATTTCAATGAAGAATGTAATGGTGTTTGATGAATTTCCATGGTTCATACTTTTTGCATCTTGTTGATTATAAGATGTAGTGTAAAGTTAGCCTGGACCCCCAAATTTATGCTAAGTTCAATTGTGAATAGTCATTTGGATTGCGCCGTGTTGGGTATTCAAATGCACTTTCTCAATGTGAAAATCACTCAACATCCTCAGAAGTTTGCACCGGTTCTTGCGGAGTTGTAGTTAATCTTGGCGAAGCAGAGCTTGGTTTATTTGGAATTTGCCCACCAGAACACTATCCATTGATATCATTGCCCTTAGGAGTAGATTTAGATCCTTCTAAACCCTTTCCCCTTTATTTTCTGTTTATTTTAGTTCTTTCGAAGCAGAAGCATCGCAAAATTGCCATATCCGATGATGGAGTTCCAGCCACATCAAAGAAGTGAAAGAATGATCCAAACGTAAGGCCCCTTGGAATACCGGCAATCACATCAGCCAATCGAGTCACGTACGTAGCATAAAGGAACCTTGGAGTCGATTGTTTGAACTTCCTGCAATCTTAGCATGCAATTGCACTTTGATCAAGAGAGAGTAAGGTGACCGTTGGTAACTTTATTGTGTGTTTGACGTAGTCATAAAAAACACGTCAACACCACCTTGTTGAATTCTTGGGTGAGAGGGCCCCTACTATTTGTTGGGGTGCATTTAGGCCAATAGTTTGGAAAGATAGTTGACTGGCCAGCATAAATCTTAATTAAGTTATATGATCATTTATATAGTCTTCTATAGGTAGTTAAGATGGCGAGGATGGCATCTATTGGTAGGGAAGCTACAATAGGTAGACATCCGGAGATCACACAACATCTTGCCACATCAAGGCCGTAGACCATAAGAGTTGGAACATATCATGTAGGCTAGGGGTATTATGTATGGGTTACATCTCATTTTGTAGATATAAATATATTGTAAGATACAATCACCAGTAGTAAGGTCAATATAGGGAAATATATTGAAGGCATAAGGAAAGATACAATAGGTGAAAGGGGACATGTAATATGAATGTATGAGGTGATATAAGGGTGTATGTGATATGCTAAATGAATACAATCAATACAAGTAATATTGGGCCTCAATCCTATGTATTTTGTGTGTTCTTTATATCCTGTTAACTAAGCAATCAATTGTCCAGATCTGATTCCCTGTCTTCCTTAATAGGACCCAGTCTGGGGTGTAAGACTACAACACCATAAATTCATTGGGGCTCAAAACTCCAGTTTGTGTTACTAGATTTCTTGCTAGCATTGGTTTTGTTGTTGAAACCCTTGGTCTTGTTGAGGACAGCAAGGAAAATTTTAAAATTCAAACCATTTACTGGATAAAAGAGATAAGAGGATGATAAAAAGAATATGACAATCTGCATTATTATCCTCTTGATGTCTACCTTGTGAGAGGGGGTCAGGCGCTAAGGGGATGGAGAATGAATGCAACTTCCGATTGTCTAGTTTGACCCATATGACCAAGGGGTCCAAGTGTAACTCCCAAGTGCTCCAACACGAGACAATAATTACGTTAGTGCATGGCAATAAATAATTGTCAATTGATAAAAAATGCTAGTTGTAGTCCATGTAGTAACCTCCTCTTCAATAACTACGTACAACAATCATAAGGTCAATGACATATGGTGGAGAGAATGCTATCTACAAAATCTCAAGATTTAATCCAAGTGGGTTGCTTTTTTCCATGTTGGCACATTATTTGCAATATTACAAAATATTAAATAACTGCAACCGAAACTAGGACTGCAAGGTGTACAACACCATCTAGTCCCCTAGTCCTAACAATATAGTGCTGGACACATGATATATTTGATATTTGTGTTGGAGATCGGCTTGATTTGACCTTTACCTACCAGGCAGTATACTCTTAAAAAATAGTACCAAACAAGACTTCATTTTAGGAGATTGATTTAATTAGTTGCCTTCTTGGTCTTACCTATAGTAGGAAGTCCGAAGGACACAAAATGTGGCTCACAATTGTGCCCTATTTTACAAGTGTAGATTTTAATTCCAAGTTTAGGTGCCTGTCCATCTTCACATTCATTTTCTAGCAACAATTACATTCAAGATATTTTTTTAAACTCTTCTCGTACTTTTGTTTTCAGTTTTTTTGAGCAACAAGCAAAGACAATAAGAAAACCTGGTATTGTTGGATTTTCTTGGAATCTGTGTTGCTGATTCAACTGCATTTTACTTTAGTGGATTGCCAAGTTGAACTGTATTAGAATTATTAGAGATATCCTTGTTTCCAGAATTCTTAATATGTTACAGTTGTAGTATAAGGAAGCTGCTTTTCATCTGTTAATAGAGGAAAAAAGTTGGAAGTTCTCTTTCTAATCAGTGGGAGAACAAATCAGTGAGACATGACGGGTTGGAGAATTTTAGACTTGTCTGTAGAGATTATGCATAGCTTCTATTTTATCTCTATCCACAATAAAATTCCCCTAAGATGTTCACAACCTGTTAAGAAATTTAAGAGACATAAATGCAGAATTTGGGATCATTTTGCAAAGAGCCACATATAACATACAAATACAACATATAAAATTTAAAAGTAGCCTTGCAATACAGCACTAACCCCTTCCAACCAAGAAAGGAAGACCAGGATCTCTGAATAGGCTTCTATGATAGACGAAACATAATTTCTAAGTACAAGGAGCTAAGCATAGAATTGGCAGTCATCCAAAATTATACTATAATCCTTCTTGGAGCTCGCAAAAGTAATAATCACATTTACTTCTCAAAGCTATAAGAGAACTTAGCGAGTCAGAGATCCTGCCACAATCACCATACATATTTCTTACAAAACTAAGAATTGACAATTGTAGAAGCTCTCAGATGAACAAGCCTAAAGGCGAAGATAATCAAGCACCACATATTGATATATAGCTTTTTTAGAAAATTTAATCTTTCTCCCTGCCAAATTGTCTGTAGTCATCTTGAGACCAGTTCTTGAAGAAGAACTTCCCATCAGATCACCATACTGATTGGGACAAAGAGTCAACAATTTGCTTTTAATTCTTCACAACCTACAATCCTCACTATCTATGACCATTAAACTCCAGCACTGTCTCAATCATGCCATCTGGATAACATATGAGGCACATTTCCAAATATGGTGGGTGGTAGTGTAGTAAACAAGGCAAGCAGAACAACAATTCCCTTGTGGGCTTCCACAAGGAGAGTATCCATCACAATATTGATGTTTTGCTTGGCATTGAACTAAAAAATCTCTCTACCTTTTCCTTTAATATTTTTTGGAACAAGTTCCTGAAAACAGTCTTTGATGATAGCCAATCACCTCATTTGGAGTTCCACATCTATCAAACTTGCAGATCCCCTTTCTTAAAAATACTTTCATCAAGGATGGGAAGAGAAAAATATTTTTTACCTTAGTCAAGCAGTTTGGAAACAGGATTTTAACTTGAAATGCAATGCTTAAAATATTTATTCTTAACTGCAATATTTCTCTCCAAATGTTGGTTGATAAATTGGATTCTTTGACCTAGGCCTTACATTTTGAATCTAGGTAACTTCAAAGGTTCAAAACATGCATCAGAAAAATTTCCATCAGCAGAAGGGCTTCCAGTGAGAATGTCAGAGGCTTATTTAAATCACAATGAAGCGTGTGGTATAGAAATCACAGTCCCGGATTGCATGTTTTAATTCTAGCTTTACACTGGACCTGCATTCTCAGCTCAAAGTTTTGCTTTGTGTCTCTTAATCATGTATTTACATGCGGCATCTTTTAATGATGGTTCTGACATTGGGGAGTCTTACAGGATCTGCCCTAGTTTATTTGGTATTTCCATTTGACTATGTATGTGTAGAACAAAAGTGATTGACATTAGAACTGATTTCTGTTCTGGTCTTCATGGTGGTATACAGGTTATAAAAAGCAATGCTTATGAGAAAATCTGTTTCTGCATTGAAGAAAGATAGCAGCGAAAACTACATTAATCACAATACAAGTTTTAAGGGCTGGTGTGATCTTCCAGTGAAAATTTGTTTTTAAAATCTGTGCCACATATCAGGCAGAGGATATTATAAAAGCTTGAGTCAATAGTTGATTCTTTGAGAGCATTGTCCCAGCTTCTGATATAGCAAGTGAAACAATCTGGACATTTGCTAAATTTGCCTAAACTCTCAATATATTCTAGAGAGCCATCCTCGTAAGCATTTGAGAATTTGTTTATAGAGTTCAGGCCTCCTAGAGATTCACAAATTCTGTTTTGCACATCCTTCATGGCACATGAATGCATCGGGAGAGCTCCAAAATTGATTCAAAAGAGGTCCCCTATTTCTACCTTTCCGCCACAGGAGGTTGGGTCAGAAAGTTTGTCTCACATTAAATTGTGTCCAGAATCTTACAAAAGTGATAAGGATCAATCGACTCATGTCTCTTTCCCAAGCATTTCACAGATAAACGTGTCTTTGAAAGGACAAGAATTCTTTTATGAGGCTCTTCCTCGGTTCAATGGGAATTCACCTCGTGTTACTCCATATCTTGAGAATTTCCTCTCCCACAGAAGCTCAATTTCATCTCAACCACAATCTTGTTATTTACAGGATATCCATGTGCCGAGAATTCCTTCTGCTCCCACTGTAAGTAGGTACAGTACTGATAAAATTTCAGATGTGAGGCATACACTAGAAGGATTAGAGGGATCACATATCATTTCTGATAGTGTGGATGCTTGTAATGTTGAAGCTATCCATGGGGACCACAAATGGTCAGGAAATTCTGATTGGTGTTTCAATTATATAAAAACTATGAAAATACAAGCTCAAGAATTTAACAGACCACAGGATGACATACAACAACTGCTTATTGCATGTGCAAAAGCTGTTGCCAACAGTGATGTTGTGAAGGCAGAAAAGTTGATTGCACATTTGAGACAAGGGGTATCAATAAAGGGTAACCCAATGCAAAGGTTAGGTGCATATATGGTAGAAGGACTAGAAGCACGGTTAAGGTCCACAGGGCCAACAATTTATAAAAGATCGCAATACAAAGAACCTGACAGTGTAGAATTCATTTCATACTTCCAAATCTTAAATGCAGCATGCCCACCCTTCAAATTTGGGTATGTTGCTGCGAATGGTGCTATTGCAGAAGCTTTAAAAGATAAAAATAGAATACATATAGTTGACTTCCATATTGCTGAAGGCAATCAATGGGTAAGTTTAATTCAAGCATTGGGCAGAAGGAAAGTTCTTCCATCCCACATGCGAATTACAGGCATTGAGGATCCTGAATCAGAATATGCTCGAGATGGAAGGTTACATTTAGTTGGCCAAAGGTTATCAAAGCTTGCTGAAAGTTGCAATATTCCTTTTGAGTTTCATCCTCTACCACTATCAGGGTCTGATGTTAAAGCTAACATGCTTGAAGTCAGAGATGGGGAGGCATTGGCTGTGAACTTTGCATTTCAACTTCACCAAATGCCCGATGAGAGTGTGAGTACAAATAATCATCGTGATCGGCTGATACAAATGGTCAGAAAACTGAATCCAAAAATGGTGACACTGGTAGAGCAAGAATCTAACACCAATACTGCATCTTTCTTTCCTAGGTTCAGGGAGACACTGAATTATTACTCTGCTGTTTTTGCAGCTCTGGATGCATCTCTTTCAAGAGATAGCAAAGACCGTGTGGATGTCGAGGAAAACTGTCTAGCACGTAACATAGTGAATATAATTGCCTGTGAGAATGCTGAGCGGGTGATTAGGCATGAAGTGTTTGGGAAGTGGAGATCACGACTTACCATGGCTGAGTTTAAGCCACATCCTTTAAGCTCACATGTGAACATCACAATCAAAACTCTTTTGGCAAGTTATTGTGAGAGTTACAAATTAATAGAAAAGGATGAAGTACTCTATCTGGGTTGGTTGGAAAGGTCGTTGGTAGCTGTTTCTGCCTGGCATTAATGGCAACTATTTCTTGTTAAGACAGTTAAGTCAATTAGGTTCATGCAATAATCAATACTGTCTTTAGACCCTAGTTAGTGGAATATCCAGCTTTGTACAAATTCGTAAATATTCTAGAATAATGATGGATTTAATGCATAGAACCGACCGCAGTCTTTGATGGATGCATTGTCATTTGATTGTCTCCACTATCAGCACAATCCAAAAGAAAGAGTTGTGATTACCATATGAGCTAAATGGACAGGCCTGGAAAGGATCATTGAGCAATCTATAGCTCCAAAAATGAACAAACTAACAAGTGCCACAGAAGAGAAGACCCTTGCCTTTACCTACAAAGCATAAAACTAACAATGGAAAGGAAATACGAAATATTTGGTCTGTTATAGAATCATGATTAGTCAGATGATCCTGTTGAGTTCCAGAAAGATTTAGGTTATACTAACTTTTGGTATCCCAATTTTGCAAGAATGTTAAAATATTAGAATTCAGTTATGTAATGAAACTATTCGTTATTCATCAGATCATATTTTTAAAAGGGCCGGTTCTGTTGTTCGCCATTATAAAACATTAATATTATGCAAGGTTCCATAAATTTCTCACATTATCATGGATGTTTGTCCCCTTTTTTGGGTCGTCTAATTTCATCAATATCTTCTTATAAACACAAGCTCTGCACTGTTTTCTCTTCTTTTATGTACTCTGGAGAATTTTAAGTTAATATTAATGACATCCATTGAACCTGCAGAAGACCCCATCTAGTGGGATACCAGTTTCTTGTACAAGAATTAAAACAAACATACGTCCATTTAGATTCTTATGCAGAGTACTTGTTGTAGGACTGAAAATTGAAAGATGTATTTGTTTTTCCTAATTATCTCATACTTATTGGACGTTTGGTTCATGCAGGCCATATGATTTTGAACTTCTTTTTGAATTGACGGGCTATTCATTTTAAAGCATGTTTGGTTGGGAATTTTTCATTTTTTGAAATGTAACATGTCCTAATAATTTATAGTTTTGAGGGATTTTCTGTTTGAAAAACAGTCTAGAAATTTATGAGAACATTTCGCCAGATAATGTTTAGCACCAATCAAATCCATTTGTACTTTATAAGTTAATGTGTTGTTACCCATGTCCAGCACTAGTAATCAGTGCGCCTGTTTACTCCTTGATCCTTAAATTTCTCCAACAATCACATTCTTGTATTTTTTCAGTTGATTTTTGTTTTCGTAAAATTGGAATTTGATTCATATTTTTAATTCTTTTAAATACAAAAATAAGATCAATATTGAGTTTTAGAAGTATATAAATAATAAATGTAATAAAAATGTATGATATTTATTTGGCATACACACTATATGTCTCTTTCATGGTATGCATTAAGCAGCATTTCCAGTCTTTGAAGGGCAATGCCTAACTTCAATGATTACTGCTTTCCTATGCTTGGTTCAGGAATGGGTTAGTTGTCTATATCTCATTTCTAAGTTCTTGCATGTTCTGTTTTACTTCTGGAGAGGGATTGGACATGTTACCATTTCTCTCGAAAACCCTTTCTACCATGGCCTTATTATAATGTTATGTTCTTTAGTTTTAAATTGTGGATTCTCTTATTTCTCTCTCGTTTCTAACAACTATTTTATTCTGCTGCTGTTTTAGTGGGCATTTTGTTTTCTGTATCTACAATCCGAAGTCAAGTTCCTATTAGACTGTTTTTTCCCCAAAGGTCTGTTAGGGTTTTCTGCTTTCTCACATAGTTTCAATTTTTTGTTGGGACGTTGCGTTTGGGATTCTTCTTTTATGTCATGTGTTGCTGATTAGATACACCTGAATATACTTTAGGGTTTGCTTTTAAACTATTTGCTCTTCCTTTTTCGAAATTGTTACATTCCCCACCTCTGCCACTTCCATGGTGGTCGACTGGGGGAAACATAAATTTAAAGAAAATGGTGAGGAGACAAAACACATTAAAAGTGAGAGGGGCATGGTATGCAGGGGGGAGGCTGTGCCATTAATAAGCATGGTATCCCCATCCATGGAGGAGACACTGCAGGTTGCGTGGAAAAGACGTGCTTGGCAATCTTCAATAGTTAAGTATTCCAATGGGGTTCTCGCTATGGGGCCGATAGAATGCACCGGCCCCATAGAGTATTTAGAAGTTTAGACTTATAAATACACTATGCGGTTGGTGCATTCTATTGGGTCCCATAGACAGCGCCACCCTATGTTTGGTTATAAATGGATGGATAAAAGTGTCAGTTTCTTTATGTGGAGATTTGGTTTATAAGGTTTAACATTGATTAGAATTATTTTAAATGTGAAAAACAATTAATCAATGATGTTATTAAACTAGATGTTAAGTTAATGTTGTGTGATCTAGTGGATACTGTTGTGAAAAGAGATTTGGTTTATAAGGTTTAACATTGATTAGAATTATTTTAAATGTGAAAAACAATTAATCAATGATGTTGTTAAACTAGATGTTAAGTCAATGTTGTGTGATGTAGTTGCTACTCATATTAGAATTAACATGGGTGGATACTGTTGTCAAAAGTGTATGGAAATAGATAAGATAGGATTTAGTAGCATGCAGATTGCTCAAACTTTAGAAATTGAAACCTTGTCAACTCAAAAAGGGAGGTGTGGTCCTGATGGCTATCAAATAAAGTTAATTAATAGACTTAAACAATTGGGATTTCCAAACTATCTAAATCATGCCATTTTTATGAGTAAGTGAATTAGTTAGGATTATGAATATGTTAAAAAGGATCTCTAAGATCTTTAGTTATGTGTTTAGTTTGGTTTGTTGTCAATTATTCTAGTATGTTGTCAAATCAATTAGCTATATTATAGGGAGTTCCTTGAGTTTACAACATACTAGATGAATAAAAACACACATTGAGTTCTTATTTTCTCCGTTTTTATTTCTGCTGTTCTATTTTTCCTTTTTATAATATCTCTGTTTTTAATAAATCCTTCAGGATTAAATTATTTCACTTTCCAAAGGCTCAAACTTTGAGCATACAAGGTTACTTATATTTTAACCTTAATATTTCTTATGGGATGAGGTGGGTTAAAAATGTAGCCATATAGACCTCTTATATATTAAGAACTATGGACACGATTATCTAATTTTAGTTTTTGACTATGATCTCACAATAATTAAAATGACGATGACTTGTTTTAATGGCCTTAGAACCACATTGTACTGACCCTATTTTAATGTTGCAAGTTGATACATTTGGTAATCCACCTTAAGATTGGGGTAAAAAGGATTAACATAATTACATGATTCCTATTAACCTCTTATGTATAAGATCCTTGTTAGAGTTAGTTGTCATTGATTTCAAAGGTCAAGAAGACTCAATAAAGCTAGTGAAAATATTGGCGATATTATTATATGTACAACCCCTATTTGAAATAGTTGCTCCATTTTGAGAATAAATTAAAATCATTTTGAGGCCTTTTTGCATAGGTTGACCTTGGGAGAAAGAATATTAAATGTTGGCTAACTTGTTTTTTAAGATTTTCAAAGTTGCAAATAATAATCTTATGTAATGGGATGACCCACGTTAAGAATATTTAAAAACAAAAATAAATTAACACTTGGCTAAGGCTGACCCTTGGTATTTTTGGCACCCAATTTCATAATGCAAATAATATAAATAAAATCATTTACTGATGCCTTATTTGACCTAGTATAAAGTGATGCAACCGTGGGTATAGAGGCGCATGAGTTGGTATAAATAAGAGATCATTTGGAAGTCAATTCAGTTAAGTAATTCACTAAATATCATTCGCATTCAAGCATTTTTTTAAGCATACCTTAGAGCAAATCTAAGGAGCATAAATGAGCGGATATTAATGAAGATTATTTTAGATCTATGAGTAGATATTATTGGTGAATTATTGTAGACCTTATGAGAAGAAATTGTCAAAGAACGAGCAGATTCTAAAGTGATTATTGTAGACCTATGAGCAAAAATTATTGAAGTTTATGAGCAAATTTCAAGAATTCTTTTGAGCAGATTTGTGAAAGTGGATCAATTTTGATTCAAGAAGATCAAACACTTATCACTTTATCATATTGGAGGGTGGTGCCTCGTCTTTATATATATATATATATATATATATATATATATATATATATATATATATATATATATATATATATCGGTGCTTCTTATTGAGTTGGTGCTCAATTGTGGGAGTTGGTGTTCAGTTGTGGGGATTGGTGTCTCCAGTGTGTCGGTGCCTCCAAATCATCTAAAAGGGATTGGTGTCTCGTGTGGGTTGGTGCCTACAAACATTGTAAGAAGCTTCTAATACAAAAGTAATATTTTGTTGTGGTTTTTTCCCCCAAGGGTTTCCATGAAAATTGTGTGTTCTTTTTGTGTTTCAACTTGCTAGATCTTGCATTTGTGGTTGATTAAATTTTGAAGTATTTCTTTTGAGACCAGTAAAGTTTTGAAAATTAGAAGTTTGTTATTATACTGATTCACCCGTCTTTCAGCATAATCATGTGCTCTTCGATTGGTATCAAAGTTGGTGCCTTTAGATATAGCCTACCCGCTTGAAGGTAGATCTATAAGAACACTAATGGTCGAGCAAGGACACAAATTCTCATCAAATAAGGCACCATGCTTTGATGGGGCAAATTATGCCTTTTGGAGCATAAGGATGCAAACCTACTTGAATGTCCTAGGATATGACATTCGACAATCATTGGCAAATGGCTACACACCCCTGTCAACTCCCCCAATAGATTAGGCTAGGAAGAAAGAAAATGAGAACAATGTGAAAGCCAAGCATGCAATTTTGTGTGGATTATCCAAATCCAAATTCATGAAGTTTATGTATTGCTAATCATTTAAGGACATGTGGGATAATTTGAAGAACATCTATGAATGAAATATTAAAGTGAAGAAGGAAAAGCTTCAAACCCATCAAGAAAAATTCAAAAGCCTTAAGACAAAAGAAGAGAACATAACCTCTTATTTTCTTTTTGTTGATGAGATCATGAACACAATCAAAGGACTTGGTGAAGAAGCTGAGAAGCCGTAATTGTTCAAAAGGTACTATGGTATTTGACCTTAAAATTTAATTCCAAAGTTTCAACAATTGGAGAAATGAAAATTCTAGATACATTAACAAATGATGAGTTGCATGGGACACTTATTGCCTATGAAATGAGGATCAAAGACAAGCCATCAAAAAGAGAGGTAGCCTTTAGCATCAAGAAAGGGAAAGAACAAGGTATGTGAACCAAGTGAGAGTAAATGTAATGAAGTAGATGAAGAAGAAGCTCACTTCATGAGAAAGATAAAGAAAGAATCTGATAAATATAAAAGTAATTTGCCATTCAAATGCTTTAATTGTGGTAAAATGACACATTTTGCTTCTAAATGTCCATAAGGTAAGAATGAAAGAGCGAGGATGAAGAGGACCGCTACATAAAGAAAGGAATAAAGCATCATCAAAATAAGAACAAGCAAGGTCAATGTATGAACAACTTGAATTTTATGGGTGGAGAGAATAGTAGTATAGTATAGTATTATATAATGACAAGGATTGGATAGGCGAAGGGCGACGACGACTCTAAGTAGTGTCCATTTCTTTATTTTTCTCTACATTTTGGAGTTGTGATGGGGTGTTTTCGTTTGGTCTTGTGCTTGGGTGTGGGTTTCGATTGATTGTAGGGTGGGTGTGGATCTTTTTGGGGTGTTTTTTGCAGGGTATTTTGATGTTTTGGGTATCTTCTTTGAGGCGTGTGACTTGATTTTGGTATCCTTCTTTGTGGCAAGAGGCGTTTTTGTCCATGTGGGCCTTTCTTCTAGTGTTTGGTGGAGTTTGCTTTTCCATCTTTGACTTTTTAATTCTTATGCCCTCAGGTGGGTGGTTCTAATAGAATGACGAGCTGCTTCCCCAGGATTAGTGATTTTCAGGGCCATAAGCAAGGTAGATCCATCTTTGTCTTTGTATGCAAAGACCATGGAAAACTTGAATAAGATGACTTCTAATGAGATCTCTTCTTCTGTGAATGGTTTACCCATATTTAAGAAAGTGAATGGTTGCTTGAAGAGAAGCCAAGATCGTTCAATCTTGGTGATTCAACTAGAGTTGGTCACAGAGGATGTCAATTACTTGAGCAATCAAGATTTTATCTGCAAATTCACAGGGCTTCAAATTTATGTGTCGATCTTGGAATCTTAGACTTGATAGGCTTGAAACCCCGACCATGATATGGAGATAATGTTGATTGCCAAAAACTATTTTTTGGTGGTTGTCTCATGCATGACTGATAGGAATAAGGCTTTTGAGGGGGGACCATATTTCTACAACCAAGTTGGTCTCTTTATCAAACCCTGGCATGTGGGTTTCAATTTTGCTGAGGAGCTCCTATCAAGGGTCCTTGTGTAGGTTCATCTTCTAAGACTTTCGCTTGAGTATTGGACACATGATATCTTGCATATGATTTCTCTTCTACTTAGGAAGCTAATTGGTTTGGCTCAACAAACTCTAGATAGGAAGGTAATCTCATATGTTTGAATTTGTGTTGAAATTGATTTGAAAAACCCTTTACCAAATTCTTTGGAAATTTGTCTTAGATCCTCATCCTGGATTCAATAGATTGACTATGAAACTCTCCCTTTTCAATGTCATATCTGTCATGAGTATGGTCACTTGCAAAGGAAGTGTCCACATTTCGACCAAGGGACTGCTATTGTCAGTGTGTTCTCTAACTTTGTTCCTAAGAATGATAAAGGGAAGGCTCCTTTCTTTGGAGGGGTCATAGATAAGAAGTGATTTATTCTTGTTAAGCCACACAATAAGGGGAGGGGCTAAAAGAGAACCCTTGGGGATAGAAAAATTATGGAGTCTTCAATTGATTTGATGCTTTGGAGGAATTGGTTTAGGATGGGGGATTACAATTGAGTTTCCCTTTGGTGTTGGGTCCTTAAGGATGACCTTGTTAGAAGATGAGGAGAATGATAATCATAATTTGTGTTTGGTTGGTTTACATGATGCTTAGATGGATATAGATTTACCCCTTCGAGTTTTTGAAGCATTAGAACCAAGCACGACTTTAGTCTTGAAAGATGATACAATCTCGGTTGATATGCCACCTTATTAGGTGAACGAGAATTTGAATTTTGGTAATTTAAGTAGTTGAGTTTTGTACTCTTTAGGTTTGCAACAAAAGCCCCTTAAAAAAGGACTCCCAGAGAAATCTTCTAAGTTGGGGCATAAGAAAGATCAGGAGAAAGTGAAACTAATTATTTGTGAGATGTTGGTGGAATCTAGGTTGGTGAAAACCATTGACTCCCATTTCTCTCAATCTAAAAAAATTATTGTCATATCATGGAATGTGAGGGGTACAAGTATCATCCCTAGACAATAGGCTATTTGTGAGTTGATTGGCACTCATTCTCTTGATATGTCTTCATTTAGGAAAAAAAACTGTCAATAGATGGCATGATGAATAGAGCACCTAGAATTTTGACCCATGGTCAATGTCAATGTGTTGGGGCTCATGGTAGCTCAGGTGGCGTGGCTTGCTTTTGGGACCCAAGGAATGTTGTTCAAATTTGGTGGATCTTGACTCACTCTTTTATTTCTATGACGACTTCAAGTTTTTGCTCTAGTGAAACTATTCTTTTCACTAATGTTTATGATCCTTTAGATCTTCTTAGAAAATCTAAGCTTTGTATCATGTTAGGTATGTTCAGTCTCTTGCTCCTTTTCTTCCTTGGATTTTAGCTGGAGACTTTAATTCGGTTTCTAGTATTGAGGAAAAAAGAGGTGGTATACTTAGGCCCGAGCTTTCTGTTGGCCTTGTAAGGGACAATATGGATCTTCTAATTTTGATTGACGTGAAGTTGAACAATGGTATCTTTACTTAGAACAATAGAAGAAGTGGTGAAAATACTATTTTAGAGAGGCTTGGTAGATTTTTGGTGGCGGACTACCAATTTTGAGATATTAGATTGGAGAGGCTCTGATCACTAGCCAATCAAACTTGTTTCTTTCAGAGCTTCAAAGAACCCCTCTTTTAAGTTTTGACTTATGTGGATTCAAGACCTTTCTCTTTAGGACTTAATTCTTGAGTGGTTGCATAATGGTAGGCTTGCTTATGGAACACCATTGTATTCCTTTGCTAAAACATTGGAGTTTGTGAAATACAATCTTATAAAGTGGAATAGGCAATGCTTTGGCAACCTTCATTTCAATAAAATGACAACTCAATCCTTTTTGGATGCTATCGCTTGCCAAATTCAATATCATGTCCTAATAGAGGATTTAAGTAGAGAGGACAATGCAAATTCTAAGGAGTTGGAGGAATGGGAGTTATGTGAGGAGATTTTCTGGAAGCAAAAGTCTCTTATTGATTGGCTTCAAGAAGATGATAGAAATACCACTTTTTTTAACAACTTTGTTAAGGCTAGAAGGATTGAAAATGTTATTACATCTCTTGTGTCCTTAGAGGGGATTCAACTTTTCTCCCTGAGGGTGATTTCTTGGGAGGCCCCTAGTTTTCCCCATCTTTATTTACTGAGGACTCTCCCCCTGCTAGTAATGAATAGATCTCAATTCTAGATTGGATTCCCTCTTTAGTCTCAAATGAGATGAATGAGGCTCTTATATGACCCATATATTTGCAAGAATGGGAAGAGATCATGTTTCAAACGAAAAAAGGGAAAACCCAAATCCTAGATGGTTTTTTGATTAAGTTTTTTCAAGAGTTTTGGGAGACTATCAAGTTTGATATTTTTGAGTTTGTGTAGGGGTCACAAAGAAATAAAAAAATGTTAAGGGCCATGAAATATACGTTCCTTTCCCTCATTTCGAAAAGGGAAGGGCATACTTGTCTGGACCATTTTAGACCCATTGTGCTTTGCAATGTGGTTTATAAAATTATTACTAAATTGATTGTAGAAAGGCTTAAACCATGGCTCAATTCTTTGGACTTGGAAGAGCAAGGTGGATTTGTTGCTAGTAGACAAATTCTAGATGGGGTTGTGATTGTCACCGAGGATATTCACTCTATGGAAACTTCTAAGTAAAAGGCTATGTTCATTAAGATGGATATGACAAAAGCCTATAATCAGGTACAAAATACTTTCCTACAAAAAGTTCTTGTTATTGGTTTTGGTATGAATTAGCTTAATTAGATCATGAGTTGTGTCTCTTCTACTTCCTTCTTTGTTCTTATCAATGGTGAGCTGCCTGAGTAATTTGGAGCCTCTTGTTAGTAGTAACAAAGAGGGAAGACTGAGAGAGGGGGGTGGGGGGTGAATCAGTCTTCACCAGATTAGCAAATTTAACTATAAAAATAGATCAGATAAACTATAGTAATAAGAAAAATAAGCAAATGAAATCACAACACACAACACCAAGATTTTGACGTGGAAAACTCGGTTAAGGGAAAAACCATGGTGGGAACCTACCCATAGTAAGATGATACTCTGTAGTAGTATGTGAAAATATTACAATGGGGAATGCACATGCATTCAAGCACCCTGCCTAGAGCTCATTGCTCAAAAGATAATGGCTCGAAAGGCTACAACCCTTAGGGAAGTCTCACTGACTTACAACAAGATTCAGACTACAATCCAGAAGAAATGAACTGAAAGAATAATATCTCCAAATGCCTGGTTATAGTTCTGGTTAAGCACAGATGTCTACTTTACAACACCAATCTCTCCTCAATCACAACACTGAAGGATGAATCACTTGTTCACACATAAACCTCTCTCTGATAATGCAGACACACCATTGACACACACATTACATGAATATATCATCTATATATACAAATCATCAACCTTGACAACAAGGTCTACTAAACCCTCAATTACAAAATTACATCACACGATACAAAGATCGACCACCAGACCAATATAATGGTTTACGTGACATAACATGGACCTAAATCAAATTCCCAAACGTGAAACTACCAAAAACTCGCACAACGATCAATGCGGATCACCAAAACAAATAGTAGGAAACACCAACAAGCATGTTAGAATCATCATGAATAACTGCACCAACACCACTTATCAAATCTTCATCGATCAAGATTTGAAAGCTCAAGAACACAACCAATCAGGAACTGTCACGAAGAAAGATAACTTGCGGAGCACCAAATCACAATCCCTTTGAAATGAAGATACACAAAACCATCCCAAGAATATCCCAAAATCTCAGCACAAGATCTGATCATACCAGAATATATCGGAGAAAATACCGAATACTACAAACCGGATCATAAGATCTTCCCAATCTACAATCACCAGAGCAATACATAGGAATATGTTGACATCAATGCCAACAACATATCCTAGTAGCAACAGTGACCAACAATATCCCCCTTTGGCATTCATGGCAACATATGAATGTGAAAAACAATTAATGCAAAGCAAGAAGATATCTCCAACAAACTCCCCCTAAGATCATGACATATAATGCTGTTTTTCACATGATCTCTCTCCCCCTTTGACAACAATGCCAAAGATCTCAAAACAGAAAACCAAACATACTACCCCCCTTAGAATATGAAACATGGATCACTCTCCCCAAAACACAGACTACTCCAGCAGAGGAGCAACACCAACTCACCAATCTGGATAAAAGGACAAGACTGTGAAGTCCACCGGATTGATGCAACTCAATGCATCTAGTTCTCAACATGAGGGGTGGATACCCCTAACTTATCTCTCAAATAGATAAATGTATCTGCAGGCAAAGGCTTAGTGAACATATCAACTATTTGTTCCTTTGTAGATGCATACTCTAGCTTCACCTTCTCTTCACTGACTTGCTCTCTCAAGTAATGATATTTGATTGACACATGCTTAGTTTTTGAATGTTGCACCAGATTCTTTGACATGTTAATAGCACTGGAATTATCATAATATATAACAGTAGGCTCATCATAAATAACTTTGACATCCTTCAACATTTGCTTCATCCAAACTACTTGAGTGCAATTACTAGCAACAACAATGTACTTAGCTTCAACAGTAGATAAGGACACTAAATCTTGTTTCTTACTAGCCCATGAAACCAATTTCTCACCCAAAAAGAATGCTCCACCACTAGTGCTCTTCTGGTCATCAACAACACCAACCCAATCTGCATCAATGTAGACACATAGCATGAAATCATCATTCCTCGGATACCACAGACCATAATCCACAGTTCCCTTCAGGTATCTGAATATCCTCTTAACAAGAGTGACATGACTCTCTTTCGGATCAACTTGATATCTAGTAGCCATGCACACAACATGCATAATGTTTGGTCTAGTTTGGGTAAGATATAGCAGTCCACCAACAATAGATCTGTACAAACTCTAATTAGCTTTCAGAGATTCATCATTCTTAGACAATTTACAACCAGACACCATAGGAGTTCCAACAGGTTTGGAATCATCTAATCCAAACTTCTTCAACAATTCCTTCACTTAGTTTGAGATATGAATATACCTTTTCCAGTCTATGAAATCTATAAACCTAAGAAGAATTTCATCTCACGTATCAACATCTCAAATTCTTTATGCATATCACCGACAAACTTCATTCTCAAGTCATCATCACCTCCAAAGATAATATCATCAACAAAAACCCTAACAATCATGATGTTATCATTTTCTATCTTAAAGTACAAATTACTGTTAGCAACACCTTTAGTAAATCCCAATTTCAACAAATATTTATCTAGTCTAGCATACGAGGCTATAGGGGCTTGCTTCAGTCCATAAAGAGCTTTCTTCAGCTTACAGACCATGTCTCCATTATCTAATAATGAAAATCCATCTGGTTGCTCAATGTAGACTTCTTCCTCAAGATCACCATTCAAAAAGGAAGATTTGACATCCATCTAATATACCTTGAAATCTTTATAAGCAGCATAAGCAATCAACAGTCTAACAACTTCAAGTCTGGCCACTGGAGCAAAAGTCTCCTCATAATCTATTCCTTCTTTCTGAAAATATCCTTTGCAGACCAGTCTAGCTTTATTTCAGACAACTTCATCGACTTCATTCAATTTGTTCCTGAATACCCATTTAGTACCAATTACATTCTTATCCTTAGGTCTAGGCACACGTTCCCAAGTATTATTCTTTTCAATCTGATCTAGTTCTTCTTCCATAACTCTCATCCAACTTTCATCTTTACAAGTTTTAGCAACATCTTTAGGTTCAACTTTAGTAATCAAGCATACTTCTTTAGCAACTAACCTTCTAGTCATCACACCTTTATTCTTATCACATATAATCTGATTTTCAGAATGATTCAATCTTACATACCTCAAAGTCTTCTGATTGTTCTGATTATCAGGTTCCTACACCTCTTCACTGACAACAGGAACATTCAGATTAACAATCTCTACTAGATCATTTTGCTTAGGCTCTTTAGTCTGAATAGGAGTTAAAGCAATGTGCTGACCATCATCATAACCACATGCTCTGATCTCTAGGTTTTCATCCACCTTCACATTTGCACTTTCCACTATCTTTCTCAGTCTCTTATTGGTAGCACCGATAGGCTTTTCTCTTTATTGAATATCCCAAGAAAATACCTTCATCACTTATGGCATCAAACTTTCCTATATCCTCATCTCTCTTGATATAACATTTACTACCAAATACTCTGAAATATCTCACAGTAGGAACATGACCAAACCAAAGCTCATAAGGAGTCTTACCGGTATCACTTTTGATGTGAACTCTGTTGAATGTGTAAACAACAGTGCTAATATCTTCTCTCCAGTAGATCTTCAAAACATTCCTTTCAATCAGCATAGTCCTTGCAACATCCAAGATAGTTCTATTCTTCCTTTCAACAACTCCATTCTACTAAGGGGTTTTGGGAGGAGATAATTGTCTTTTGATCCCATGCTTCTCACATAATGAATTGAACTCACCAGAACAAAATTCTCCACCTCGATCAGATCTCAGACACTTCACCTTCAATCCCGACTCAGTATTAACCTTTGCTTTGAATAGCTTGAACTTATCCAACGCTTATGATTTCTCCTTAAAAAAGACCACCCACATCATCCTAGAATAATCATCAATTAGTAGCATAAAATATCTGTCACCCTGCACACTTCTAACATTTGTAGGTCCACATAGGTCAGTATGCACAAGATCTTGCAGTCCATCAGATGTATACTGTTTTCTCTTGAAATAAATCCTTGTTTGCTTACCCAACTGACATTCCTTACATACCAGATTAGCAAGTTTAACAATCTTAGGCACATCTCTAACAACATGTGTAGAACTGATCTTAATCATTGAATCAAAGTTAACATGACACATTCTTCTATGCCACAACCAACTCTCATCAATTTGAGCAATCAAACAACTTTTGTCACCAACATTCAAATGAAAAATGTTACCTTCAGTCTTAGTTCCAGATGCAATCTCTATACTGGAGGCATTTAGGATCTTGCATTTTCCATCCTTGAATTGTAGATTGTAACCTTTATCAATCATCTATCCAACACTCAAAAGATCATGCTTCAAACCTTCAACATACAAGACATCATTGGTGTTATGCTTACCATCAAAACAAATAGAACCTCTCCCACAGATTACACAGGCTTTGTCATCTCCAAAACTTACTATTCCACCATCATATCTTTCCATACTCACAAATTTGCTTTTACCACCGGTCATATGATATGAACAACCATTACCAATTACCCATTCATCTTTTTCTTTAACTTTAGCAGCTAAAGCTTTCTCCTCAATAGTACAACTAGTGGAATCAACAGGTACATGTCTGTCTTCCTTAATGGCAATGAATACAACTTCATCTCCTTCTGATTCTTTATCAGTAATACCTTCATCAACAACATAATAGCAGTTTTCTGATTCCTATACTTCTGGTTAGGCTTGTAAGGCTTATCATACTTCTCATGTTTTTCATATCTATCATTCCTATCATGCTTATCAAACTTATCATGCTTGTCATACTTGGCCATTCTCTCTGGGCATCTAGAAGCAAAATGTCTTATCTTATTACAAGAGAAACATTTCAAAGGCAACTTTCCATCATACTTACCAGCTCCTTTAGGCAATCTCTCGACAATCAGTGCTTCAAGCTCATCTAGCTCTCTTTCTTGCTCTTCCATCTCTTTTCTCTCTCTTTCATATATAGATATTCTGCACTCATCAGGATCATATTTCTGCTTACCGAATATAGATGCAAATGCTCTGAATGGAGTCTCATACTTTATATGTGATTATCCAAACTCACTCAACTCAAATGCAGCAATGTTTCCAACCAACATATCTCTTGTCACTGTAGTCACACTCCATATATCATCAATAGCAACAACCTTATGTTTATAAGTAGGAGGCAAATATCTCAGCACCTTAGCAACAATTTCATCTTCCTCAATGGTTCCACCGGTACATCTGATACCTAGGACAAGGTCATACACCTTATCCATGAAAGAGTGTATGTTCTCATCATCTCCCATCCTTAACATCTCATATTTTCCTTTTAAACTCTGCAACTTAGCAACCTTCACTTGTTTATCACCTTCATACAAAATCTCAAGCTTCACCAAGATCTCATGTGCGGTCTGAAGTCCCATTAGATTTGTCATCTCAGAATCAATCAGGGCACTGAGCAATGCTTCCTTCGCTTTAATATTATGTTCAGCTTCATTGATCTCATCAGGAGTAGTCGGTCAATTAGGATGGACAATATAGGCATTCTTTGTAATCTTCCAATATTCTTCACCAAGACATTTCAAGTGCACTTCCATCTGGTCCCTCCATATAGCATAGAACTTTACTCCCATCAAATCTCAATCTGTCCTTCTTAAAGATAACACCTTGATCTGCCATCTCGGATCTCCTCAAGTGGTTAAGCTTCTACTGAAGGATTTGGCTTTGATACCAATTGTTTGTAGCAGTAAAGAGGGAAGGCTGAGAAGGCGGGGGGGGGGGAATTAGTCTTCACCAGATTAGCAAATTTAGCTATAAAAATAGATCACATAAACTGCAGTAATAAGATAGATAAGAAAACAAAAGCACAACACACAACACCAAGATTTTGACTTGTAAAGCCCGGTTAAGGGAAAAACCATGGTGGGAACCTACCCACAGTAAGATGATACTCTGTAGTAGTATATGAAAATATTACAATGGGGAATGCACATGCATTTAGACACACTTCCTAGAGTTCACTTCTCAAAAGATAATGGCCCAGAAGGCTACAACCCTTAGGGAAGTCTCACTGACTTACAACAAGATTCAGACTACAATCCAGAAGAAATGAACTGAAAGAATAACATCTCCAAATGCCTGTTTATAGTTCCGGTTAAGCACAAATATCTTCTCTGCAACACCAATCTCTCCTCAATCACAACACCGAAGGATAAATCACTTGTTCACACATAAACCTCTCTCTGATAATGCAAACACAACATCAACACACAAATTACATGAACATATCACCTATATATACAAATCATCAATCTTGACAACAAGGGCGACTAAACCCTCAGCCCTCAATTACAAAATTACATTACATGATACAAAGATCGACCACCAGACCAATATAATGGTTTACATGACATAACTTGGACTTAAATAAAATTCCCAAACACATGACTCCACTGGAAATCATGCCAAGATCAACTACAACACACTACATCACTAGGAAAACCGCATAACACAAAATCATCACCGGTTGATAGAAACCACCAAAAACTCGCACAACAATCAATGTGGATCACCAAAACAAATAGGACATGACTAGGAAACACCAACGAGCATGTTAGAATCATCATGAACAATTGCACCAACACCAGTTATCAAATCTTCATCGATCAACATCTGAAAGCTCAAGAACACAACCAATCAACAACTGTCACGAAGAAAGGTAACTTGCGGAACACCAAATCACAATCCCTCTTAAATGAAGACACACAAGATCTAATCACACTAGAATATACCAGAGAAAATACTGAATACTACAAATCGGATCATAAGATCTTCCCAATCTGCAATCACCAAAGCAATACACAGGAATATGTTGACATCAATGACAACAACATATCCTAGCAGCAACAATGACCAACAATATCCAACACCTCTTACGGGATCCTTTATCTCAATTTTTGTTTATTATTATAGATGAAGGTTTGGGAAGATTCATCAAATCTCATGTTAGAAAAGGTTTGATCCTAAGATGGAGTTGGGGCAATAGCTTGCTTCCTCATTCTCATCTATAGCTTGTGGATGATACCACTTTGATGGGGGATTTCCAAAATCAATGAAGTGATGAATTTAAAGACTTTGGATACTTGGTTGCATTTGGGCAAAAGATTAATGAGGAAAAATCTTTTATTTTCTTCTTCAATAATCCTCAACTTATTCAGCCTAGGATTTCTTGGATTCTCAATTTTCAAATTAGATCTCTTCCTTTGGTTTATCTTAGTATTCCTCTCACCAAGGGCAGTCATCCTAGGGAGTTTTGGTAGGATGTGTTGGATAAGTTTTGTAGGAGGGTTAACCAATCAACATACAAATGAATTTTGTCAATGGGAGAATAACCCTTTTGAAGTAAGTGATGTAGGCCCTTCCTATTTAGAAGTTCTTTGATCATGTCACTCATTCAAGATTCATTAAGTAATTTGATGCACTTTCTTGTCAATTATTATGGGCAGACAATTCACTTTCATCTAAGTGGGCTTTTGTTAAGCGGGAGTTTGTGTGCAGGCCGAAGCAAGAAGGAGGCCTCATAATTTTGTTCGACAAGCTTGAGTGGCCAAGTTTTAGCTACCAAATTACATTGGTGGTGGTGTATAAACTAGGACCAAGATTGGGCTAGAATTCTTACACACAAGTATCTATGAGAGGTGAACAATGCTGATATTTCTTGGTGTAGCCTTGTGGGGAAGGGGTCTATAATATGGGATACTCTAAAAAGAGGGGCTAAACTTATCAAGCAAGGTCTTTTTTGGATATATAATAAGAGCTATGTGATCCTTTTTAGTACGATTCTTGGGAAATTCATCCCCCTATCATATCAATATTTTCACATTTATAGTCCCTTTGTAACAATTTTTTTAAGTTGGTTGGAGCAAGGTTGAAGAGTTTAAAGTTGTTTAGAATTTGGGACAAGTGAAGGTGTTTACATGGAAAGATCCTGAGGAGTGGCTGATTAGAGGTATAGAGGAAACTTGACAAGAGCTAGCTAGGATTTTGGGTGGAAGAGTGTGTAATTCACTCAAAGGGAGGGACTCTCTGACTTGGGGTCCAAATTTGAAAGGTAAGTTCTTGGTTGCTTTGGGATATATAGAGCTAAATAGGTAGATGTTTGAGAGGGTTGGCATTCCTTGGTGGAAACAGGCGTGGAACAAATTTTCTTGGCCTAGGAGTAATTTCTTTTTTCCCCTCATATTTTCTTCCAGTGTTCTTACTCTAGGGAGATTTGGCACCTCTGGTGGGGAGTTTGGAATTAGGCTTGTAAGAATGATACTTCTTTGGTTAAGTTTTAGGAAAGTTTGGGTAGGCCTCCTGCTAAGACTTCTTTTCTTCGAGTAGCTTGGTCTATTGGTCCTACTTTCATCATTTGGCATCATTGGCTAGAAAGGAATCATAGGATCTTCTAGGATAAGAAAATTGTGGTGCATCAATTGTGGCCAAATATTATCAGTAAGCTCCAGGATATTATTTCAACAAATTGTGATATTTTTGTTATAGTTGAACCTAGTGATTTGGTTATAATATAAAATTTGAATTTTTTTGGTTGTGGTTGTGGTTATTTAATGGAGAAAGGATGTCAATAGGCCAATAGGAAAATTTATTGTGAGGAAGGAGTTTTGAAGGTTAATATTGATGGCTCTTCTAGGGGGAATCTTGGACATGTTGGAGTAGGTAGTATCAACATGGATAGTTCTAGGGATGTTTTGTTTTCTTAAATATCTATAAGTGGCGGTATACTAATAGATTCATGGAAAACCTTGCTATTTTTTATGCTACAGAAATAGGATAGAGTATTGGTTGGATTTTTTTTTTATGAATCTAATTCACAAGTTTTAGTTGATATGTTGAATGAGGAAAAGTTGGATGGTATTAATTGGCGTTTGTCCTTGGTTGTTATATAGATTATGAGTCTGAGCAGTTCCTTGGAGTTTGTTTTCTTTTTTCACATCCCTAGAGAGTGGAATAGAGTGGTAGATTACCTAATTAAATGGGCTTATGAGCATGTGAAGGGGTGGAAATTGGTGATTGGGGTCTTATGTCTCTAGAGTGTTCTCAAGTTGTAGAGAAATTAGTTATGGGGGATAAGAATGCGTAATTGGTTGTTCTTTGTTGGGATTTTGGATTTTCTTTCTTTGCAATCTTTATTTGAGTTGAATAAATTTTTACCCCTATAATGTTGTACATTATATTCTCATACAATTTCATACTCATTTAGGGACCACTTTGGCGATTCTCCCTTCTTGCCCCCGAGATTGATTGATTTTGCTCAAACCATTGCCAAATCTAAGGACTCTGTATTGTTTGTCTCCTTGAGCTAGATCCCATCCCAAGAGGACTGGACTAGGGTGCCTACTTCCCTAGCCCCCCTAGAGTAGGACGCCTAACACCGTAGTTTATCCAAAAGGGACCCAAATTTGAACCTTCTAATGGTCAAAAAGTGTTAAGTGAGAAAATGGTCCCAATGTTGGAATTCTCCAAAATTTTCAACATGTTTCATGAGGTTGAGTAAAAAATCAAGTCTTATCTCCTCATTTGAAACATCTCTCATCTCTCAATTTCAAAATCACAAGCATTCAATTCCAATTGAGAAAGCAATCAATTATTCTCAAGGTAGTGAAGGAGAGGTTAAGTTTTCAGATATTCAAGCATTGAAGATGGAATCCACGATCAAGTTTATGTGAAGGAATGCATGCTATTTCACCTAGCAACGTCAACTTTTCATGAGACTTCAAGGCAAGGAGTTCCATAGAAAAGGTATAACGTATCAATTCTATAGTTCCTTAAGGTTTTCAACCTCTTCTCTACAAGAGAAAGCTCTCTTTTTCATCATCATTATTGTAGAGTTAATTCCAACCTAGGGTTTTACTTAGACAAACCCCTATACAAGCCAACACCATTTTCCCTCTCTTCTATGTGTAGAATTTAGATCTAGCAGAGAAGGATTATAGATTCATAAGTGTAGAATGAGACAAATAGATTCAAACTTTGAAGAGACATAAAACATTGGTCATTGACAACTATTGCTAGTAACTAACAATTTTCTTACAAAATTTGAGGGAGATGATTTGTGTGACATCTTCATCTAGAATCTGTTTATGATACTTGCATCAGACACCTTAAGGTCGGTGGCACCTAGCCACATTGACTGACACTTTTAGGCTCAAATTGCAGACCGAGGTTCCTTTCTTATTACTATTTCCAAACATGTCTTCAAAGTTTTAATATCCATTTTGTAGCTTACTATTCATGTTGATTATTATCAAATTTTCATCTCTATACCTAGTTATTGCATTTTTTCATCCTATCTTATTCAATCATATCAAATCATAAAAAGAAGAATAATTAACCATTGTGCCCATCTCTCCCAAGGGTTTGTAGTTGGGCATATTGATTATTTGTCGAATGTATGTTGATGTGAATAAGTTTGATTCCTATTTTGCATGTTTAGACTTGTGAACCCCATTTCCACAATCTACATTTTGGTGAACCCAACATTTTTTATAGTTTCTAATTTGGATGTTCAAATCTAAGTTTGGTTAGATATCATTTTTAGATTTAGAGACAATAATTTCTAAAAATCTACCATTTGTATATCTCATTTTTCTTAATTAGCAATTAGTTGATCATTCTATAGTTATATTGCATTGTTTAATCATTTCTTTCATTGCTATAGTTTGCATATCAGTTGTTAATTGCTTGCATTATCATTTACAATTGTTTAAAAGACATTAAGAGAATAAACCTATTCCTTCCTCGTGTATGAGTTTAATTACCTGTTGTCTTGAATGTAATATCCTGATAAGAAGTTATAAACTTATGTCTTCCCAACATTTAAATACTTAGAGTGTCGAGCCTGAGTTGGCTAACTTTTCCCTAGAAACTTTGGTGAATCCTCCTCTCTTAATCCAACACTTAACATTGTTTAGAATCCTTCCCTTCACACTTCTCATGATGAGGATGACTCATCAACTCAAGTGTGTAATGAACAATTGGGGAAGATTGACAAGAAATTGAAAGCTCTTGAACAATATGTGAATCAAGAACACTTGGGTGGAGAGGAAATCCCCTTGATTAAAGGTTTGAGGAGGTTGATTCAAAATGATGAACATGGTGTGGATGTGTTATGTGGTGTATCTCACATAGTCGATGAAAATACTATGAAACTGGCTAGTTTTGTTAAAGTGCTTGGACATTTGAATACTCCAACCCAAGTTGAGATTTTCGTGCCTATTCCTACATCTCTACCTAATCTGGTTGCATATACATTTTCAATCATGGCTACCATTGGTCCACTGCACAAAATGTTAATGATACACATGCCAATAGTGGGGGAAATCCTATCAATTAATACTCTTACATACCACCTTCAAACATCATTCCATTTATTTCTCAACCATCTCCTCCACCCACCTACCACAATGATCCACTTACCTCCATCTCAATCCAATTCATCCACCGAAGCCACCATAAATAACTTGATTCAAAATGTTTCATCTTTGGAAAAATAATTGGTTACCATACTCCAATCCAAATCCACTATTCCTGCATATTCTACTGCTACTACACTTTTCATAGATATTCTTGATACTCCTCTTCTGCAATACATTGAGGTTCCTTGTTTGGAGAAATATAATGGACAAGGTGACCTCTACACTCATGTGAAAACATTTTTTACTTTGTGTAGTGACTTCCATTATGATCAAAGACTTCTTGCAAAACTATGCCCTTATTCCTTATAAGATAAATCTTTGTAATGGTTTTTCTCCTAGTCTGATTATTCGAGTGAAAGTTTCCAACAATTGGTTGATGCATTAATTCAACATTTTATAAACAATATTGGTTCACACATTACTTTGCTTGATTTAGTGCATTGTAAACAAGGTGTTAAGGAAAAAGTAACTAATTTTGTTGGTATATATAAACATTTGCATGCACAAATTGCTTATCTTGTGCCTGATGGTGATGTTCAAAGGAACTTGATTAATAATTTACAAAAATAAATTAGAGATAATCTTTTATTTTTTGAATTTACATCTTTCACAAAATTGTTCACAACACTTTATAATTACTAGCTTCAAGCAACTCAATATGAACCCTCTCCATCTTTGAATCCGGTTGATAGGAATGAAGATGCTCATCAAAACTTTCAAAACTTTAGAAAAAAAGAACTTCATGAAGATCAATACCGACAATTCTTCTAATCATATTAATTCTTAAGGGATAGCCACAAAACTATTGTAGCTCACTTTTCTTCAAAATTCAATCATTGCAACTTCACCCCCCTTTCCGAATCTTTGCATAGCATCATGCTTAAATTGATTAATAATAATGCGATGAATCTTCTTTTTGTCTATCCTATAGATACTTCCAATTCTTTTTCACCTTCTTTAGATCCACAAGGCTAATATCAATACCATTGTCAACCTAGGCATTGATACTAAGAAATTCATCTCTTTGGAGCATGAAATACAATACCTTATAGATTCTAATGCTATAGTTTAGTGGATGGTGTGAATGATAAAGGAAATAGATATGTCGTACCTCCTAATTAAAATTTGGAAATATTTACTAATCCTTTACCTTCCAATTCTACCAATGCTATTGATCATAATGATAGAGTCTTTATAGTTGTTGATGATATATCTAATGAAGCCAACAATATTGTGAACTTAACTGAGAAACCTAAGCCTATGTGTGAACCTTGGATCACCTCTCAATCAAGAGATATCATAAAATCACTCGATGGACCATTGAACATTACTGCAGAGATTAAAGACAAGCTTCAAGCCAATGTATCAATTATGAGAGAAGCAAGATTTACTTCTTCAACATTACAATTTGTATGGGGATAAAAATTCAAGATATTTTAGGTTGTTAATGTGTTGAACCACCTGGAGTTTATTTAGGACACCTCCTTACTATTAAGGAGGTTTTCCCTGACTTTAATTTGGAATTCTATACTAGAGTGCCTTCAAAAGAAACTGGTTGGTTGGAAAGACAAACTTCTAAGTAATGTAGGAAAGTTACAATTCCTTGTGGCCCCTTTACAAGGTATTATGAATTATTTGCTCTCTTTGTTCAAAATCCCTTTAATAATGGTTGAAAATTTTGAAAAAAGTTAGAGGAAATTCCTATGGCTTGATATGAAGCAAAGGAAAATATCAGCCCTAGTTAGTTGGGACAAAATCTTCCTTCCCAAGAAACTGGGTGGGTTGGGTATAAGGAAAATCCATCAGCTAAGAAAATATTCGATGTCTAATATTGGGTGGGAACTAATATTAATGCTAGCTGACAAATATTGGTGTACTATAATGAATGATAAATACCTTAACCATGCTAATTTTTGCAGGGTTCTTTCTAAATAAGGCTTCTCGAATGGATCTCAAGTTTGGAACAACATTCTCAAAATCCATAGATTGATATCTTTGGGCCTCAAATGATAGGTTTTGAATGGTCATATTATCTAGTTCTGGGATGATGAATAGTTGCTAGACCAACCCCTCGCTACTCACCCCACTTACAAATATTTTCATGGTCTTGGAGATGTTTTTTTGGTTCCTCTCTAAAGGAAGACAATCTTAGTACTTTCTAAGGGAGAGTTTGGAACATTCAAATTCTTCCTAAAATTAACCTCTGTTGAAATGTGGTGACTGATCAACAAAGTACTGTACACTCAGCATGTATCCTTGTAGGGTCCGGGGCCGGGCCGGGCCCCGGGCAGGGGTTTGGGGGCAGGAGCCCCCGAGAAATTTCTTTTTTTTGTTGATGAAAACCGACATTGTAATAAAACCCTAAAAAGGCCGACTTTGTTTTTGCCCTAAAACACATGTTATAAGCGGCTGGGATGCTAAGGCATTGTAAGGTTGATGTACTGTTTTTGCTGGATAATAAGAAAGATTGGACGAGTATGTATGGTGAACGTAACCCATTCCGGGTGAACCATGTTAAATCTCTATGTTATCTGTGTCCTATTTTAATTTTTTACCTTTTGTATTTAAATTTGCATATAATTGTTAGTTCATATTTGCTTCGGATCTGCTTGAAACCCTAACAATTGGTATCAGAGCGAGGTTTTCTGTAAATTGGTAGGACTCTCAAATTTGAGTGGGAGCAATGGAGGATTCCAAATTCAAGGTCGAAAATTTTAACGGCCAAAACTATCAGTTATGGAAAATGCAGATGGAGGATTACTTGTATCAAAAGGATTTGTGGCAGCCATTGGAAGGAAAGGCAAACAAAGCAACCACAATGTCAGATGAAGAGTGGGACATTTTAGATAGAAAGGCACTGGGATCCATTCGATTGTACCTTGCACCGTCTGTAGCATTCAATATAACAGAAGCAAAAATGATTGTAGATTTGATGGCGACATTGGCAAAGTTGTATGAGAAACCCACGGCTTCAAATAAGGTATTTCTTATGAAGCGTTTGTTTAATTTGAAAATGAGTGAGGGAGGATCTATAGCAGAGCACTTAAATGAATTTAATACAATTACCAGTCAACTGTCTTTGGTAAAAATTACCTTTGCAGAAGAGGTTAGGGCTCTCTTGATTTTATGTTCTTTGCCAAAAAGCTGGAATAGCTTGGTTATGGCTGTAAGTAACTTTGTCTCTGGTAAAAATATTTTGGTATTTGATGATATTGTTGGTGTTATCCTAAGCGAGGAAATGCGAAGGAAAAGCACAGGTGAGACTCCAACATCATTGGGTAGTGTTTTGAATGTGGAGAACAGAGGAAGATCAAAGGAAAGAGGAAAAGGCCCCAGGAATGAGAAGTCACGAGGGAAGTCAAAGAAAGGACGCTCTCAATCTAGAGGAAAGAAAGATTGCTGAAACTGCGGAAAGCCTGGTCATCTAAAGAAAGACTATTGGTCTCGAAAAAACAAAGAAGGAGAGAAAAATGAAAATGACAGTAAGGAAGCTAATATTGCAAGTAATACTTTACAAGATGCTTTAATCTTATGTTTGGATAATGTTAATGATTCCTGGGTAATAGATTCTGGGGCTTCATTTCATGCTACACCCCATAGAAAATATTTTCTAGATTATGTTCAAGGTGATTTTGGACAGGTATATTTGGGTGATGATGAGCCCTGTCAAATTGTTGGAAAAGGAAAGATAAAGATCAAGTTGCAGAATGGAAATGACTGGTTTCTGCAGGAGGTAAGACATGTTCCTAATTTAAGAAAAAATTTAATTTCTGCAGGGCAACTAGGTAGTGAAGGTTGCATAGTTACCTTCTCAGACAGTATGTGGAAGGTCACTAAAGGATCATTAGTAGTAGCTAAAGGTGCGAAGGTAGGCACATTATATCTGTGTACTGGTAACACTTACTCTATCCTAGCTGCTACAGATAATGTTACTACAGGGACAACAACAATAGATGTTGCAAGAACAGATTCAATAATGTGGCACCATAGGATTGGGTACATGAGTGAGAAAGGGATGAAAATCCTTCATTCCAAAAATCTATTTCCAGGAGTAAAGAAGATTGATTTAGAGTTCTGTGAAAACTGTGTTTATGGTAAACAGAAAAGAGTCAGATTTCTCAAGGTTGGGAAAGAGAAGAAGAGTGAGAAGTTAGAGCTTGTGCATTCAGATGTATGGGGACCAGCTCAGGTATCATCTCTTGGTGGCTCTTGTTATTACGTTATTTTTATTGATGACTCAACTAGACAAACATGGGTATATTTCCTAAAACAAAAATCAGATGTTTTTGAAACTTTTAAGAAATGGAAAGCTTTGGTTGAGAATGAGACATGAAAAAAGTTGAAGTGTCTCAGATCAGATAATGGAGGTGAGTATTGCAGCAAAGAATTTGAAGATTGCTGCTCCTTAAATGGGATTCGAAAGCAGAAGACAGTTCCAGGAACTCCACAGGAAAATGGTGTGTCAGAGAGAATGAATAGGACTATCATGGAATGCGCTAGGAGCATGAGATTGCATGCTGGACTGCCCTTACATTTTTGGGAAGATGCTATACATACTGCTGTCTATTTGATAAATAGAGGACCTTCAACCCCTTTGGATGGTGGTATTCCAGAGGAGGCATGGACTGGTAAAAAGGTAAATTATTCTTTTCCGAAAACCTTTGGTTGTGAAGCTTTTGTCCATTTTGATAAAGAAAACAGAACCAAGCTTGATGCTAAATCTCAGAAATGTACCTTCATTGGATATGGGATAGATGAATATGGCTATCGGTTATGGGATTTTGAAAATAAGAAAATAATTAGAAGTAGAGATGTTATATTCAATGAGAAGGTTATGTATAAATAACAGATGCATGAAAAGAAGCATGAACATGACAAACAAGAATATGTGGTGTTGGATGAGATTCCTGAAAATGAAATGCCACAGGTACCTGATGCTCAACAACAATAGATTGTCCCACAAACTTCTGCAAGTGTTAGACGTTCTACGAGGTCAAGTAGACCCCTTGAAAGATTTTCTCCTTCTTTGTAATCTATTTTATTAACTGATTCTGGTGAACCCGAAGAATATGAAGAAGCAATGCAAGTGGATGCCAAACAACAATGGGAGCTAGGAATGAAAGAGGAGATGGACTCCTTGATGAAAAATAAGACTTGGGACTTAGTCCCTTTACCTGCAGAAAAAAGAGCTTTGCCTAACAAATGGGTTTATAGGCTGAAGGAGGAGGAAGGAGGTCAGAAAAGATATAAGGCCAGACTTGTGGTAAAAGGTTTTGCACAGAAAAAGGGTATAGATTATGATGAAATATTTTCTCCAGTTGTAAAAATGACTTCAATTAGAACTGTACTTAGTCTTGTGGCTGCAGATGATTTACATCTTGAACAATTAGATATCAAAATAGCTTTTCTCCGTGGAGATTTGGAGGAGGAAATTTACATGTTGCAACCATAGGGATATGAGGTCAAAGGTAAGGAGAACTTGGTGTGCAGGTTGTAGAAAAGTTTGTATGGCCTAAAGCAAGCACCCCGACAATGGTATTTAAAATTTGATAGTTTCATGGCTGAACACGATTATCATAGATGTCATTATGATCATTGTGTATATTTTAAGAGATTGGATAATGGCAGTTATATTATCCTGTTGCTTTATGTTGATGACATGCTTGTTGCTGGGTCTAACATGCAACATATAAATGATCTTAAACAGAAATTAGCCAGGTCATTTACTATGATGGATTTGGGTGCAGCTAAGCAAATTCTTGGTATGAGGATTACACGGGACAAGAAAAATAGAACCTTGAATTTGTCCCAAAGTGAGTATATAAAGAAGGTGTTGAAAAGATTTAACATGCAGGATGCAAAAGCAGTTAGTACACCTTTGGCTAGTCATTTCAAATTGACTAAGGAGATGTGCCCAAAGGCATAGGAAGAGGTTAATAAAATGTCTAACATCCCATATTCATCAGCTGTTGGCAGTCTGATGTATGCAATGGTATGCACAAGGCCAGATATTGCACATGCAGTGGGAGTTGTGAGCAGGTTTATGAGTAATCCAGGTATGGAACATTGGAATGCTGTGAAATGGATCCTTCGGTATTTGAAAGGAACCACAACGAAGACATTATGTTTCAAAGGATCTAATGCTGCTCTGAGTGGATTTGTTGACTCTGATCTGGCAGGTGATAGTGATTCACAGAGGATTACTACAGGGTATGTTTTTACGATAGGGGGAATTGCAGTCAGTTGGATTTCTAGGCTACAAAATGTTGTTGCGCTTTCAACCATTGAAGCTGAGTATGTTGCTGCTATAGAAGCCAACAAGGAGATGATTTGGTTACAATGTTTTCTGGAGGAATTGGGTCAGACACAGGAGGATCGTCCATTGTATACTGATAGCCAGAGTGCCATTCATCTTGTGAAGAACTCTGCTTTTCATTCAAGGACAAAGCACATTCAGCTTAGGTACCACTTCATCCGGACTGTTTTTGAGGAGGGTCAGTTACGGCTTGAGAAGATTCATACAAGTGAGAATCCTGCCGATATGTTCACGAAGGCAGTTCCACAGGAGAAGCTAATTTCTTCATCAGTTTCTGTTGGTCTTCTTGATTGATAATTGTGGAATTTATACCAGTCGAGTCCTAGTGTTTTATCCAATGGATGTTGCATGTACAGTGGTGTTGTGTAGTATCAGTCTCCAAGTGGGAGATTGTTGAAATGTGGTGACTGATCAGCAAAGTACTGTACACTCAACACGTATCCTTGCCGGGGTTCAGGGTTCGGAGCCCCTGAGAATTTTTTTTTTTTTTGGTATTTTTTTGTTGTTGATGAAAACCGACATTGTAATAAAACCCTAAAAAGGCTGACTTTGTTTTTGCCCTAAAAATGCATGTTATAAGCGGTTGGAATGCTTAAGGCATTGTAAGGTTGATGTACTATTTTTGCTGGATAATAAGAAAAATTGGACGACTGTGTATGGTGGATGTAACCCATTCTGGGTGAACCACGTTAAATCTCTGTGTTATCTGTGTCCTGTTTTATTTCTTTACCTTTTGTACTTAAATTTGCATATAATTGTTAGTTCATATTTGCTTCGGATCTGCTTGAAACCGTAACAACCTCTTCTAGTGGATAACAATGCATAACAAAATCCTAATGTAAGATAATCTCATCAAGCGTGAAATCCAACTAACAAATAACATGTCCTTTGTAGAAAGGAAGAAGAAATGATTCCCCACATTCTCTTCCATTACACCTTTTCTCACAAAATATGGGGGTATGTGTTGTAGATGATTTAGATTAGTTGGTCTATGAACAAAGAGATGCCTTACCTAATTGATGATTGGAGTATCCCCTTCCATCGCCCCTCATTAAATAATTGTGGAATCAAATCCCTCCTCACATTCGATGGAGCCTTTGGAAGGAAATAAGTAATAGGATCTTTAGATGAGGAAATGAGCCTGAAGGAGGTGTTCTCAAAATTTTATAATCTTTTGTAGGACATCTCTATTTGTCACTAGTCTTGCCTGACTTCCACCCGACCTCCCTTGAGGCTAACATAGCTTCAAATTTGGGACTACCTTAGACCTTCCTTAAATTTGACACACCTAAGAATATTTTATACCTAAATACTAAATAGTTACCACCCCCTATTAGTTAGTATAAAATACTTTTGATGGGGCGGCTCATGGTAAACCCAACCCCTACTAGTGCGAGAGAATGTTGAGATCCCCCTTAGGGGTTGAGGTGGTTGGTTATGCTGAAGGCCATGATGTTAACATTAATAATGTGGTAAAGGGTATTGCTCTTTTGTGGGAAGCAAATATTGCCCTATCCATTGGTTTTAGGTGCTTCCTCATTGAAGGGTATTCCAAACTTGTCATTGATGTTGTTAAGGGTTATATCCACCTATGTTGGGCTTTGGACAAAGCCATTAATGGCATACGTAAACCCCTCTTTAGCTTAGAAAGGTTTGAGATAAAATACACATAAAGAGAAGGTAATAGGGTGGTTGATGCCATGACAAGCTTGGGGATGGTTAATGCCTCCTTAAGGTGCTAGTGAAGTTTTAGATGCTTTCTCAAAAGTGTTAGAAGGGTCCTTTCTTTATAGTGATAATTCTAAATTATAGACAATGATGGTTGAAGAGGTTAGTGCTTTGGGATATTGGTACCCTCTCCTTAATAATTTTTGGGTGTTTGGCTATGGGGTGGGATAACTCATTTTGAGATGTTATCAATTGATTTTTAGTTACATGTCGATTGGTGCTTATGGGGCCTTTTCATTAAGATGTTGACTTTGGCCTGAGAGTATATGTTGATTTATCATCAAAATATCTATCACATGGTGAGATTTGTTGTTGATGTGGCCTTATTATACTTGGATTGCTAGTGTGGCGTTCAATTAGATAGACCTTCTGAATGATTTGGTTGCCCACCTTTATAATGATGGATTTGTACCCACCATATCCTCATCAAGATTCATGCTATTAATTATTCCCTTCAAAAAATAAATAATTTAATAATGATATGACTTTGATAGTTGGCACACAACCCTCCCTCCTTTGTTTCATGACCTATACCTTAGACAATTGTATCAGATAGAGATGTGAAGTTCCAAGGGTACTTTTGGAGGACACTCTTCAAGAAGTTGGGTACAAATCTAACCTATAGCTCTGCCTATCGCCCTCAAACAGATGGGCAGACTGAGGTAGTAAATAGGTCCTTAGGCAATCTTTTAAGATGTCTGACCAAGCAATATTCACAAAGCTGGGATACCATACTGGCCCAAGTAGAGTTTGCCTTCAATGACTCCATAAATAGGTCAACCGGTACAACTCCTTTCCAAGCAGTGCATGGTTTGCATCCCAAGGGACCACTGGATCTAATGGAACTCCCCTCTGATTTCAAAATCAGTGCTCAAGGCCAAGAATTGGCAGAGCTCATCACCAAGGTACAACAGCAAGTGAAAGAAACTTTGCAAAAGTCTAGTTTGAAGTACAAAGAAAATGCTGACAAGAGAAGGAGAGAGGTCCATTTCCAAGTAGGAGACAGGGTTTGGGCATTTCTAAGGAAGGAGAGACTACCTAAGGGTAGATACTCCAAGCTTCAAATGAAGAAAGTAGGCCCCTGCAACATACTTAACAAAATAGGTGCAAACGCCTATGAGATATCCCTTCCTCCAACATTGCAGATCTCTCCAATCTTCAACATTGCAGATCTCACACCATATAAAGTTACAGCAGGTTCAAGCAATGAGCAGGGCAAGGACACAAGCATTGAGGATGAAGACTATGTCATTGATCTTCCACAAAGCAAACCAGTGGAGATTGAAGCAATTTGGACTCCAAGCTACTCAAGCAGACCAGATCAAAGAAGTACATGCAGTACTTAGTAAAATGGAAGGGTTTCCCTAACATTGATGCTACATGGCTCACCGAAGATCAAATCAAGCAACATGGCACTTCGGTAGACCACCTATCCTCAAGTAGGGACTTGAGTTTGAAAACTCAAGGGGAGTATGGTGCAGGAGCACCTACTCTTCAATCATCAAACAACACCACTAAGGATCCTAAATACATCTAGAGTCTCAGAGTTTCTTATCAGGCACCTAGACCAAGCTGTAAGGCCTAACTCCAGGATTGGCACAATTATAAGCCCCTGGCCAGCTATGGTCAAAAGTGGTCAATGGGCCTCTAATCTTAGGATCTTAGGTTTTTTTAATTTTTTTGAGGTCTTTGACCCATGTTGGATCATTGGCTAAGGTTAGGACCAATTTTGGTCATTAGATTTGCAAAAAAATGCAAAATTGTCAAAATTGCTCAAAAAGTTGTCATGCAACTTTTGAGCAACTTCTTAAAGTTGTCAAAACCTTGTAATTAACTCTCCCAAATGGATAGTTGGTTAAAAACACTCATGTAACCATTGGGAGTACCCTATATAAATCCTTATAGGCGGGTGATAGGAGAATACTATGTAATTTGGTAATTATCAATACAAAAACCATCATTTCTTTGCAGATTTCGGGATCCAGACCACTGTACGGACAGGTACAGATGTGAGGGCATGAGGAAGTGATCTTAGAGGTTGAACCTTTGAATATTCTTTCTATTGCAGTTGGTCTCATGTGTTGATTCAATCCAGGTTGGAAGATATCTGACTTTTAGTGAAGGCGCCTAGAATTGAGGCTTAAAAACAGTGTTTCTAATAGAGCATGATTGTTTAGGCACATTCCATCATGGGAAATTGATGCCCCTTGGTGGAATACAATTTTTTCCAATGTACTTTCATACTATGCAGGTTAGAGGGGTGGATTTGCAGAGGAATGGATTTGACACCAGACCCTAGGTGTACATCTCCATGTGTGCACTAGTCAAGTAACTAGGACAGTCATCCTAGATTGTGGTTGGGGGTTCTTCAGGACCTAAAAAATTGGATTCTAAGTTGTTTCACATTGACACACATGCCCCCATACTTGGTTTGTGTCCTAGCATAGGAAGGAAAGCACTTGTAGTGCATTTGGAGCCCTGACTAGGCCTATTGGCCCGGTCTAATATTGCAACAACAACGACCTCCACTTATTTCCACTCCTTGGTGTTCAGAAATGTTTAGTAAACCCCAAAAGGGTATCAGAATCCCTGACCTATTCAATGCTTCATTTGGGAGTATTTTGCTTTATGTTCAATTTTCCTTCTAGGAAGGGCTACAAGCAGAATCCTAGGTTTGTGCAGCAACATAACCTCATAAGTTGCTCGATGGTGAAAGAACCATTGGAACTATTAAAATAAGACTTAAATAGGCCAATGCTATGTTTGGTAGACCACCCTTAGTCTTAGTACCCATTTCATGGGGTTTGAGTACTTACTTCCCTAGGAGACCTCTTGGTGAATTCTTGCTTCTTGGTGCTTGGGACTTTGACAAGCCTAGTGATTAGATGCTATTGTCCTGTAGGGTTGTGATAACCTTAAATCAAGTCCTTATTGATACTTGGGATAAGTATTTCAACACTAGAACCATCACCTTGAGTGTTGAGGGATTCAAACTCACCAAATTGCTCACTATTGGAGGCTTCCGCTGACCACTGCTGCATCACCTATCTTGGTTATATTTTGTTTTTCTCTCATTTCATTCATTTAAAAATCATGTGTGTTGGTTGGATATTGCTAATTTGTGTTGGTGTTAGTTGTTGGTTTCAAAATGGGAGGAAACATAGTTCATATTAAACCCATTTGTTGTGAGGAATTCAAGGATAATGCCACTATTTGACATATATATATAGTGAGGGTGGGGTTTATCAATTATTGGAGTGCCTAATTAGTTATGATAAAAGTTTATTGGTCCAATCTGTTGGCTCTTGGGATAATCAGAGGGTTCAAGCTAGAGGGATTTATTTTGAAATCAATAAAGAGGTCATTGTGAAGGTTATTGGAATGAATACTAAAGATAGGAAATGGAAGAAATAGAGTAGAGTTGTTGATTCCGACAACTTTTCCCTTTTCTTCAAGGAGGGACAAAAAAACATCAAGCTTCATGGTGAGTTCAATAGAGAGGAATTGTTGAAACCCTAGGGCCAAGTATGCTTGATGCTCATTAAGCTTTTTACTTTGGAAGGGAGAATTAAAATCTATCATTTCTACCATTTGCCACTCCTCAATAATTTACGCCACAA